>NC_044978.1:184581668-184914168 GCF_008728515.1 Papio anubis | reverse complement strand
TCCGGACTGATCCGGTTTGATCTGCTCTGATCCGGTTTGCTCCGATCTGATCCGGTCAAAATCGTTTTGAACCGGTCTAATCCAGTCTGAAACGTTCTGAACCGGTCTGATCTGGTTTGATCCGGACTGATCCGGTTTGATCCGGTCAAAACCAGTTCGATCCGGTCAAAACCTGTTTGAACTGGTCTGATCTTGTTTGATCCGGTCTGATCCGGTATGATCCGGTATGATCCAGTCTGCTCCGGTAAAGACCAGTTTGAAAAACTCTCCGATCCAGTTTCATCCAGTCTGATCTGGACTGAACCGGTTTGATCCGGTTTGATCCAGTTTGATCCGGTCTGATCCGGTTTGCTCCGGTCTGATCCGCTCAAAATCGGTTTGAACCGGTCTGATCCGATCTGAACGGTCTGAACCGGTCTGATCCGGTTCGATCCCGTCAAGACCGGTTCGATCCGGTCAAAACCGTTTTGATCCGGTTTGATCCTGTTTGATCCGGTCTGATCTGGTCAAAACCGGTTTGAACCGGTCTGATCCGCTCTCAATCAGTGTGATCCGATTTGATCCGGTTTGATCCGGTGTAATACGGGCAAGGTCGCCGGGCTGCCGCGGGGAGCCCCAAGTCGGGCAGCTCCACCTCCTCGGGCCTCCACCGAGGCCTCCTCAAGGGCAGGGAGCAGATGCAAGCCATCCTGGCGTCTCCGGCCAGCCCAGGAGCCTGGGCTCGCCTGCACTCCCCTCCAGCCTGCTGATGGCCTGGAGACCCCCCGAAGCTTCTGCAGCAGGCGCAACCTTTGCTAGAACGGAGGCCCCGACGGAGTTGCAGGACGGGAGAGCCCGCTTGCTGGAACCGGGCTTACTCCTCAGCGAGGAGGAGTACCGGCCTGCTGGGAGGACCTTAGGACGCCGGGGCTGTGACGGGATCGGGGCGGGCCGGGTGGCCTCCTCGGGCGTGTGAGCACCTGGCTCGGTGTGTGGGAGAGGCCTGCTTGCCCTCCTCCGGGCTGACCTCACCAGCCTGGCACCTCCTGCCTTCCCGTCTGGCGCCATGGCGAGGGGCGGGCGTCGGAGACTCCACACCGAGGAGAACTGAGCACCTGGGATTCCAGAGCCGGCCCAGGTTCCAGGAGGGGGACCGTTTGACAGGCATGCGCCGGGTTGTAAAGGGCAGCTGCCTAGGCTCTGGGAGCAGCCCCGCAGAGCTCTATGCTTTTCCACCACCACCCCCGCCAGCTGATCCCCACCCCACTTTAACACAGCAAGGCTCAAGACGCACACACACACACCCCTCACACCCCAACACACCCACGCAACCACACACCCACACACCCAAACACACCACCCCCAACCCCACCCCCACCCCACCCCACCCCACCACGACCGAAAGCACCACCACCAGAGCCTCTATGCCACGTCTCTTGCCATAAAACTAGGAATAGCCTCTTCCACTTTGGAGTCCCAGAACTTACCCAAGGAACATCCCTAACTTCTGGCCTACTCCTCCCACATGGCAAAACTAGCCCCCATCTCCATCATATACCAAATTCACCCATCAATCAACACCTATATCCTCCTAACTCTCTCTACCCTATCTATCATAGTAGGCAGTTGAGGAGGTCTCAAGCAAACACAATTACGCAAAATCCCAGGCTATTCTTCAATCACTCACGTAGGCTGAATAATAAGAACACTAGTATATAACCCAACTATCACAATTCTTTACTTAACCATAGACATCATCCTAACAACTACCATATTCCTGACCCTCAACCTAAACTCAAACACCACCACCCTCATACTATCCCACACCTGAAACAAATCAACCTGTCTAGCACCACTAAGAGCATCCACCCTCCTATCCCTAGGGGGCTTACCCCCTCTAACCGGCTTCCTACCTAAATGAATTACCATTCAAGAACTCACAATAAACAATCACTTTCTCATCCCCTCTATCATAATTATCAGAACTCTGCTGAACCTGTATTTCTCTAGACGCCTAATCTATACCATCTCCCTAACACTATTTCCTACATCCAACAACACTAAAATAATATGGCAATTCGAAAACACACAACCTACACTCCTTATTCCCCCACTCATCATTGCCTCTACCCTTTTACTACCAACCTCCCCCCTAATTTTGGCTATCCACTAGAAATTTAGGTGAAACAAGACCAAGAGCCTTCAAAGCCCTTAGTCAGTAAAAGTACTTAATTTCTGAACTACATAAGGACTGCAAACACCTACTCTGCATCCATTGAACGCAAATCAATTCCTTTAATTAAGCTAAGCCCTCACTAGATCAATGGGACTCGAACCCACAAAAATTTGGTTAACAGCTCAATACCCTAATCCACTGGCTTTGATCCACTTCTCCCGCCGCAGGGGAAAAAAAAGGCGGGAGAAGCCCCGGCAGAAACTTTTAAAGCTGCTCCTTTGACTTGCAATTCAATGTGAAAATCACCTCAGGGCTGGTCAAAGGAGGACTAGACCCCTGTCTTTAGGTTTACAGCCTAATGCTTACTCAGCCACTTTACCCTTCCCTTCTCTCTATCTCTACCTATGCTCATCAACCGTTGACTCTTTTCAACAAACCATAGGACATTGGGACTCTATACCTACTATTTGGTGCATGAGCTGAATCATAGGTACAGCCTAAGCCTTCTTATTCCAGCTGAACTAGGTCAACCCGGCAATCTACTAGGTAACGACCATATTTACAACGTTATTGTAACGGCCCATGCATTCATCATAATTTTATCCTCATAATTGCCCATGGACTCACCTCCTCCATCTATTTCTGCCTAGCTAACTCAAACTATGAACGTACCCACAGCCGTATCATACTACTGTCCCGAGGACTTCAAACCCTACTCCCATTAATAACCTTTTGATGGCTCATGCAAACCTTACTAATCTTGACCTCCACTATCAACCTTACTAGGTGAGCTCTTGTAATCTAGCCCATTCTGATCCCATATTACTATTGTACTAACAGGACTCAACATACTATCATTACAGCCCTCTACTCTCTCCACATGTTCATCACAATGCAGCGAGGAACACTTACACATCATATAATCAACATAAAACCCCCCTTCACACGAGAAAATATGTTAATATTTATACACCTCGCTCCAATCATTCCTCTATCCCTCGACCCCAATATCATTCTAGGGTTTGCTCCCTGTAAATATAGTTTAATCAAAACATTAGATTGTGAACCTAACTATAGAAGCTTATCACTTCTTATTTACCGAGAAAACCTGCAAGGACTGCTAATCCCATGCCCGTGACTAAAATTACGGCTTTCTCAACTTTTAAAGGATAACAGCTATCCATTGGCCTTAGGAGCCAGAAACATTGGTGCAACTCCAAATAAAAGTCACAATCATGTGTGCCCCCATTATAATAACAACCCTCGGCCTCCCTAACTCTTCCAATTTTTGCCACCCTCATCAACCCTGACAAAAAACGCTCATATCCAAATTCTGTACAAACAACTGTAATATATGCTTTTCTTACTAGCCTTCTTCCAACAACTTTCTACATTTTCTTCAACCAAGAAACAACCATGTGAAGTTGACATTGAATAACAACCCAGACATTAGATCTAACACCAAGCTTTAAACTAGATTACTTTTCCATAATATTTATTCCAATCGCACTGTTCATCACCTGATCCACTCTAGAACTTCATGGTACATAAGCTCAGATCCAAACATTAACCAATCCTTCAAATATCTCCTTATCTTCCTCGCTGCCATACTAATTCTAGTTACTGCTAACAACCTTTTCCAACTCTTCATCGGTTGGGAAGGCGTAGGAATTATATCCTTCCTCCTAATTAGCTGATGACACGCTCGAGCGGACGCCAACACAGCAGCCATCCAAGCAGTCCTATACCACCGTATTGGCGACATTGGTCTTATCCTAGCTAGGACATGATTCCTCCTGCATTACAACTCATGAGACTTTCAACAAATATTAGCCCTAAACTCCAACTCAAACCTCCTTCACTAATAGGCCTTCTCCTAGCAGCAACAGGAAAATCAGCCCAATTTGGCCTTCGCCCCTGACTACCCTCTGCCATAGAAGGCCCAACTCCAGTCTCAGCTCTACTTCACTCCAGCACCATAGTTGTTGCCGGAGTATTCCTACTCATCCGTTTCCACCCTTTAATAGAAAACAATACACTAATCCAAAACCTCACATTATGCCTGGGAGCCATGACTACTCTAGTCACAGCCATCTGTGCCCTCACACAAAACGATATTTAAAACATCGCTGGCCTTCTCTACCTCAAGTCAACTAGGCCTAATAATAGTCACTACTGGCATAACCAAATCATCTTAGCATTCCTGCACCCATGCCTTCTTCAAAGCTATACTTTTTATGTGCTCCGGATCCATTATTCATAACCTAAACAACGAACAAGACATTCGAAAAATAGCAGGTCTGTTTAAAACACTACCCCTCACCTCAACCTCCCTAGTTCTTGGCAACCTAGCACTCACAGGAATACCTTTCCTCACAGGCTTCTACTCCAAAGATCTCCTTATCGAAGCCACAAATACGTCGTATACCAACGCCTGAGCCCTATTTATTACTCTCATCGCCACCTCCCTAACAAGCGCCTACAGTACTCGAACCATTCTCCTTACCCTAACAGGACAACCCCGCTTCCCAGCCCGAAGAAACATCAACCAAAACAACCCCGCCCTACTAAACCCAATTAAACGCCTCACAATAGGCAGTAGAATCACGGGATTCCCTATCACCAGTAATATCCCCCCTACCTCACTCCCCCAGCCAACAACACCCTTCTATCTCCAACTCTCAGCCCTCTACGCAACTGCTCTCGGTTTCCTAACAGCCCTAGACCTCGCCCTTATAACCAACAAACTACAAGTGAAAAACCCATCACAAATATTCAAATTCTCCAACATACTAGGATACTTCCCCACCACAGTTCACCGTATGATCCCCCAGCAAAACCTACTTAGAAGTCAAAACTTAGCCCTCCTCTTATGAGACTCAACATGGCTAGAAAAATCTATACCCAAAATAATTTACTGGATATTATCGCTTCCATTAACTGAACTTACCCAGGTTAACGAACCCCTCTCTTTTCCATCCCCTTATCCTGACCCTACTTCTCATAATATAACCTATTACCCCGAGTAATCTCAATCACAATGTATACACCAACAAACAATGTTCAACCGGCAACCACCACTAACCAACGCCCATAATCATACAAGGCACTCCACACCAATACAGTCACCGACTAACCCCCCACCCTCAAAATCACCCAGTTACCCATATTATTAAAATTAACCACCACCACTACTTCATCCAAACTTAAAACCCATAAAACCAACCCTACCTCCATCATTGATCCTACCAAAAGACCCCCTAGAACCTCAAGCCCTGAGCCCCATGTCTCAGGATACTCTTCAATGGCCATTGCTGTAGTATAACCAAAGACAACTATCATACCCCCCAGATAAACTAAAAATATCATTAAACCCATATAAGCCCCCAATTTAAAATAATCACACAACCAATCACACCACTAACAATTAACGCTTAAACCCCCATAAATAGGAGAGGGCTTAGGAGAAAAACCTACAAACCCCATAACCAATAATACACTTCTATGTAAATAAAACCTACGTCATTGCTTCCATATGGACTCCAACCATAAACCAATGATATCGAAAAACCATCGATGTACTTCAACTACAAAAGCACCAATGATTCCGATACGCAAATCCAACCCAATCATGAAAATCATCAACCGCTCCCCCCACCCCACTCCCCACTTCCGGGGCTTCTCCGGCCCCACCCATACCCAGGCCACAGTGACCTGGGCCCTGTGGGTCCCGGCTTCCGAGGGCGGGCTGGCCCTGGGCTCCTCCGGCATTCCTGAAGGGGTGGAGCCTGTGGGCCTATATAAGGGCGGCTGGCCGGACCTGCTCGCAGTGCACAGGCCGACTGAGGGGCGCGGGAGCCCGCCGGCCTCTCTCTGCCCGTGTCTGTCCCAATGTAAATTCGCCAGGTCTCCCCAAGGCTCTCCCACACTGGCGACGTGGTGCCCGGGCGGGAGCCCGGGAGGGACGCAGGACGGCGAAGGAGACCCGCTTGGACCCCGAAGCCAGAGGTGGGAGGGCCCTGCGAACCAAGCTTTGAGATGTGGAACCCTGCACCGGCATCGCCACTAGGGGAAGAGCTGGCCCAGGCCATCGGCATTCGGTTCAGGGTCCAGATTTGGTTTCAGAACGAGATCAAGGCCAGCTGAGGCAGCACCGGGCGGGACCCTCGGCCCTGGCCCGGGAACGCGCCCTCAGCGAAGGCAGGCTAAAGCGAGACTGCCGCCACCCCGCCTCCCAGACCGCCTGGCGCCCTGCGAGCCTTCCAGCAGATCGCTTCAGGCATCGCCACCCTCGGGAAGAACTGGCCAGAGAGACGGGCCTCCCCCGGGAGTCCCGGATTCAGATTTGGTTTCAGAACCGGGAGGGCCAGGCACCTTGCGCCAGGGTGGCGGGCACTCTGCCACGCAGGCTGCCCGGGCCACGCTGCCCCCTCGGGCGAGGTCCTCCGCCCTCGCCGGGTCGCCTTCACCCAACAAGTGGCAACGGGCTTCCTGCCCCCACGTGCCCCCGGGCGCTGCCCTGGACTCTCCCACCGGGCTGTGGGCCAGGGAGCAAGTGCCGCCGCCCCGCTGCAGCCCAGCTTCAGGCTGCGCAGGCAGCAGGATCCCATCCTGCCCGGCAGGCGGGATTGGGATTTTGCCTCACGCTTGCCCCCGGCGACTCCGGGGCGCCTCCCCACCCTCAGACTCCCTCGTGCCTCTCCGCGCCTGAGCTACCGGCGGGGATCGGGACCCGCAGCACCACAGCCTGCCGCCCCCACTGGTGGTGACAGCCTGGGCCCGCTGGAGCTGACAAGAGGGCCAGGGTGTGCTGGCGCCGCCCACGTCCCAGGGAGTCCGTGGTGGGTGCTGGGGCCAGGGGTTCCCAGGCTCGCCGGGCGCGGGAGCCTCCCAGTCGCTCACCTCTCAGTCTGCCCCCGAGGCTCTCCTCACAAGGCAGGAGCAGATGCAAGCCATCCGGGCGCCTCGTCAGCCCAGGAGCCTGGGCTGCCTGCACTCCCTCCAGCCTGCTGGGATGAGCTCCTGGAGACCCCTCGAAGCTCTGCAGCAGGCGCAACCTTGCTAGAAACGGAGGCCCGGACGGAGCTGCAGGACGTGGGAGAGCCCGCTTTGCTGGAACCGCTACTCCTCAGCGAGGAGGAGTACCGGGCTCTGCTGGAGGACCTTTAGGACGCGGGGTTGGGGACGGGATCGGGGGCGGGGCGGTGGCCTCCCTTTCGCGGTGAGCACCTGGCTCGGTGTGGAGAGGCCTGTTTGCCCTCCGGGCTGACCAGCCTGGCACTCCTGCCTTCCCGGTCTGGGCGCGGCGGCGGCGGCGGCGGCCGGAGACTCCACACCGAGGAGAACTGAGCATCCCGGGGATTCCAGAGCCGGCCCAGGTTCCAGGAGGGGGACCGTCTACTGCGCATGCGCGGCTGTGCGGGCAGCGGCCTAGGCTCTGGGAGCAGCCCCGGCAGAGCTCTCATGCTTTTCCACCACCCGACCCCCGCTTGATCCCCCACCCCACTCCCCAACACAGCGCGCGCGCGCGCGCCCGCACGCACACACACACCCACACACCCCAACACACCCACGCAACCACACACCCACACACCCAAACACACCACCCCCCCCCCCCCCCCCCCCCCCACCACGACCGAAAGCACCACCACCGTGTTCTGCACTGGGCTGCCCTTGCCATAAAACTAGGAATAGCCCCCTTCCACTTTGGAGTCCCAGAACTTACCCAAGGAACATCCCTAACTTCTGGCCTACTCCTCCTTACATGGCAAAAACTAGCCCCCATCTCCATCATATACCAAATTCACCCATCAATCAACACCTATATCCTCCTAACTCTCTCTACCCTATCTATCATAGTAGGCAGTTGAGGAGGTCTCAACCAAACACAATTACGCAAAATCCTAGGATATTCTTCAATCACTCACATAGGCTGAATAATAAGAACACTAGTATATAACCCAACTATCACAATTCTTTACTGAACCATAGACATCATCCTAACAACTACCATATTCCTGACCCTCAACCTAAACTCAACACCACCACCCTCATACTATCCCACAATTCCTGGAAACAAAGTAACTTGTTCCAGCAAATAACAGAGCATATCTTACCCTCTCTATCTCCTTAGGGGGTTTCAAGCTTCTAATGGAAGCTTCTCAAATTTAAAATGAAGTTACTTGGTCTAAGAATCACAATGAACAAATCACTTTCATCCTCTATCAATTTTCATTTAACTTCTGTTGAACTCTGTATTTTCTAGACGACCAATCTATACCATCTTCCTAACACTATTTCCTCATCCAACAACAACACAAAAATAATATATAATTCAAAAACACACAACCTACAATTTTATTCCCCACTATCATCACAATGTTCTACCCTTTACTAACAACCTCCCCCCTAATTTTGGATATCCACTAGAAATTTAGGTGAAACAAGCATTTCACATCTTTCAGCCCTTGTTGTACTTCGTTCCAGTTACGTATTGCTACTAGTATAACAACTATCACGTTCTTTGCACCAACCATGACATCCATCCACCGCTACCATATTCCTGACCCTCAACCTAAACTCAAACACCACCACCCTCATACTATCCCACACCTGAAACAAATCAACCTGTCTAGCACCACTGAGAGCATCCACCCTCCTATCCCTAGGGGGCTCGCCCCCTCTAACCGGCTTCCTACCTAAATGAATTACCATTCAAGAACTCACAATGAACAATCACTTTCTCATCCCCTCTATCAGAATTATCACAACTCTGCTGAACCTGTTTCTCAGGCATTACATCTATACCATCTCTAACACTATTTCCCTGCATCCAACTTAACTACAAAATAATGGCAGCGTTCGAAAACACACAACCTACACTCCTTATTCCCCCACTCATCATTGCCTCTACCCTTTTACTAACAACCTCCCCCCTAATTTTGGATATCCACTAGAAATTTAGGTGAAACAAGACCAAGAGCCTTCAAAGCCCTTAGTAAGTAAAAGTACTTAATTTCTGAACTACATAAGGACTGCAAACACCTACTCTGCATCCATTGAACGCAAATCAATTCCTTTAATTAAGCTAAGCCCTCACTAGATCAATGGGACTCGAACCCACAAAAATTTGGTTAACAGCTCAATACCCTAATCCACTGGCTTTGATCCACTTCTCGTAGCAGAGAAAAAGGCGGGAGAAGCCCACGTGAAACACCAGCTGCTCCTTTGAACTTGCAATTCAGTGGAAAATCACCTCAGGGCTGGTCAAAGGAGGACTAGACCCCTGTCTTTAGGTTTACAGCCTAATGCTTACGCAGCCACTTTACCCTTCCCTTCTCTCTATCTCTACCTATGCTCATCAACCGTTGACTCTTTTCAACAAACCATGAGGACATTGGGACTCTATACCTACTATTTGGTGCATGAGCTGGAATCATAGGTACAGCTCTAAGCCTTCTTATTCCAGCTGAACTAGGTCAACCCGGCAATCTACTAGGTAACGACCATATTTACAACGTTATTGTAACGGCCCATGCATTCATCATAATTTTATCCTCATAATTGCCCGTGGACTCACCTCTCCATCTGTGCTACCTGGCTAACCAACTATGAACGGACCCACAGCCGTATCATACTACTGTCCTGAGGACTTCAAACCCTACTCCCATTAATAACCTTTTGATGGTTCACAGCAAACCTTACTAATCTTGCCCTCCCCCCCACTATCAACCTACTAGGTGAGCTCTTTGTAATCGCAGCCTCATTTTCCTGATCCCATATTACTATTGTACTAACAGGACTCAACATACTAATTACAGCCCTCTACTCTCTCCACATGTTCATCACAATGCAGCGAGGAACACTTACACATCATATAATCAACATAAAACCCCCCTTCACACGAGAAAATACGTTAATATTTATACACCTCGCTCCAATCATTCTTCTATCCCTCAACCCCAATATCATTCTAGGGTTTGCTCCCTGTAAATATAGTTTAATCAAAACATTAGATTGTGAACCTCACTATAGAAGCTTATCACTTCTTATTTACCGAGAAAACCTGCAAGGACTGCTAATCCATGCCTCCGTACTGAAAATTACGGCTTTCTCAACTTTTAAAGGATAACCGCTATCCATTGGCCTTAGGAGCCAGAAACACTGGTGCAACTCCAAATAAAAGTCACAATCATGTGTGCCCCTATTATAATAACAACCCTCGCCTCCCTAACTCTTCCGATTTTTTGCCACCCTCATCAACCCTGACAAAAAACGCTCATATCCAAATTCTGTACAAACAACTGTAATATATGCATTTATTACTTGCCTTCTTCCAACAACTTTCTACATTTTCTGCAACCAAGAAACAACCCTGTGAAGTTGACATGGAATAACAACCCAGACATTAGATCTAACACTAAGCTTTAAACTAGATTACTTTTCCATAATATTTATTCCAATCGCACTGTTCATCACCTGATCCATTCTAGAATCCTCGCTATGGTACATAAGCTCAGATCCAAACATTAACCAATTCTTCAAATATCTCCTTATCTTCCTCGCTGCCATACTAATTCTAGTTACTGCTAACAACCTTTTCCAACTCTTCATCGGTTGGGAAAGGCGTAGGAATTATGTCCTTCCTCCTAATTAGCGTGACACTTTCGAGGCGGGCCGCCAGCACAGCCATCCAAGCAGTCCTATACCACCGTATTGGCGACATTGCTCTTATCCTATATGACATGATTCCTCCTGCATTACAACTCATGAGACTTTCAACAAATATTAGCCCTAAACTCCAACTCAAACCTCCTTCCACTAATAGGCCTTCTCCTAGCAGCAACGATCAGCCCAATTTGGCCTTCACCCTGACTACCCTCTGCCATAGAAGGCCCAACTCCAGTCTCAGCTCTACTTCACTCCAGCACCATAGTTGTTGCCGGAGCTTTCCTACTCATCCGTTTCCACCCTTTAATAGAAAACAATACACTAATCCAAAACCTCACATTATGCCTGGGAGCCATTCCTACTCTAGTCACAGCCATGTGTGCCCTCACACAAAACGATATTTAAAACATCGTGGCCTTCTCTACCTCAAGTTAACTAGGCCTAATAATAGTCACCATTGGTATTAACCAACCATACCTAGCATTCTACATCTGCCATGCCTTCAAAGCTATACTTTTTATGTATGGGTTCGACGAACTTAACCTAAACAGACGGGCAATTCCCTAGAAACTAGAGGTCTGTTTGACCTGCCTCTCGGCTTCCTGCGGTTGGCTGGCAAGGATAAACATAAGACTGCATACATCGCCGTTGGGAAGCCACAAATCAAATGCGGTATGCTGGCTGAGCCCTATTTATTACTCTCGCGCCACCTCCTAACAAGCCTACAGTACTTTCGAACCATTCTCCTTACCCTAACAGGACAACCCCGCTACAGCCGAGAAGAAACATCGAAAACAACCCGCCTACTAGAAGCCCAATTAAGCGCCTCTCAGTGATAGGTTCCTATCACCAGTAATATCCCCCCTACCTCACTCCCCCAGCCAACAATACGCTTCATGTAAACTCTCAGCCCTCTACGCAACTGTTCTCGGTAGGTTTCCTAAAGCCCCAGACTGTATGCCAACCAACAAACTACAAGTGGCAAATGCAAGTATTCCAGTTATAAACATGCTCGGTACTTTTACACGGGTTCACCGTTATGATCCCTAGCAAAACCTACTTAGAAGTCAAAACTTAGCCCTCCTCTTATTAGACAAAATCGCACCAAAATAATCTCACAAACACATATTACAGCTTCCACAACTGAACCACCAGAAAGGCATAATCCGCTCTACGCCCTCTTTCCTCATCCCCCTTATCTGACCCTGCTTTGCCATCATGAGACCTATTGCACGGTGTCTATTCTAATGTAATACGCAGCAGGCAATGTTTGGCGGCCGCGCACTAACCAGCGCCCTTAATCGCCTGGGCACCCGCACCAATACACAGTCACCTCGAATTAACCCCACGACCTCCCCTCAAAAGCACCCAGTTACCCATATTATTAAAATTCAACCGCCGCCACTACTTCATCGACTTAAAACCCATAAAATAGCCGCCATCGGTGAAACCACCACAGGTGCAGAGACTCGACGAGATTTGTCGCTCTCGGGTCTCATACCCGGCATGGCTGTAGTATAACCAAAGACAATATCCTTACCCCGATATGACAAAGTATCGACAAGCCCTGTTTAAAATGCAGCCGTCACCTAACAATTAGCGGCTTAACCCCCATAAATGGGAGGGGCTTGGGGAAAACCTACAAACCCCATAACCAATAATACACTTCATGTGAATAAAACCTCGTCATTGTAAGCATGGACTCAACCATAACCAGCGTGCAGAAGAGCCATCGTTGCTGGCTTCACAGCACCAATGATTCGATCGCCATTGGCCAATCGTAAAATCCAACCACACCCCACCCCACCTCCCCCACTTCCGGGGCTTCTCCGACCCCCACCCATGCAGGCCACAGTGACCTGGGCCCTGGTGTTGGCTTCGGTAGGGCTGGCCTGATATAAAGCGACAGAAGGGGTGGAGCCTGTGGGAGCCTATATAAGGGCCGCTGGCCGGCTGGAGCCGGCCCCTGGCCGGACCTGCTCGCCCTGCCTGGCGGGCAGACTGAGGGGGCACGGGAGCCGGGCCTCTCTCTGCCCGTGTCTGTCATGAGAAATTCCAGCCAGGTCTCCCAGCGTCCGGCTCTCCCGACACCCGGCGACGGCGCCCTCCAGGCGGGAGGCCGAGGAGACGGGGGCGGCGAAGGCTCGTTTGGACCCCGAGCCAGAGGGGGAGGCCCTGAGCCTGCTGAGAAGGAACCCGTACCGGGCATCGCCCTCGGGAAAAGAGCTGGCCCGGGCCATCGGCATTCCGGGCCAGGACCAGATTTGGTTTCAGAACAGAGATCGCGCCAGCTGAGGGGCACCGGCGGGAATCTCGGCCTGGCGAGGCCGCGGCCCGCCAAGAAGGCAGAGGCCAGCCGGACCGCCGTCACCCGATCCCAGACCGCCCCGCCGCTCCTCACCCGAGCCTTCCAGCAGGATGGCTTTCCAGGCGCTCGCCACCCGGGAAAAGGGAAACTGGCCAGAGAGCAGACCTCCCGGAGTCCCAGTTCAGATTTGGTTTTGAGAACGGAGGGCCAGGCACCCAGGCCAGGGTGGTGAGGGCACCGGCGCATAGGCGGCTGACGGCCCCGGCCGAGGTGTCCCCCCTCCCTCGCCATTAGCCTTCACCCACACCCGAGGCGTGGGCAGCAGGGCTTCCACCCCACGTGCCCTGCAGCCCTGGACTCTCTCCCACCCGGGGGCTTTAGGTGGGCCAGGGGAGCAGGGGCCGTCGCCCATGCAGCCCAGCCGGGCTATGAGGCAGCAGGGATCTCCATCCTGCCCGGCGAGCCAGAGGTTGGGATTTTCCTACGCTGCCCTGAGAGCTCGGAAGTACTCCCGCCCCTCGGAACTCCCGGGGGTGGCCTCCGCGCCCGGCGGAGCCAATGGCGGGGGGATCGGGACCCGCAGCACCACAGCCTGCGGGCCGCTTGCTGATGGGACAGCCTGGGCCGCTGGAGCTGAGCCGCCCCAGGGGCCAGGGTGTGGCGCCGCCACGTCCCAGGGGAGTCGTGGTGGGGGCTGGGGCCAGGAAGCGGCGGCTGGCGGCTGGCCAGGAACTCCCACAACGAGGAGAACTGAGCATCGGGGATCCCAGGCGGCCCAGGTTGGGGCGGGGCTGGCCACGGCGCATGCGCGGGTGTGGTAACCGCAGCCTGGGCTCCTGGAGCAGCCCCGGCAAAGCTCATGCGTTTTCACCACCCGACCCTCCCTTTATCCCAGCGGACCCGGTTTGGGGACCCTGGCATAGCCCCACCACAGACTCCCTGGGACGTGGGGCCGGCAACACACCCCTGGCCCTGAGGCTCAGCTCCAGCGGGCCCAGGCTGTCCCCACCGAGCAAGGGCCGGCAGGCTGTGGTGCCTGCGGGTCCCGATCCCCAGCCGATGGCTGGTACAGCGGAGGCCACCCCGGGGAGTCTGAGGGTGGGGCATGCTCGGAGTCGCCAGGGCAGCGTGGGAAAATCCCAATCCCCGCCTGCGGGCAGGATGGGAGATCCCTGCTGCCTGCGCCTGTGGCTGCAGGCAGGCGGCAGCCTGCTCAGCTGAAAGCCCCGGTGGGAGAGTCCAGAGGCGGCGCAGGGCGCGTGGGGGCAGGGAAGCCCGGTGCCGCCCGGTGTGGTGAAGGCGACGGCCCGAGGGGCGGGGACACCCGCCGGGGGCGGCGTGGCCGGGCCGCCTGCGTCGCGGTGCCCGCCACTGGCCTGGGTGCCTGGCCACTCGGTTCTGAAACCAAATCTGAATCCGGGGACTCCGGAGGCCCGTCTCTCTCAGCCCAGCTCGCCGGGTGGCGATGCGCAGGCGATCCTGCTGGAAGGCTCGCGGGGCAGAGGCGGTCTGGGACGGGTGGCGGTCCGCTTTAAGCCTGCCTTCTTGCGGGCGCGTTTCACCGGAGCCAGGGCCGAGATTCCCGCCGGTGCTGCCTCAGCTGGCGATCTCTCGTTCTGAAACCAAATCTGGACCCTGGGCTCGAATGCCGATGGCCTGGGCCCGGCTCTGGTGGCGGGTACGGAGTTCCCGCTCAAAAGCAGGCTCGCAGGGCCTCCCTCTGGCTCGGGGTTGGCAAGGTCTCCTTCGCCCGTCCTGCGTCCTCAGGCTCCCGCGGCGCCGTCGCCCGGAGTGTCGGGAGAGCCATCCTTGAGGGGAGACCTGGCGGGGCCCCGGACAGTTACAGGCAGAGAGGCCCGCGGGCTCCGGTGCCCCTCCCAGTAGAGCTGTGCGGGGCGAGCAGAACCGCAGGGGGCCAGCCCAGCCGACCAGCGGCCTTATAAAGGTCTAAGCTCCCACCCCTTTGCCAGGAGCGGGAGGAGCCCTGGGTCAGCACTGCCCTCCGGAAGCCGAGACCAGGGGCCCAGGCTCTGTGGCCTGGGTATGGGTGGGGCGGAGAGAAGCCCCAGGTGGGGAGGGTGGGCGGAGGTGGGGCGGGGGCCCGGGCTTCGGGGGCTGGCTCTCTCAGCCAGGAATTCTCGCGGGGACTGGAAACGCTCTTGGGCTACTTGCGTCTTCTTCAGCAGGGAGAAGCCAGCCCGGGCTGGGTGGAGTGTGGGACTGAACCTCCATGAGAGTCTTGAGCTTTCGGTCCCTCTCATGAGGCGTGCCCGTGGGTGTCACCCGTTGCCGTGATAGTCTCACACACACACACGGGTGTGGATGTGATTCCTCCGCCACGACACAGAAGCGAGCAGGGCAAGCCGCATCCCGGGCATCATGGCTGAGGATGGATTCTGCATCCCACCTGCAACATGGGGGGAGTCCACTGTGGCTGCTCTGGAAACTGGCAAGAGAGGCGACTTGACACAGTGCTGGCCTTTTCTTGCTTCCTGGAAAGTTTCTGGGTCCCATGAGCCGGGAATCAAACAGTCAACATTGTCACGTTTATTTGCTTCCAGTTCCTGGACATTTTTCTTAATTTCCTTTCAAACATATTATTCACGCATTCTGTGAATTCCTGCTTCTTGGTGAGATTTTAATTGTCTGCATTAAATGTTTAAAGTAAAATTATTTTTCTGAAAAGCAGAAATATCCATAGTTGCATATATGATTGAAATATTTTACACAGATTTTCTATGGCATCTATCAAGGTCTCTTTTATCTAAAATAAATAGAATTTAATAAATAAAAATTTAAAAAATTTACCTGAGATTAAAGGACAAATCAAAACATGTGTGTAATGTGTTGTCTGTAGAAGTATATTTTAACAATGACACAAATTATTAATAACCAATAAATGTTATAATAATTTATTAACTAAAATGAACAAAATTCTTATTATGATACCTATGAAAATACTTTCTTAGAGTAAAATATTCTCATATCTTGAGATGGCACTGGTTAAAAACAGCAAAGATTTGCAAGTCGGTGTCTTATCAAGTACTTACTTATCAAGTAAGTAGCAGATCCCTCTTCACACCTTTACAGAGTTATCCAAAAAGCAGTAATTTACACAAGAGCAGACAATTTTCCTAGCTTTCTATTGAGTTTATATGTTAATATTGTTATAGAATTTAACTCAATTTTCTTATAAAATTACCTGATCAAATTTTATATGATATTATGATATCATAATATATCAAAATTTATTTAGATGTCAAATAAATTTTATATATCATAATATTATACAATATAACGATATTATAAGTTCCATTTACACTCAGATAATTTCACTAGGCAGTGTCTGTCAACCACTAATATCTTTTTTGGTTCCACTACTTGCACAGATAGCACAGCTGGGAAAACACAGACTCACCCAACACAGTCTCTTCCCTGCTTCTTTCTCCTCCTCAGGGAATCAGCTCATCAGTCAATCAAGTCATCTGGGACTGGAGACTGAGTACTCCCTAACACAGAAGGTCTCATTCCTGCATGCTTTCCTCAGCAGATGGGGAGACAAGAAGGAAAACTTCTTGTTGGCTGAACAGGTTTCTCCTTCCTGCCGCTTCTTAGAGCCTCAACAAGAAGTTTCTTGCTGAAGTTCTACTGGGGACCTAGACACAGTTAAGGAGAGACTTTTTCAGGATCCTGTCATAGTGACAAGAAAACAAAGAACCGGGAACATGTCCCAGCAAGTGTTTCAGCCAGGAAACACTTGCTGGGACATGAACTAACCCTTCTGTAGTCTGAGGGCTCTGACCAGCAGAAACAGACTCTGCTGCAGTAGGAAGGGATGAGGCCGCTGTTCTGAACCTAGAGCTCCACCACACCTTGTTCTGTCTCACTGAGGCAATTTTGAGAGGCTGCCCTGGAATATGTCTTGATGGTGGATGTTGAGAAATAATGTGGGCTTTGATGGGATTCGGGTGGTGTCTGCTGTGTGAAGACAGGAGCTGAATGTTCAGAATCTAGGCTGTTTTTCTTGTGATCAGTTGGGTTACCTGTTTGGAACCAAGTCCATTTTTACTAGGGAGGCTGAATAAATTCCACAGAACACAGTGGTGCTCCCAGGATGACTGAGGCAGGGTGAGAAAGGGGAAATGTTTTTCCACCTAGACTTTTTGCTACCTCAGGAATCAAGGGCTGATTAGGTTAGCACTGGCTCTAATCTAATCAATTCAATTTTATTGCATTTGATCTAATTATCTTCCCCATTTTTAAGGTAGGATGGGCCATTTCATTTGGTATTTATTTTTCTTTGCATTTTTATTTCATCATATATGTGTGGATCTAATACAATCAACCATAATTTGACATTTGTTGTTTCCAAGCATTTAAGAAATTATAATATCTATGTATACAATGTTAACACTATGTATAATAAATTCTCTTTTTGTGCAAAATATAACTGAGACAGAAATCGGAAGACATGATTTCCCGATCTTCTTCTGATCCCTGTGCTCCCGGTTCTTTGTTTTCTTGTCACTATGACAGGATCCTGAAAAAGTCTCTCCTTAACTGTGTCTAGGCCCCCAGTAGAACTACAGCAAGAAACTTCTTTTTGAGGCTCTAAGAAGCGGCAGGAAGGGGAAACCTGTTCAGCCAATAAGAGTCAGCCACGCCCAGCCGAGGGACGTATAAAGGCAGGTCCAGCGGAATAACCCGCAGTCCGCCTTTGGACCTGAAAGACCGGCCTCCTTTCGCTTGAGCGTCAACATGGGAAAGGGAAATGAAGACCCCGATCTCCACTGCTCCTCCATCCAGCGCCCCACTGACCAGCCCCCTTCCCCACAGATCTTTACAGAAAGGGGCCCAGATGAGAAGAAACCATTCAAAGGAAAAGGCAAGACGACCTCCTCCCATTCCCGTGAGAAGCACATACAAAGGCAAGGTAAGACCTTGGGCTGCTCCCATGGAGGCTGGAAGGAGAGTTGGAATCAGGGATACTGAGCCATGTGTCTTTAGTAGGGTTTTATTTTGAGATTTGGGGATGGGAAATAGCTTGGTGCCCTCAGGGGACTTTGAGAAATGTGTCCACTCGTGATGCTGGCAGAACTTCACATGAAGGACTCATCTGCAAAAACTCATCAGAGAGAGACTATGGGACTCTGCCTGGGGAGAGGTGAGTCATCTAAACTTCCTTTTGCAGCAGGATCGGAGCCCAATCCAAACAAGGAGGAGAATTCTGAGGAAACCAAGCTCAAGGCCGGGAACAGCACTGCTGGATCCAGTAAGATTTGACTCTTTCCAGGCAAGAAGGGACAGGGCAGCAACACTGGCTCCCCTGGCCAGAAAACAGGGAGCTCCTTGGCAGCCAGGGTGGTGCAGATCCTGGACACTGGAGAACAGAAGAGAGCTGGGGTTTGGTGGGAACCTGAGCTCCTGTGTGTCCAGGATGGACTAGGAATTTCAGGGTGTTCAGTTGGAGGCACTTTCTCAAACTCTCATTGTATTCACAGAACCAGGGTCCAGCTCATACTGGGAAAACTGCAGGAAAAGAAAAATCAGTTCCAAGGACAGCTGCCAAGACAGAGCAGGTAGAATCTTGGTGTTTTTTGTTGGTGGTGGTAGTGGTGGGTTTTTTTGTTTTTGGTTTGCCCCAAAAGGTAAATAATCAGGAAACTTTTATACGAGGCTTGAGAGGGAAGGGAGTTACTTACTGACAAGTAAATTTTTGAGAGCTTAGCACTCTGAGAATATTTGGGGACTTACAAGGGGTTCAACCTCACTTCATTCCAGTGCTGAGATGGTCAGGAAGGAGTGGGAGAGACAAGTGGGGTTCACC
Organism: Papio anubis; assembly: GCF_008728515.1. Taxonomy (NCBI): domain Eukaryota; kingdom Metazoa; phylum Chordata; class Mammalia; order Primates; family Cercopithecidae; genus Papio; species Papio anubis. The sequence continues at coordinate 184,895,208 of NC_044978.1, read as the reverse complement.
TGGGTGCACAGGGGGTTCTGGAAATGAGGGTCTGTGGGGACTGCTCTGGCGAGTCTCTCACTTGTTTTCTTTGCAGGGAACTGTCCAGAAGAAGAGTGCAGCTTGCCGCTGAAAAAAAAATCAAGATCCTCCACTGCTGTGCACAACAGTGAAATCCAGGAGACCTGTGATGGCCACCATGGGGGACATTCCAGGGCTCGCACTGGGCGCAGCCAGCGGCACACATCTCGGGCCCTAGGAGTCCAAACACCGTCACTTCGAAAAAGCTTGGTGACCTCTGTGCGAGCTATGTCGGAGGCTATTTATCAAGACCTAGCCCAGGTGTGGGCACAGCAGATCCGTTCTCCACTGACCTGGGAGCAGCTCACACTGCTCACTCAGCTCCGGGGGCCTCTGTGTGCCCAGGTGCAGACCTTGTATTCCATGTCCACCCAGGCAGCTTATGTCTTCCCTGCTGAGGGCTGGCTTGTCCCAGCCACACTGCCTGGTCCTGGGGATTCAGCCCTGGATAGAGAAGCCCATCCCTGGGCGGGAGATAACTGAGCCTGTCAGTGGATCAGATGAGGCTGAGCTGGGAGCACCCTGACCCTATTCAGCAGAGGATGCATCTCTGGGAATGAGAACAAGGACCTGTTACTTCTCAGATTCTTCCAGATGACCAGCAGTGACAATTTTGGATGCACTGTGTTAATAAATGACAGAACTTGAAGAAGTCATAGGAAAGAAACTTGAGTGGCATACTCAGAATTGTGAGCCCTCCATTTTGCAGAGCACTAAGGCTACAGACAAATTTTATATTTCATGTTAGACATTTGATGCCTTTCGGATGTCTGATGACAGTCGTGCATCTCTGTATAATCAGAAAAATATTAGAATGTAATCATGTGAATTTGCATATTTTAGATTGTAGAAAAGTAAATATAAGATTATATGCTTTTTTTTTTTTTTTTTTTTTTTTGAGACAGTCTTGCTATGTTACCCAGGATGGAGTGCAGTGGCACAATCCTAGCTCACTGCAACCTCCGTTTCCTGGGTTCAAACAATTCTCATGCCTCAGCCTCCCAAGTAGCTGGGACTACAGGCAGGTACCACCATGCCTGGCTGAGTTTTTTTCTTGTTTTGTTAGTAGAGACAGAGTTTTGTCACATTGACCAGGTTGGCCTCGAACTCAAGTGATCCGCCAGCCTCCACCTCCCAGTGTACTGGGATTACAGGCATGAGCCGCCTTACGAAGAAATTGCTTCTCTTTTAATTCAGAAAAGGTTATAGGCTCTCACTCTTCCAGCCTGAACCCATGGAGTACTAATATCCACAAACCATTAATAGTACTCCCTGTGGGAAAATGTCTATACATTTTTACAGTTTGATATAAGTATAGTAAAATTAATATGCAAGCTATTTACTTTTAATATTTCTACATAAAATTTAAGTCAAGATCTATTAAATGGTAAATGATTGTACTTATTTATTCACCTGCCTCATGTTTTATTTCTTTTTAAATATCCTAAATTTAAATTTTATTGTATTTTATATATTTCAATTGATTGTACTGTATTGCAGGATATGGAGATTTCATCACATACTACAGCACAGTGTATTTTGTTATATTTGACGTACATTCTGGTATTTTGTACTGAGATCATACAATCTTTCATTATCTAGGAGTATTAATTGTTTGGTTGCTTTATAATTTTCATTTTATGTAATAATGAAATAAACGTTAATGTTGTTTGGAATTTTAAATTTCTTTCATATATAATTTGTATCTAATAAAGATGTGAAAAAGAGAATGTCTTATCTTCACTTCTGCGTCATCCTAACCCTGACCTCACCACAGCCCACAGCTCTTGTCATAGTCCGGGGACAGTGTTCCGTTACTACAGGAAATGGGGCCAGTTCAATGGGAATACACAGATAGCAATTGGAGACATAGAGATTTTATCCTCCATCACTGCGATAGAAAAGAACCACAGTCATGTGAGTCACACAATTTTCGGGTTGACACTGCTTACGAGTTATGCTTACACTATGCTGTAGAATAACTCTGACATAAATTTATGTATATTAAATAAATGCACATACATAACGTGTCTAAATAACAATGTATATATCTTAATGAAAATGAACTTTATTGCTTAAAAAGTTAACACACGAATACACACAATGGGATCATAAAATGTTGAAAAATAGAGACGGGGAGAGGAACACAGACATAGAGAAAGGGAGGAACGGAGCTAGAAAAGGACAGATGGACAGAGGGACATCGGAAAGGAGAAAGTGGGGAGAGGGTGAGGAAGGGAGGTAGGGAGTGGGGAGGGAGGAAGGGAAGGACAGAGGGAGAAAGGGAGGCAGAGACAGAGAGAGGAAGGCAGAGAGAAAAGCGGTCTTCTGCCTCCAGGACCAACAGGACCTTGCACTCCGGGAAAATGTTGGGTGCCCGATGCGGGCTAAGGGCTCGGCCCACAGCTGCGTCGGCCTGCGGGGCGCTCACCGGCCCCCCGGATCCCCAGTCTGGGTCACTTCATCCCGGAGCAATTCAGACGAATTCCGTCTCCCAAGGAATGAGCGAATTGCCCAGAGAGCAATGAGCCGAGACTCAGGTGATTGTCCGCTTTTCATCCACATGATTCACAGATGACATAGCCCCACGTTGAGCCTGCAACAGAGCGAGAGGCGGATAGTCCCATCCGCACAGGAGTCGCACTCAGGCCGACTGAAGCGTGGTTTCGGGTTCCACGTTCCTTTGCCCTCTGCAAGGGGGCCTGTTGGTCACGTGTCTCTGGCCCCCGAAGATCGTGTTGACTGTTTGTTTCCCGAGCTCTGCGGGGACACAGAAACCTGCAGGGAAGCGTGGAAAAGCAGCGCCGTGTCTTCGTTCTCCTTTCGTTTCCAAACAGGCCACAGTGGAGACTCCCCTTGTCGCACGAAACAGGAATCCGTCGTCAGACCGTGATGCTCCGCACGTTTCTTTTCTCTGTAGTTTCGCTCCCGTTTTCTACATGAAAATGAACGAGATCCACACACCTGCGTGTGTGAGACTATCACGGCAAAGGCGACACCCACAGGCATTGCCGCCTTCACGGAAAGGGCCTGGAAAACTCAAGACTGTCATGGAGGTTCAGTTCCACGCTCCACCCTTCAGGGTGGCTTCTCCCTGAAAACGTGTGCGAGTCAAGACAGCGGCTTCCAGTTTCCATAGAATCACTGGAGAACCCCAGAGAGCCAGCCCCGAAGCCCCTCTTTCCCCTCCAATCTGGCCCTGCACCCACCCACCCCACAAGGCCCTGCTCCCTGTGGTTTTCTGCTTCTGAGACTTTTCGGCTACCCCGGGACCTTGGGCCCGGAGCTCATGCATATTCATGAAGGGGTGAAGCGGGTGGGTCTTTCCCAGGGCCTCTGGCTGGGCCGGCCTCCTGGCTGGACCTGCCTGCAGCGCAGAGGCCGACTGAGGCTCACCGGAGCTGGCCGGCCTCTCTCTGCCCGTGTCTATCCGTGAAATTCCGGCCAGGTGCCCCCGCGATGCTCTCCCCACATCTTCCGACAGCCCTTTCCCCGCGGAAGCCCGAGGACCAGGACGGCGAAGGAGACTCATTTGTAACCTGAAGGAAAAGATGCCCTGCCAGCGTGCTTTGAGCGGAACCCGTACCCGAACTGGGAGAGACTTGCCTTTTGGGGTCCAGGATTCAGATTTCCTGTCAGAATCGAAGGTCCAGGCATCCAGGCTAGGGTAGCAGGGACCCGCGCACGCAGGCGGCCTGTGCAACGCGACCCCGGCGGGCGCCACCCTCCTCCCTCCTTGGTCACCTTCACCCACACCAGGGCATGGGGGACAGGGGGCTTTCGTGAGCCAGGCAGCAAGGGTCGCCCCTCTGCTGCAGCCCAGCCAGACTTCTGCCCCAAGCCCAGAAGGAATCTGCCCCGGCACTTGGGGATTTTGGGTTTGCTGCCCTGGCTCCTTCGGAAGTGGCGCTGTCCCACCCTCAGACACCTGAGTGACCTCTGCACCCGAACAGATGGCAGGGAGACCAGGACCCGCAGTACAGATGCGTGCTCAGTGGGACAGCCTGGGCCCGCTCAGGCTGAGTCACAGGGCCAAGGTGTGCTTGCGCCGCACACGTCCCACATGAGTCCATATTGGGGCTGGGGCCAGGGTCCCCAGGTCGCCAGAGCGGAGTGGGAACCCGAAGCCGAGGCACATCTACCTGCGCAGCTCGCGCCCCCTGAGGCCTCTGCGTGGCAGAAGCAGATGCAAGCCATCCAGGTGCTCTCCCAACCGCTCCAGGAACCGGAGCGTTCATCTGCGCTCACATCCACCCTGTTATATGAGCTCCTGTCGACCCCAGAATTTCAGGAAAAGGCACAACCTTTCCTAGCAACGGAGCCACTGGGGGAGCTGAAGGACTTGGAAGAGCCCGCTTTTCTGGAACCACTCCTCCGCCAGGAAGAATACCTGGCTCTGCTGAAGGAGCTTTAGGACGCGGGGTTGGGACGGGGTGGGGGCAGGGCAGTGGCCCCTCTTTCGCGATGAACCTCTGGCTCGGTTTGGAGAGGCGTCTCTTCCCTTCCAGCTGACGTGTCTAGGATCCCTGAGATCCAGATCCGGCGAGAGACTCCACACAGACGAGGGCTGTCATTCTTTCCTGAGCATCCCAGAGTCCGCTCAGGTACCCAGAGATGGGCCGTCTACTGCACATGCGCGGGTCCTGCAGGCAGCAGGTTAGGGTTTGGGACCAGCCCAGGCAGAGCTCTCATCCCTTCGCCCCCCCGCCCCCACTCCACATTCCTCAGTGGGGTGGGCGGAGACCTCCACCCTGGGAAACACCAGCCCGGGCAGCGGCCAGGCCTGCCCTCCTTTCCGCGGCTCGACTCCTCTACCTCTCCACACCACCGTCACTTGGCCACCCGTGCCCCGCCAGCCTCCTCGGCATCACGTGGAGCGCCCGGCAACCAAATGTAGACCCCGAGAACACGCGAAAACCGTGGTTCTACCCTTTCCAGGTGGGAGGAAAGTCAAGCAAAGATGGGGAAAGGAACTGAGACAAAGTGGGAGGGAGGGACAGAGGGAGGAAACGAGGGATGGATGGAGGGACCTTGGAAGGGATGGAGGGATAGAGGGAGGGAGCGGGGGAGGGAGGAAAGGAGGGATGGACAGAGGGACGGATGGACAGAGGGAAGGAGGGACAGAGCGATAAAAAGAGTAAGAAATAGAGAAAGGAAGGCAGAGAGAAAAGCGGTCTTCTGCCTCCAGCACCAGCAGGACCTCGCACTCCAGCAAAATGTTGGGTGCCCAGTGCGGGCTAAGGGCTCAGCCCACAGACGCGTCAGCCTGCGGGGCGCTCACTGGCCCTCCGGATCGCCAGCCTGGGTTACTTCATCCCGGAGCAATTCAGAATTCCGTCTCCCAAGGAATGAGCAAATTGCCCAGAGAGCATTTTCATCCGCATGATTCACAGATGACATAGCCCCACGTTGAGCCTGCAACAGAGCGAGAGGCGGATAGTCGGGTCCACACAGGAGTCACACTCAGGCCGACTGAAGCGTGGTTTCGGGTTCCACGTTCCTTTGCCCTCTACAAGGGGGCCTGTTGCTCAGGTGTCTCTGGCCCCCGAAAGAGAGACCATGTTGACTGTTTCCCGAGCTCTGTCGGGACCCAGAAACCTCCAGGGAAGCGTGGAAAAGCAGCACCGTGTCTTCGCTCTCCTTTCCAGTTTCCAAACAGGCCACAGTGGAGACTCCCCTTGTTGCAGGAAACAGGAATCCGTCCTCAGGCCGTGATGCCTCCATCCCCTGCCCAGGCTCCGGGCTCTCTGGGCGGCCTCCCTTTCGCAGACGCTCCAGGCCTTCCCCGACTCTCAGCTCCCGAGCTTCCAACACATCGGCCGGCTCAGGACGGGGTGTGCTCCGAGGCATCAGGGCCCAGGGCTCACTGCCCTGGGATCCCCTCCGGTGCTCTGCCTTGCCGCGGAAACATTGTTTTGGATGCCTCGCCGCCCCTCCTGCAAGGCCCCTCTGCCCCACACCCGACACGCCAGGGCTGTCCGGGGACGCACCGCCAGCCCAGTCCCGCGGGCCCTTTTTCTCACAACGCCCCCACCACTGTCCCTTGTCCCCATGAGGACCTGCCCGTGGTCAACGGGGCGGGAAGGTTCTGCTTTGCCCCACTCTGGCTGGGGTCGGCAGCCTGATCCGGAGAGGGCTGTGGACGCCGACACACCCACCATCAACCGCGAACAAACCCGCCGACACACACACACGGGTGACATGCGCAGCGCATGGGCACCTGAACGCGCCACGGACTACTCCGGACACACACACGGACACACACCTGCAGGGAACCTGCGGAGACACCTACGGACACTACGGTTACACACCTACCGGACCACAGCGAGACACCCGGTTACACTGGCACACACAGACACACACACGGTAGCGCTTTACCACCTGCAGGACCTACGGACCTACGGACACACACGGACCCCTTAGGCACCACGGGACCGCTACCGCGGGCAGCACCTGGACACACCTACGGGAACCTACGGACCTACACTGGCACACCTGGACACGGTGGCACACCTGCCTGGGACACCTACCTGGGACCTACCGGACACACCTGGGACCCGCACACATGAATTTTACCTGGGACCAGCACCGGACACCGCGGACCTTACCTACGGATAGCCCATGGGCACCTGGGACCGCAGCCTACGGACCCACCACCTGGGACCACCTGGGGACCGCACCACGGGGAACTGGGACACACATGCCACCGGGACCACCACCACGGAACCTGCGGACCTGCAGACTGCACACATGGACACACACGGAACCTGCTGCCGGACCTACCCGGACACACCGCAGGCACACACATGGACACCACACACAGACCACCTACGGGGAACACCTACGGACCACGAGGCATACCTGCCACGGGAACCACCACGGACCACACACACACTGGCACACACACGGACACACACATGGGCGCACACACATACGGACACACACGGACACACACACGGACACAGGCACACACACACGGACACACACACAGAGACACACACGGGAACACACACGGACACACACATGGACACACACGGACACACAAAAGACACAGACACAGCTTGGAAAGAGAGCTAGGGAGACCAGGATGGAAGAGAGAAACAGGGAGAGAAAGAGAGAGGAGACAGAGACAGGGGATGGGAGGGAGAGAGAGACAGAAGGTGACAGAAGAGGCTGAGGTGGAGGGAGGAGAGAAAGAGGTGAGGGAGCTGGAGAAGCGAGGCGACAGAGCCTTGGAGGCTGAGGCTGTGTTCAGGTGAACAGGTCTGGGCAGGCGGAGGTGGGGTGGAGGAGCTGGGGCGAGGTCTAGAACGGGGTCAGGGCCCCGCCTTGGAAAACAAGCGGAGACCTGAGGCGTGTTTTCTTGGACTGGTTGGTTGCTGGGGAGTGCGTTTCACTAAGTCCTTCCTTTGTTGGCTTCTCCTGTCCTCTTGCTCGGTGGGTCCTGAGATTTAGATGCGCCCGTCCATCTGGCGGAGGCACGGCGTGTCGGCCCAGCACAGGTCTCTCTCGTGTCCCAGGACTGGGAGTTTACGAAGTCGGTGTAATGGAATCCGAGGTGCACAAGGATGGATTTCCTGCCGTGGCTGTGATGACAGCGTCCTTCGCGGAAAGCAGCCCACCACAGATTCTGGAGGCGGAGGTCTTGGCTGGCGTCTGTGGACCGTTAGCTACCCTTACCCTTCCTCGGCTTGGATGGTTTGCGGCGGCTGGATGAATGAACTGAATTGCCGGGCGTCGGGGGCTGAAGGGCGGGGCGGCAGGAAACCCTACGCCTGCGCCCAGCCGGAGTGCGGGTGCCTGCCATAGCGCCTGTGGAGCCCGGCTCTGGTGGGGCTGCAGCCAGGTGGAGGAGGTGGGATGCCGCTCGGCGGTGCTGCGGCTGCGGACCCCACGAGGGAGGAGGCTTCATCTTGGCGTAAATCTTTTTTTTCTTTCTTTGGCTGATGTGTATCCTTAATTTTAGGTTGAGTGGTAACTCCAGAAATTTAGAGGCACAAAATATGGTTGCTTACCGTATAGCGGCGTACCACCTCACGTACCACCACCTTTCCCCTCCCACCAAGACTAGGTCTTGCCGTGTTGCCAGGCCACAAACCCTGGGCTTAAGTGATTGCCTGTCTTGGCCTCTCAAAGTGCGGGGATCAGAGGTGTGAGCCACCTGTACCTTCCAGCCACCACCAAGTTTTATTCCTTGGGACTGGGTCATGGAATGGAGACCCACAAATTTAGAAAAGTTTTAAATATATCATAACGTTTCTGTGAAACAGTATTTAATTATTAAATTTTTGAACTCTTTATATAATATTCTGTTCTTTCCACTGAGCACAGTACTAAGTATTAACTGGAAAATCACAGCAGAAGTCATGATACTTTCTAATATAGAGTCCTTGGCTGTTCTCTAAGCTAAACCTGATTACCTATATTGAGAAAAGAAAAGCCCAAGTGTGAGGACAGGAGATGGTATGCTATCCAAATAGATGGGAATTGATTAAAAGCAGATGACACAGATATGAGATGTCCAAGGTCGAGAGAAAGCCAGATCTTGAAGTGTTTTCTGAAGCTATGCTCCAATGGAAATCGTTTCTGGCCCTTGTTTCTTTCTCTTGCTCTCATGTAGAACCCAGACATCTTCTGCCCCAGGCTCTTCAATTCTCTATAGGACTGGGCTTCCCCTTCGATCATTCTTCCAGGTTACAAAGAAAATCAAAGCCCTTTGCATGGCTTGCAAAGGGACTGGAGGACCTGGCTGCTTGCTCTTTATTGCTGAGGACCTTGGGGCGTCTGTGATTTTTAAGGAACTCTATGTTAAACATTTTCTAATTTCCATTTTGAGTCTAAAATGTGTGTGAGGTAGTGGAGATATTGGGTTGGTTTGAGAAATCCGGAAGCTTACATCAGATGTCGTGTTTGTTTTCTGTTTTCTGATTTCATATCCTATGAAGGTTTCAAATGTGATTCTACAGAAATTCATACTCAAAATTTTATCAGAACACTAAGCATCTGCTCCATATGCTCCATATAATAAAACCTAATGTTATTTTTACTTCAAAACTTTAAGTTTTTTGGTATGTATTGAGATAATACTGTACATTCTGTTGCCTAATTCCTAAACTGTAATGGTTTAATGTATCTACTTTCTACATTTAAAACGTATGTACTTTGCCATTGAGGAACTTAGAACATTGTTGAGCATGTATTAAATTCCCATTTCTTTCCTGATTTTAAATGGTTATGTTTATAATTTTTCTCTTGTTTAGTTTGAAGCTTACTAGGACTGTGTTATTGATATGTATGTGTATATATACACACACGAGTATATACATAACAACATATGTCATGGATATATGTGTATATATGTTTTACATACCTGTATTCGACCTGCTCTATATACACCAGTGTATATATGCATATGCACATACCATCAATTTTTGACCAATAAATTGCATAATTATGTGTGTGTGTGCATTATAATTTGATAGGTATATATATTGTAAAATGTTTAATACAATTAAGTTCATGAACATTTATGTCACCTCACATGGTTGTTTTTGTGGTAGAGGCACTTGAGGGTCTCCTACTGTTGTAACAAATTTTAGCATACAAAACACTATTATTAACTACATTTTAAAACTATACAGTAGATCCCCAAAACTTATTTGTATCTTATAACTGAAAGTTTGTACTCTTTGAACACTTTACCATTTTTTCTCAGACCTCGTCATTACCATTGTCCTCTCTGCTTCTATGAGTTCAGCCTTTTAGATTCTCCATTTAAGTGAGAACACACACAGCGTTTGTCTTTCTGTGTCTGGCTTATTTTGCTTAGCATAATGTACCCAGGTCCATTCATGTTGAAATAGCAAATTTCAATCTTTTTAGGAGTGAATAATATTAGGTTCTGTTTATACCACATTTTCCTTATCCATTCAGCATCTACAGATACGTCTTTTTTTTTTTTTTTTTAAACTATTCTTGACAGTTGTGAATAATGCTGCATTGAATACAGGGGTGAAGATCTTTTTTGAGATATCTGATTTTATTTTGTTTATAGACAGAAGCGGAATTTCTGGATTGTATGATAGTTCTATTTTTCTTAAATAACCTCCATGCTAATTTTCATAATGACTCTTCCAGTTTACAACTCATTAAGACTGTACAGAAATATTTTGTCACATCCTTGTTAACACTTGTCATATTTCTTTTTGATATTAGCCATTGTAACCAGCTGTAAAAGTGCTATCTCCCTTATGATTTTGATTTGCAATTTTCTGTGAATGGTAATGTTTAGCATCTTTATACACATCTGTTGGCCATTTGAATATGTTTGTTAAAATACTTAGTCTTTTGCCTATTTTTTTGTTCGGTATTATTATTATTGTTGTTTTGTTTCTAGTTGTATGACTTTCTGCTATATTTTGAATGTATACTTATCATATATGGTTTGCAAATATTTTATCCCATCTTAAAAGTTTTCTTATTTTTTGCTGTGCTGTGCTTTTGTTTCACAACTTTATGTTTGCTTTTATTGTTGTACTTTTAGGTATCATATTTTAAAATCATTGCCAAGGCCAGTATCATGGAGGCTTTTCATATGCTTTTAAAATATTTTCTTTTAAGTTTATGTATCAAATTTAAGTCTTTAAGTCAATTTTGTGTGTGGCAGAAATATGATCTAATTTTATTATTGTGCTTATTGAGTATACAGTTTTCCCAGCACCAACTATTGAAAAGGCTACTTTCTGTATTAGCATTCATAGTGCCCTTGTCAAAGATTAACTTTAGATGCATAGATTTACTTCTGGGCTCTGTATTCTGTTCCATTGGTTTTGTGTTGGTTCCTATATAAACATACCATTCTATTATTTTTACTGTAGTCTTGAAATGTAGTTTTAAATATATAAAGTGTAATGTCCCTAGATTTTTATTCCTCATGATTGCTTTGGCCATTCAATATTTCTTATAGGTTTATATACATTGTAGACTTTATTTTCCTATTACTGTAAAAGAGTGGCACAGGGTTTTGATAGGAAGTTGAAATAATCTACAGATTGCTTTGGATAATATGTCCTTAATATTCTTCTAATTCATAAACATGTAATCTATTTGTTTTATTTGTATCTTCTTTAATTTTTTCATCAATATCTTTTATTTTTGTGTAAAGCTCTTTCACCACAATGGATTTAAATTTTACTGCTAAGAAATCTATTATTTTGTTGCTATTGTAAGTAAGTTTTCTTTTTACTGGTTTGCTCAAAGCATATAGAAACAAAACTATGATATTTGTATGTTAATTGTATATTCTGCTTCTTTACTGACTGTATTATTTATTAGTTTAAGTGCACTATTTAAATGTACTATTTATGTTTTTATATATAAGATTATGTCATCTACAAACAGTGACTTTTTTCCTTCCTTTCAATTTGGATCTTTTCGATATTCTTGCTTAATTGTTTGATGTAGGACTTAATTATTCTATGCAGGACTTCCAGTTCTATGTTAGAACCGTTCGAATGGGTGTAATATAGACTTGCATTGGTGTTTGTGCATTTGAAGGAGCAAACACCTCTTTTCATTTTTATAAACTGGTTTCTGCAGGTAAAGATCTTCATCTGTTGGATCTCTCAAGGTGATGAGATCTTTACTGGGTTTACAGTAAAAAAGGCTTGTAGCTGGAGTCACAAGGTGGCTGCTGAATCTGGAGTGGGTTTTACCTTTAGTGGGCTTGTTACCAGGAGCACATGTGGTTGTGAGTCCTGTCATGTTTTTGGGCAGACTGGATTGTCTTCAGGGCTTTGTTCTGTAGAGCAGGCACTAGGGCAAGGTTCTGCTATGGTGGACTAATATGCTTAGGTGTGTGGGTGAGTGTGGCTCCCCCTGCGTACCTAGCAGGGTTTCCCCAGGTTATCTACGAACAGTGACTTTTGAACTGTTTTCTGTGGGTCACAAGTATGATGTCCCCAGCTTTTTTCTTATTCCTCATGATTGATTGGTTTTTGGCCATTCAATCTACTTGCCATGAAACTGCATTTCTATTACTATGAAAAGTGAGACAGGGATTTTGATAAGGATTTGAGTTAACTTACAGATTGCTTTGGATAATATGACACCTTATTAACCAAAGGGCCTGCCTTCTAAAATGATATCGATCTTAGGTTTAGCAAGGTTTTATAATGCCTGTATATCGGCTCACTATATTGCCCAGGCTGTTCTTGATCTCCTGGCCTGAAACAGTCCTCCTGCCTCAGGCTCCTGAATGGAGGAGATACTGTCACGAGCCACTGTGCCTGGCTCTCTCATAAAGTTACTTTGGTTGATGGATGGCTGACTAGTTTTTATTCCTGCAGGGGAATATAAAAATAGAGACCCCCATTCCACCATCTTGATAATGTCACTGTCTCCATACATTTCTTCCTTATTTTGTTCTCTTGTATGTTTGTGTGTTATTTAAGGTTCAAACATTAAGAACAATAGGCTAGGATTTATACATTGTGTAAAAAGTAAATTAGATAGCTAGTAGGTACCCTATATATATTACAATGTTCACCTATAAGATTAAGTTTAGTGCAGGTAAAAAGGGCTCATTAAAATTTTCATCCACTTTTTTCAATCTCTACCCAAACTATAATATAATTTATGCCCCAGTTTTTATTTTATCAATTACTCTTAATCATATCTCACAAAATTTATATTTTTTCTTTATTTAGAAATGTAAGGATATTATTTGCTTTTAAAGTCTGTATTACAGCTTTTTTATTTTGTGAAATAATAGCACCAATATATTAATAATATAAATATTTATAGTGTAAATACTTATTCATCAAAATTTTCCCATTAGAGAATTTTATTAATTATTGTAGTGCATTCTGTGAAATTGCACTGCCACAGAGCACAGGGCAATGATTCAGAATGCCTGATCTTCACAGACTCACAGTCACAGTTGAACATTGTAGTTATTTAGAAAAATTCTTTTCTAGTGTTATATCAATGTTCCAAACAAGATCTTATGGGTAAACGTTTCTCCCATTCTAGTTTTGCAATTCCATGTTAACTCTATTTTTATTTTAGGGTAGGTTCCTTGACATTGGTTTATCATATTTTTGGTTTTACCTAAGTATTATTTTGGATGACAATGTGCAACTTTCAATGTACAGTTTATGTGAATGTGCAGTTTAATTACGATATGAATCAGCCATATATTTATTCACAATTCAATTTAAGTTTAGCAAACGTAATGAAAACTAAGCAAACTAATCTTACATGATAAAGCCAAGATCAGCTATCTTATACTTAAGCAAATACACCAAAAAATAATTTGTAACTTTATTGTTGCTTTTGTTCAAACTATGTTTTATATTCTCTATGACCAAGGAAATCTCTGATATTGTCCTACCAGGCTAAAGAAACAAACAAAAGGACATCGATTATACTTCCAAGTAGCAGGTTGTTTAGGCCCCAGATATTCCATATGTGGACCACTGTGCTCATGTTTGTTTGTTTTAATAAGGCTGTGGCCCAAAACCTTACCTTTTTTGTAGAAATTAAAACTTCTTTGTTCTATACTAAAGACAGGACAGCCCCATGACCTAAATCCAAGGGTGATGGCTCAGAGTGAGGACCATTTCTTGTTGACACGGAGATAGCTGAGTTGGTCTACAATAAATCTATGGGAGAAGCAGGTTGTGATGACTTGGAAGTGTTGGCTGCCTTCATGGTCTCAAAGTTCTCTGCCAAGTTCACCTCAGCTCTGCTGTACTCCTGTTCTGCTGTCAGGTTGGGAATGCTTGGCCAGTAGTGGTTCTCCACTTGGTCCTCAACTGCTGGTGCTTCCCTAATCCACTGCCTGCCAGAAATGCAATTGTAGCAGAGAAGGCTGGTAAGGGGACAGAAACCAGAGATGCTTACTGGCCACTGCCTGGCTGGGGAAGAGAGTGGTGGGCACCCAATCCTAGCTCACACGCCAAGTGCCATCCTCATCCCAGCACCCAGTGGTGTCCCCCATAATGTGCACTGCCTGGCCTGAGGTAAATGGAGAGCTCAGCTGAGGCCTGAAATTGAAAAGGGGCTTTCCAGAGTCCCAAGTGTCCTGGACATCTTACCAGCCATTAAAAGAGTCTGTGTCCTTGTGGCCACAGACAGGCAATGATGGAATCCTGCCCACATTTCAGGGCCTTCTGAAGTCTTCACCTGAGAGTTCAGCTCTGGCAACAGAGAACACTTCTGGTGTCCAGAGATTCTCAGTGCCTGGCGGATGTAAAACTGATTGATGGCATCTGCTGGCTCCTGGAGCACTGCTTGGCCATCCTTGCCTGCTGGCCTCAGCCTTGGCCATCCTTATCTGTGGGCCCCAGCCAGGTCACTGCAGAAAATTTGGTCTCTGGCTAGCATTCTGGACTGTGAGACAGCCTGGCTGCAGCTAGTGCTGGATGGAGAGAGTAGAGTGTGGTGAAGTGGGGACAGTGGGCATTCTGCTACATGACCTAGGGTTTCTCATGACTCTGGACTGCCCAGGTGCGGTGACCAGAAGGGAATCAGGGAGTGGAAACCATTTCTAGGCCACAGCTCAGGGAGAGAGAACCCAGGCTGAGCCTGGTGTTGGTCCTGAGTTGAGGAGATGAAGCTGGAGTCCAGGGAGACCAAAGAAGCTCAGATAAACTCTGCAGGGCAGAGTATTCAGGGTATGAAAAGGATAAAGTCATAAAACAAAAAAGCTCCAGAGTCTTCAGTTAAATACTGATTGGCGCATGTATGTGTGTAAACTACCCAAGTCTAGGGGAAAAAACACCTGAAAGAAACAGAAAGAACAATGCTTGAACCTCCTACAGAACCAGGGATATTTGTTGCCACCAGCAACATGGACAAATCTTATACTTCCCAGACCATTGGATGAAACACTCAGAAAAGAATTGCTCCAGTAGTGTGGAAGATTAGATCTAGGCCAAGGCTGCTAAGGTCCTACTTAACAAGACCTCATAGAAAACCCTCAAAGAACCAAAATCTTTCCAGATAGTTTAACTGCATCCTAGAACATAGCTCAATAATATTTATAGGAACCCAACAATATCCAACGCACAATAAGATAAATTTCACATTGTCTGCCATCCAGCTGAAAATTACCAGGCATGTGAAGAAAAAGGAAATGTCTCAATAATGAGAAGAAAATTTGATCAATAGATACAGAAATGGCACATATGATGGAATTAGTCGGCAACGATATTAAAACAGTTATTATAATAACATTCCACAACAAGAAGGTAAAGGGAAGCTTGAACATGGAAGTAAGCAGAGACATGGAAGACCCAGCTTGAACTTCTAGAGATGAAAAATACAATGTCTGAGATGAAAAATATACTAAATGGTATTTAAAATAGAACAGATATTATACAAAAAAAGATTAGTCAACTGGAAGATGTAGCAATAGAAACTGTCAAAAATGGAACATGGAGAACAATATGGAAAAAAATTGAACAGAAAATCAGCACCAACACGACGAATATATGTGTAATTGGAGTTCCTGAAGACGGTGGGGAGGAGTAGAAGAAAAAAATATTTGAAAAAACTGTGGATGAAAAATTTTAAATTTGGTAAAAACTGTAAACCCAGAGACGAAGAACCAATGAACCCCTAGCACAAGAGACATGAGGAAGACACACTGGAGCACATCATAATCAAATTGCCCCAAACAAGTGACAAAGAGAAAATCTGAAAGGCTACCAAAGGGAAAAGGACATTATACAGAGAGGAACAAAGATAAAAATGGGCTGAGTGTGGTGGCTCACACCTGTAATCCCAGAACTTTGGGAGGCTGAGGCAGGATGATCACTTAGCACAGGAGTTTAAGACCAGCCTGGGTAACATGGCAAAACCCCGTCTCTACCAAAAATACAAAAATTAGCAGAGCGTGGTGGCACGCATTTGTAACCCCAGCTACTCAGGAGGCTGAGTCAGGGAGAACCGCTTGAACCTGGAAGGCGGAGCTTGCAGTGAACCTAGATGGCGCCATTGCACTCCAGCCTGAGCCACAGCACGACTGTCTCAAAAAAAAAAAAAAAAAGATGGCAGACATCTGGTTAGAAACAACGCAAGGTTAGGTATAGTGGCACATGCCTATTATCCCAGCACTTTGCGAGATTAGGGCAGGATGATCACTTCAGCCAAGGAGTTCAAGACCAGCCTGGGCAACATGGCAAAACCTGGCCTCTATATAAAATGCAAAAATTAGCTGGGTGTGGTGGCGCATGCCTGTAGTCCTAGTTACTTGGGAGGCTGAGGTGGGAGGATTGCTTGAGCCCAGGAGGTAAAGGTTTCAGTGAGCTGAAATCATGCCACTGCACTCCAGCCTGGGTGACAGAGTGAGACCCTGTCTCGAAAAAATAAAAAATAAAGATAAAGAAACAATGCAAACCAGAGGATAGTGGAGTAACTTCTATAAAATACTTAAGGATAAAACGATTGTCAGTCTGGAATTCTACACCCAGCAAAAATATCTTTCAAAGATGACAGTGAAATAAAGACTTTCAGACATTGAAAAGCTTGAACAACTCATTACCAGCAAGTCCTCACTACAAGGAATATTAAAGGAAATACTTGAGGCAGAGGGAAAGTGAAAACAGATGGAAGTCCAGATCTACACAAAAGAATGTAGAGCAGCCAAGATGGCAAATGTGTGAGCAAAAATGCAACATTAAAAAGCATTTTTAAAAGATAATTGACTGTTTAAGGCAAAAATGATAAATTAATGTGAGTTTACAGCACATAGAGAAGCAAAATGCATGAAAACAGTAACACAAAACCCAAAAGGAGGGAAACGCATGGGTACTGTTTTAAGGTTCTCATCCTCCATGTGAAGTGGTATAATGCTGACGGCAGCCAATGCTGTTAAATACATATACTGTGTTAGGCTGTTCTTGCACTGCTATAAAGAAATGTCTGAGACTGGGGCTGGGCACAGTGGCTCACGCCTGTAATCCCAGCACTTTGGGAGGCCGAGGCGGGCGGATCACGAGGTCAAGAGATTGAGACCATCCTGGCCAACATGGTGAAACCCTGTCTCTATTAAAAATACAAAAAAATTAGCTGGGCGTGGTGGCGTATGCCTGTAGTCCCAGCTAAGCTACTCGGGAGGCTGAGGCAGCAGAATCGCTTGAACCAGGGAGGCAGAGGTTGCAGTGAGCCGAGATTGCACCACTACACTCCAGCCTGGGTGACAGAGCGAGACTATATCTCAAAAAAAAAAAAAAAAAAAAAAAAAGTCTGAGACTGGGTAATTTATGAAGAAAAGAGGTTTAATTGGCTCACGGTTCTGCAGGCTACACCCAAGAAACATGGTTTCCCCACAGCACTGGGGACTCTCGGCATCAACTTTGGAAACGGGCAGTGCAGGTGGAGTCCTCGTGCTCCACAGAGGCAGCTGTAGGTCATAGCTCTCCCACGGGAGCCCAGTCCCTCTCCCTCTATCTAATGTTATTAGAGTTGGTTTCCCATCAGCCTTCAGTGTGAACTTCCAGCCTTTTTTCATCAGCTGCTTCCTGATGGACAGGAGGTGCCGGAGGTGCACACACCTGTTTCTCCTTGCACAGGCTCAGCTGAGCACTCTTTTGTTTGCTTAGTGCACATGTTCATCACCCCTGCACTGCTCTGTGGCTATCTTCTACCCAGCTAGGGAAGGGCAGTGAGGGGCTGCAGAAGGCACCTTGTGC
Organism: Papio anubis; assembly: GCF_008728515.1. Taxonomy (NCBI): domain Eukaryota; kingdom Metazoa; phylum Chordata; class Mammalia; order Primates; family Cercopithecidae; genus Papio; species Papio anubis. The sequence goes on along the minus strand of NC_044978.1, from coordinate 184,877,449 downwards.
ACCTGCCTTTGGGGAGTGGGTTTTCTCGGATGGGGTTGGTCTCCCTGAGAAAGGGCTGCAAAACCACACCACGTGTGCACTCTCTCTGTCATGGCAGACCCGCATGTGGGAGCCTGCAGACCTCACGGTCTATTGCTGTGGGGACAGAAACCTGAATGTACTGGATCCTGAAGCTCTTAAACAAGGGGCTTCCAACCAAGCTCTGCCTCGGAAGGCTGGTCATGTTTGACCCCTTGCCAGGGTGTGAGCTCCCCAAATGCCATCATACCTGGAGCTGTCTCTGGTTTGTAAGCACCACTCCCTCCAGAGAAGCCTGAAGGATGACCAGCTAGGGAGGCGAACACTATTGGGGGTGACATGGTGGGTGGGACTGGCCTGGGTCTAAGTGGAGGGAGGACCCTCTTGGGGGTGACATGGTGGGTGGGACTGGCCTGGTCTAAGTGGAGGGAGGACACTCATGGGGGTGACGTGGTAAATGGGACCGCCTGGGTGTGGGTAGAGGGAGGACACTCAGGGGTGACATGGTGGATGACTGGCCTGGGTGTGGGTAGAGGGAGGACACTCAGGGGTGACATGGTGGATGGGACTGGCCTGGGTGTGGGTAGAGGGAGGACACTCGGGGGTGACATGGTGGGTAGGACATGACTGGATGTGGGTGGGTGCCGCATATGTGGACACTGGGGCCTCCCTCAGGAGAATACCAGGCTGGAGCCCCTGAGCTGGAATTTGCTGCTGAAGGAGTGGGAGAGGTTTATCTCAGCAGAGGCTGGCTTTGCAGTCAGTGTGAGCCTCTGCCCCCCAGCCTGTGAGTGAGCCATGAGAAAGGTCTTCCCCACCTTGCGGTCCCTCCCCTGCCTCCTGCCCTGCTGGGAAGGCTGCCCTGTGCAGTGGTGCCAAGTCTGGGTAAGGGAGAGGATGGAAGCCCCACCCTCTGCTGCTGCTGGAGGCCCAGGGTGGGGTCTTCGTCTGTCTGAAATTCAGGCCCAGGCTGGACAAACGCCTTAGAGGGCCCTTTGGTTCAGAGCTGCCTCCCTGTTTATCATCCAGCAGTAACTGAAGAGCTTGGGGCCGTGACAGGGCATTTGCCTGGTGGTCCTGGCTAAGCTGCGTTCCTTTCCCCAGGAGAGGGTAGCAGGGAGTGTGTTGGGGTGGGAGAGGGAGCACTGTGACCCCCATGCGGCCAGCTGTGCCCACTCGCTGTGCAGTCTTCAGCTCATCTGATCACAGGGTTTCAAGGGACGAGGGCCACAGCTCTGCAAATTGTCAGAGAGGCAGGTGATAAGGAGAAGGTTACATTCCTTCAGCACTGCTTGCTTGAATGGGAGCTGGGAACCTAAGATTCTGAAAATAAACAAATTAAAGAAACCAACCAAGATGCCCTGCTGGGCCCATGAAGGGTCCCATGTCCACCAAGCTCCTGGTGGGGTGGGTGGGGCTGGTGGGGTGAGGGGTTCCCATGCCCACCGAGCTCCTTGTGGGGTGAGGGGTTCCCATGTCCACCGAGCTCCTGGTGGGGTGAGGGGTTCCCATGTCCACCGAGCTCCTGGTGGGGTGGGGTGGGGCTGGTGGGGTGAGGGGTTCCCATGTCCACCGAGCTTCTGGTGGGGTGAGGGGGTCCCATTTCCACTGAGTTCGTGGTGGGGTGAGGGGAGGGTGGAGGTCTGTTGGCCGGGGGTCCTCAGCCTCCACCTCCCACCAGCCCCACTCCTGGTCGGCCAAAGCCCTGTGCACCTGTGGGCTCTTCTCTCACCAAAGTCAAGGCTTGGTTGGCCTTGGGTAGAGCCTGAGGGTTCAGCCATCAGCTCTGGCCAGACGCCTGGTCACTGGCCACCCAGGGATATGGAGAACAGCGAGTGAGTGGTTAAAACCCCACACCCAGGCTTCTCCATCCCAGAGTGAGTGGCTGTGCTCCAGCTGAGATGAGCACGTGGGTGGCAGGAATTATGCCTTGTCAAAGGTTACTGGAAAGGAGTTTGAAGTCCCCTCAGGGTTCCAGGGCTGGACAGGGATGAAAGAGCCCTAATATGTGGTTATGAGCATCCAGAAGATGTTCATAACTGAATGATTCAGGGCCTCTGGAGGCTGAGGTCGGTGAGTACAAAGTGAAAGGGATTGGCAAAGCAGCCTTGGCCTGGGGCCAGGGAGGACTCCAAGAAGGGCTGGCCAGGCATGGAGGTCATCGGCCAGGGTGGTGGCATCTTATGGTCTCAGGAGCCTGAGTCTTAGGAGCACGAGGGTGGAAAGGCCCAGACAGTGGAGAGAGGCAGCTCCCGTCCCAGTCTTGGATCGCCCAGTGATCTACTCTGGGTGGTCAGTCACCTGCTCGGCCTCACCCTTGCGGGTTGAACGCCTGCCTCAAGGGGCGGTCCTGACAGTGCCTGGCATGTGGCAGGTGCTGGTACACAGAAGTGTCTCCGCTAAGCAGCTGGCCTCAGAGCCCAGGAACCTGCTCAAGGAGGTCCCCCCAGGAAAGATTCCAGGCTGCAGGTGGGGATGCAATAAACAAAGCTGAAGGCCTTCGGAAAACACAAAGCAAAAAACAAAAACAACAACAGAAACCAATGAATGTGTTGTTGGAGGCAGGGTTAGGTGGCGTCACTGTATCCACAGGCTCAGGTGAAGGGGCCTGGGCCAGACGGGGGCCACACTAGTGGGTTTGAAGCACATCCCTGGAAAATCGTCTCTGATGATCCTTTCCTTGGCACCAGGGTCCGACCTCTGCCTCCTCCGCCCCTGCCCTGGGGTAAGATGAGACTGTTGTCTTCAGTGAATACAGAGCTTTGGGTCCTGCCCGCAGCACCTATTTGACCTCCCAGGGCCAGTGGCCTCTTCTGTAAGATGGGAGGACGATGGTCCTTCCTCCTCCCGCTTCAGGTTGGTGTTAAGTACTCATCACATGGAAGCCAGGATGAGTTTTGTTCCAAGTCAGGGCAGCGCCCACGCCCCAAAATGTCTAGGGGCTAGAGGAGGGGTGAAGGGTGAAGGGGCTGGAGCCGAGGGCCTGGCTCTTGCCTCGTGTGGGGAGAAGGCCTGGCAGAGCCGAGGCCAGGCTGCACGTGGGTTCCAGCATGGGGCTCCAGGCAGCTCATGATCACTAATTTCCATAATAATTATGGTGATAAACAGTAATCATGGAAGTTCATTTGCTTTTAATGTATGTATATACTCAATCTCGCCCTTTGTGGGAGCTCGCTAATTTTGATTGAGGGTGTGATTAAATAGTGCTCGATGTGGCTTCTGGCAGGGACAAGGCTGCCCTAGGAAGGCTGTGGCTTGGAGAGGAGGAAGTGTTGACTGATTGGAAACGGGCTATGACAGAGCATGTGTGCACGTGTGTGTGTGTGTTTGTGCACATGTGTGCACGGCCACTCAATACTACAACACATATGAGATTCTCAGACAAAGGCTCCTCCTTTCTTTCCAACACCACAGGGCCCTGTTGGCTGGTCCAGATGTGGTCAGAAGTGGGAGAGAGAGAGCCTGCTCTGGCTTTGCCATGCACACAGCAGGAGCTCAGGAATATTCCTGCATTTAGGGAAGGGTCAGCGGCTCTTAAGCCTAGATGCAATCTCAAGGCTGTCAGTCCTGGGAGGTTAGGCAAACCGTCAGGAAGAGGAGGAGGTGAGTGTTAGGCCTTGGGGTTTACCACCCTGCTGAGCCTTCAGCTGCCCTGTGGCTGGCAGGTACTCCTCTCAGGGAAGTAGAATTCTTGCCCAGTGCTCCATTACAAAGTTTCTAAGTGGAGAAGCTGAGATTTGAACCCATGTCTGTAAACTTCTCACACTATGTCACTCACTTCCTGCAGGGACAGATCTGGCCACAGCAGGTAGTAGGAGGCAGGTGGCGACTGGAGGATATGATGGCAGGTGGCAGGGGTTGGGATTCTGAGCCAAAGGCCAGCTGCTGGGAGACTCCTGCGGGGAAGGGAAGCAGGGTGGGTGGAGCAGGGCCGAGGGGTCACAGCCATAGGAAGAGCAAGCCCTGGGCCACTAGGGCTGACCCCCAGGTGAGTCTGAAGCCAAATCCCAAGTTACAGACTTTTATGGGGTAAACCGTGTCCCCCTGAAATTCATATGTAGACATCTTAACCTGCAGGACGTCAGAATGTGGCCTTATTTGGAATAAGGTGCTTGCAGGTGTGTAATCAATTAAGATGGGGTTGTATTGGTGTAGGAGGGTCCCCTAGTGCAATTTGACTGGTATACTTACCAAAAGGAGAACGAGGGCCCAGACCCACACACAGGGGGGACACCACAGGAAGGTTGAAGGCAGAGAGGGGCTGAGGCTTCTTCAAGCCAGCGGAGGGCAAGGGTTGCCAACAAAACCCTGGAGGCTGGGAGAGACGTGGAAGAGATTCTCTCACAGTCTCTGAAGGAACCAGCCCTGCTCCCACCTTGATCTTGGACGTCTGGCCTCTGGAGCAGTGAGAGAATAAAGTTTGGCTGCTTTAGGTCACTTGGTTTGTGGTGCTTTGTTACTGCAGCCCCAGGACACAAATACACTGACCTAGAGCAGCTGTGAGAAGGTTTACCTGGAGATGGGCCCACGTGAAGGGTTGTGGGGGAGCCAGGAGATATGCTCCATGTCTGAGCAGGTGCTCTGAGGACAGTGTCAGAGCTCCATGCTGTTCTATTCTCCTTCTCCTGTGAGGCAGCATGTTCCAAGTGGGGGCATGGTCCAGGTGGGGGCATGGTCCAGGTGGGGTGTATTCCAGATGGGGGCATGTCCAAGCAGGGGGGCGTGATGCAGGAGGAGGCGTGTCCCACGAGGGGGGTGTCCTGGGGGCTGTCCCAGGTGGGTGTATGTTTCAGAGGGTGAGTCCCAGGAGGGATATATTGCAGGACAGGGCGTGTCCTGGAGGCTGTCCCAGGTGGGGGCATGTCCCAGGAGGGGTGTGCTTCAGGTGAGGGCGTGTCCAAGGGGGGGCATGTTCCAGGGGGTGTGTTCTAGGTTGGGAGAGTGTTCCAGGTGGGGGCACACCTGCAACCTGGATGGCAGAGAGAAAAGCACCATAGACCAGGGCCCCAGCTGCACCTTGGCAAGGACACAGCAAGAGCAACATGTCACCTTGATGTCATCAGCCACCAGGTTTGGTGTTGTCACTGCAACGTGACCCAGCCAGAGCTGACCGATGAAATGCCTGAGGCTCCTCTTGCAGGGTTTGGCGTCAGGACACCGGGTTATCCCCTGGGAGTCAGCTGCACCTTGGTCTTCTGGTTCTCATTACAGGCCTGGCTCAGGGCTCCTGCCTCCCAGGCTCAGGCCCAGCACTGGGCCAAAGAGCACCTTCAGTGAAGATTTACTGGGAGAAGGAGGTGGGGAAGGCAGCTCATAGAAGAGGCTGAGGCCATTCCTGTCCAAGGTAATTATCTCCCGCCTCTGCGACTGACTTTAATAGCCACGTTATTTATTAATGTGTTAATCAATGCTATCTCCTTGGGTAACTGCATGCACCTCTTACCAAGCAGGCCTCTTTAGGGGCCTCCGTGTCTCCTAAGTGGGCAGTTGCTCTGTGCACCAGCCTATTGAAGGCTCCCACACCCCCTTGAGGATCCTGATCAGGAAGGGGCTGGAGACAGAAGAAAAATAATTTCCCCAGAAGGGCAGAGGGAAGACTCTGTTGCAATAAAAAAGGTAATGATTGCCACCCATTTTGGGGGCCTCTGTGTGTGCCAGGCCTGGTCCTAAATGCTTATTTTGCTTTATCCTTGTGCCAAGGGGAAACAGCTTGGCAGAGGAACAGAGACCCTGGCACCAGATTGCGTGAGCCACCATACTGCCTCTTCTGGGCTCTGTGACTTTGTAAAACTCACTTCCTCTCTTTCTTCAGTTTCCTCATCTGGAAGCTGGTGCCAGTGATGGCTGCCATCTCACGGGGGTACTGTGAGGATTCCACAAGTTTATGCCTGTGGAGTGCTGGCTTGGTGCACTATTGTCCCATTTCCAGATAAGCAGAGTGAGGCATGGAGAAGTCCTGTGATTTGCTCAAGGTTCTCTGGCTAGGCAGGGTCCCAGACAGCATTGAACCCAGGCCACTTGGTCCTACAGTCATTTATTCAATCATTACATTTTGAGGTTTCAAAAACCCCAGCACTGCCTTTACTGGGGATGAAAAAGCAGCTCTGCCACGTGGACTTTGATTCACCTTCATGGCCACTCTTCTCTGTACTGCCTGTCTCTGCCTTCTCTTTCCTGGGTCTCTCTGTGGGTTTGGCCCACATGTAGGTTCTCCACAAGTCCCCTTAGGAACTGTTCTGTTGTGACTTCTGCTGAACCCATTGCCTGGTCCTCATCTCCCTTAACACCCTTTGGGAGGCTTGAAAAGGAGGACAGTTTTTGTAAACTAAAAAGACATTTGTGTGTGCCAATCAGCCTTGGCACTTATCTTACAGGCTGAACAAAATTGAAGACCAGAGGTGCCCCCTCCATAGCCCAAGATTGAAGATAAATCCTGAAATGAAAGATTACCAAAGATTCATCCAGTTTCCTATTCCAAGTCAATCTTCTATCCTTGGATTGTAACCTTGCAGGATCTTGAACTCATATCCTTTCAGGGATCATAGAAGTGAGCACATCAAACCTGCCATGAAAAAGTTGTGGAAAAGTGGGCAATATTGCCAAATGCAAAATATCTGGGCCATATTTTGGTATGAGATCACCATTTGAGATTCCTGGAAGATAGGGAACATGGAGGCCAACTCCCATAGGGATATTATATAAGACTCCAAGCCCTAAGTCAGTGATCTCAACCCTGTGGATCAGTAGTCTCCATGTAATGGGGCATCTTAACCCATTTTGTGCTGCTATAACAGAATACCACAGACTGGGGAATCTATAAAGAAAAGAAATTTATTTCTTAGAGTTCTGGAGGCTAGGAAGTCCAAGGATGAGGGGTCTGCATCTGGTGAGGACCTTCTTGCTATGTCATCTCATGGCTGAAGGCAGAAGAGCAAGAATTTCAGAAAAAAAGAGCAAAAGGGGCTTAACTTGCTTTTAATGCAAGCCCACTCCCAAGATAACTAACCAACTCCTGAGATAATGACATTAATCCATGCATGGGGCAGAATCTTATAACCTAATCACTCTTATTAGGCCCCACCTCTCAACACCGTCACATAGAGGATTAAGTTTCCAACACATGAGCTCTGGGGACACATGCAGACCATAGCATGGGGGATTGATGTGTATATGGGAGGGACCAGTCATGAATATTTTGGCTGGAAGTTGTGTTTGAGAGCTGAAGCCATGGTCCATCATGGCAGGGCACACATAGACCTTTGAATGCTCTGAGAAATGAATATTGAACAGTGTAACTCATGGCAGAAGGTGGAATATTTAAAAGGCAGGACTGCCTGGGTCAAGTAAAAGGTGAACAAACAGCCTGTAGCCTGTGGCTGGCTCCTCTTCCCTTCCCATCCCCACCTTTCACTTTTCTCTCTCTCTTTCTTTCTTTCTTTCTCTCCCTCCCTCCCTCCCTTCCCTTCCCTCCCTCCCTCTCTCCCTCCCTCTCTCTCTCCCTTCCCTCCCACTCTCCTTCCTTCCTTCCTTTCCTTCCTCTCCCTTCCTCTTTCCTCTCCCTCCCTCCTTCCTTGTTTCTTTCCATCTTTCTCTTTCCCTCTTTCTCTCCCTTCCTCCTTCCTTCTCTCCTTTCTCTCTCTCTCTCTCTCTCTCCTTATTTCCTTCTCTCTTTCTTTCTTTCTCTCTCTCCATCTTTCTCTCCCTCCATCCTTCCTTCTCTCATTCTTTCCTTCCTTCTCTCTTTCTTTGTCCCCTCCCTCCCTTCCTTGCTTCATTCCTTCCTTCCTTCCCTCTTTTCTTCCTCCCTGCCTTCCTGCCTTCCTTTCTTCTCTCTTTCTTTGACTGATGTGTTCTGAGCCCAAGCACCCTACTAAGTGGTACCAAAATTGACTCATGAATCAAGAAGAAATAGAAAATCTAAGAAGTACTATAATATGAAAAAAATAAAATCTCTAGTAAAATAAAATCTTTCACAAAGGAAGGACTAGGCCCAGATGGTTGTATGAGCAAATTTTACAAACTTTCAAAGAATGGATCATTCTAATTATGTCCCGAACAACTGTAGCTAGGAATATTAATGCTTGATTTTTCAAGAGTCTCATTTCCTAAAATCTGTAGGTTCAAAGGCAGATTGGCATGTGTTGGAAATCCTCAAATGTTGTGCAGTTCCTTGGAGTTTTAGCATTAAGAAAGAGAGGTCTTGCCTGCATTAACTTTGAATTTTGTAAGTTACCAGTTAAGAGAGATACTCTATGCATTTATACACACCCTGATTTTATAGGAATGGAGGCATATTCAATACGTGGCTCTGCACACAGGGTTTTTACCTTGTAACATATCTTGGACATCATTTTTGAGCATCCTTTTAAAATATATTTTTTAAATAGCTGCATAGTATTCTATCATATGAATAACCATAATTTCAGTAAACAGTAAGGTGATAATCATTAATGTGAATGATAAACATGAAGGTGATTTCCAGACTTTTGTTAATTAAAAAGGTGGTATAATACTTTCTCCCATTCAGATATAATTCCAGGCATCATGAGTATGTCTGTAGGGTAAATTTCTGGAAATGAAATTGCTGAATCAGACAGTATTTCCAGTTATAATTTTGGTATATATTGTTTAATCACAATTGATAAAGTTTGTACCAATTTATAATTCCAGTAACAAGATGTAAGGACCACGTCAAACTCCACAACTTCACTGGCAGTGCTTGACATCGTGATGCATATTGCCAGCCTCCCTTCAGGTAAAGTTCTATTAACTCTGCAAAAATTTGATAAATGGCAGACATCACATTTCCAGATAGTTTTGTGGTAACCAAAAAAGAATTTATTATAAATTTTTATATCACATTGAGACAAAACATTATTTGCAATAAATATCATTATTGTTATGTATTTAAAACATCTCATGTATTAAGAAATCGTACTTTAGATGGGGCCAAGCTGGCCGATTAGAAGCAGCTGTGGCCCGTGGCTCTCACGGAGAGCAGTGACAACTGCGAGTGAATTCTGCACCTTCAATTGAGGTATCCAGGTTCTTGCACTGGGACTGACTAGGCAGACAGCTCGACCCACAGGGAGTGAGGAAAAGCAAGTGGGACGATGGCCCACCCAGGTGGGCACGAGCTAGGGGAGCCCCCAGTCGCAGCCAAGGGAGGCGGTGATTGTGCGACTCTGCCCGGGAAACCACGCTTCTCCCACGGATCTTGGCAACCTGCAGATCAGGAGGTCCCCTCATGAGCCCAGCCCCCATGGCCTGGGTCTGCAGCACAGAGCTGTGTGGAGTCTCCGCGGAGAGCTCGCTGGCTCACTGGGGCATGCTGGAAACCCAGGAGTTTTGCGTACTCTGCCCGGAGAATTCCAGCAAAGCGGGAGATACATCCATGCATTCCCCTAGGAAGGGGGCTGAATCCAGGGAGCCAAGTGACGTCATTCTGAGGCCCCACTCCCACAGTCCTCACAAGTGACGTCATTCTGAGGCCCCACTCCCACAGCACCTCACAAGTGACATCATTCAAAATCATTTTCATGTAGAGGTTTACATATGCGGATCAGGAATCTCCATGTATTACTGTCCGGAGCTGCGTGGCCCGGCCATAGTGATTATAACTGACGACTGACGCCTGAGCTCTATACACTTCCACTCTATACCTCCTCCCTAGATTTACCTTCTTCCCTGTACTGATATCTCATACGCCAGTACAAAATGGCGCTCTTCCGGGTTCTTCATCACCCATTTTCCCGCGCCGGGGAAAATGATCAACTTACTGCGCAGGCGCAACATGACGTCCGACCAAAGAAACCAAAACGTACCTGGCCACGCCCACCGCAGAGCCACCATCATCGCCCCGGCCCAACCTCCGCCCCTGCCGGTCTATATAAGGCATTACACTGCCACCAATAAACGAGACTTGATCAGGATATTGTCTTGTCTCCATTTCTCGTGTCTCTTGTCCCCCCGAATTCCCACTCCCTCTTCTAGGGCCTACATTGACGATCCTGCTGGACGGGACATATTACAAAATTTATGAGAACATAACAAATGTTGATACACACATTTAATTCTGAAATAAATCTTCCAACAAATAAAATTGTAACAAATCAAGAAAATTCTGTAGGTTACACATTTTATGTCTAAAAATACAGGTATTGAACACTCAAGGATGGATAAAAGAAGAAATCATAAGAGAAAACAGAAAATATTTAGAGACAAATTAAAATATGAAATACCAAAAGTTAAGAGATATGTCAAAAACAGTACCATAAGAAAAAAATTTATAGCTACAAGTGATTATAAAAAAATAAGACATCAAATCAACAACTTAACTTTATACCTAATGAACTAAAAACAGAGGGGAAAAGAGGGAACAAAGAAAAGCTAGCAAAATAAAAAATGATAAAGATAGCAGTGGAAATAAGTGAAACAGAGAATAGAAAAACATATCAAAAATCAACAAAACCGAGTTTGTTCTCTGAAAAAATTCAACAAAACTGAAAAACCTTTAACTAGACTGACTAAGAAAAAAAAGAGAATACCAAATTACAAAACTCAAAATAAAATGGGTTCATTACTACCAAAATTTTGGAGTAAATAAAGGATGTAAGAGAGTACCATAAGGAATTGTACACTAAAAAATTGAATAACCTAAATAAAATGAACAAATTCCTAGAAACAAAAAACCTACTAATACTGAATCAGAAAAGTTGAATAAACCTATTCAGCAAGGAGATTCAGCAAGAAGATGGCATCAGTAAACAGAAACTCAGCAACGAAGAAAAGCCTGGCTTCACTGTTGAATTCTACCCAATGTTTAAAGCAAAATGAACGCCAGTTTTTCTCAAACTTTTTCCAAACATTGAAGAGGAGGTAACATTTTCTAATTTATTCTATGAGGCTAGTATTACCCTGACACCAAGCCAGACAAAGGCACCATAAGAAAACTACAAACAAACATCCCTTACAAATGCTGATGCAAAAATCCTCAACAAAATACCAGCAATTCAAATTTAGCAGTACATTAAAAGGATTATACACTATGAATGAGTATAATTGACTCCTGAAATAAAAGTGTGTTCCAACACATGAAAATCAGTGTAATATCACATTAACATAAAGAAGGAAAAAACCGGCCGGGCGCGGTGGCTCAAGCCTGTAATCCCAGCACTTTGGGAGGCCGAGGCGGGTGGATCACGAGGTCAGGAGATCGAGACCATCCTGGCTAACATGGTGAAACCCCGTCTCTACTAAAAATACAAAAAACTAGCCGGGCGTGGTGGCGGGCGCCTGTAGTCCCAGCTACTCGGAGGCTGAGGCGGGAGAATGGCGTGAGCCCGGGAGGTGGAGCTTGCAGTGAGCCGAGATCGCGCCACTGCACTCCAGCCTGGGCGACAGAGCGAGACTCCGTCTCAAAAAAAAAAAAAAAAAGAAAAAACCCTCATGTGTATCTTAATCAAAGAAGAAAAAGCATTTGTCAAAATTTAACCCACATTCATGATAAAATATACTTAATAAACTATAAAAAGGAATAAAACACCTTAACATAATGTTATATTTAAAAATAAAAACACCCAGCGAACACAGCTAACATTATAATGAAAGACTGAAAGCTTTTACCCTAAGATGCAGAGGGAAACAAGGATACCTGCTTTTCCACTACTTTACCATTCTAATATAGTCACTGAAGGTTCGCTAGTTCAGGGCTAGAAACAATAAGGATTTTTATTCACTGTGGATGCGGCCCCGAGTTGTCCCAAAGCGAGGCGGTGCCGCCAACGTCTGTGCTGAGCAGAACGCAGCTCCGCCCTCGCGGTGCCCCCCACGCCAGGGTCTGGGCTGAGTAGAACGCTGCTCCGCCTTCATGGTACCCCGCAGGTCTGTGCAGAGCAGAACACAGCTCCGCCCTCGCGATGCTCTCAGTGTATGGGCTGAGAATGCAGCTCCGCCCTCACAAACGTACAGCGCTGGCGCTGGCGCAGAGTCGCGCGCCAGGCGCGGCGCAGGTCAGCGCAGGCGCAGAGTGAGAGGCCGGCGCAGCGCAGGGGCAGAGTCGCAGACCGGGGCGGCGCAGGCGCAGAGTCGCACGCCAGGCTGGCGCAGGCGCAGAGTCGCACGCCAGGCACGGTGCAGGCCGGCGCAGGCGCAGAGTCGAAGACCGGCGCAGCGCAGGCGCAGAGTCGCACGCCAGGCCGGCGCAGGCGCAGAGTCGCAGGCCAGGGCTGCGCAGGCGCAGAGTCGCGCGCCAGGCGCGGCGCAGGCAGGCGCAGACGCAGAGTCGCAGGCCGGCGCGGCGCAAGTGCATAGTCGCACGCCCGCGCGGTGGGGGCGGGGGAGAGTCGCGGCGCAGGCGCAGAGACGCACGCCGCGTGGGCCTGAAGGGGCGCGGTGCAGGCGCAGAGACGCATGCCGCGGGGCGGGGGGTGGGGGGGTGGGGGCGGCGCAGAGACCGGCGAAACATCAGTAATCTGAGAAGCCGGGCTCAGGTGACCCCTGCTTGCAGCCGCGCACTACAGGGCCCTCTTGCTCACGGTGCTGTGCCAGTGCGCCCCCTGCTGGCGACTAGAGTAACTGCAGGGCCCTCTTTCTTACAGTGGTGGCCAGCGCCCTCTGCTGGCGCCGGGGCACTGCAAGGCCCTGTTGCTCGCAGTATAGTGATAGCACGCCACCTGCTGGCAGTTGGGGACATTGCAGGGCTCTCTTGCTCACAGTGTAGTGGCAGCACTCCTGATGCTGGCAGCTGGGGACACTGCCCGGCCCTCTTGCTCCAAGTGAAGTGGCAGCTGGGGACACTGCCGGGCCCTCTTGCTTGCCTTGTAGTGGGGGCACGCCCCCTTCTGGACGCTGGGGGCACTACAGGAACCTCTTGCTCACAGTGGAGTGGCAGCACGCCCCCTGCTACCAACCAGAACACTCCAGGGTCCTCTTGCTCATGGTGTGGTGCCCGTGCGCCACCTGCTGGCAGCTAAGGACACTGCAGGGTCCTCTTGCTCACAGTATACTCGTCGTACGCCCCCTGCTGGAAGCTGGGGACACTGTCCGGCCCTCTTGCTGGCAGTGTCGTGGCAGCACAACACCTGCAGGCAGATGGGGACTATGCAGGGCCCTCTTGCTCCAAATGTGACGGCTGGCGCCCCCTAAAGGCCGCCTCCTGCACCACTTAAAGTTGGAGCGCCAGTTATTAAGCACCATCAGTTCTGGAAATTGATGTGCCAGTTCTTGTCTAACTTGGAAGAAAGGTTTTCACCAAGAGGCAATACAAAGATGGCAGACAACTTCATTGAAAAAAATACAGTGTGAAGAGCTTATTGTAGAAAAATAGAGAGGAGAAGGCTGATCATGCAGGAAAGCAGCCTAAGAGTCCTGTGCAGGGAATTTTATTTTGGACTTCTTCACATTCCTGCCTCTGTCTCAGGTCTCCGCCAGTTTTCTTTGTCTGGTTTTCCTGCTACTGCCTTAGGTCCCCAACTTGCCCCACTTAGGCTTGTGGGACCTCCTCACTGTTGGTTGAGGCACATGTGTGGTCATCGATCCGAATCCACTCTGGCACCAGGGTCCTTTCCGCCATCCCAGGCAGGGTGACAGTGGTCACCTTTGTACCTACTGCGTCTATCTCTTTTGAATGTGCTTCTCTGACCTAATCTGTACTTATGGTGCCAGGTTTCTTTTAAGAATGTCCCCTTTGTCCGTATCAGCATGTAGCTACCAATATTGTGACATTATTACTGCAGAGTGAATGATGACTGGGGCATCTTAAGAGGAGTTCTAGGGTGTTTCTTTCTGCATAGGTACCTCTTCTCCCTCCTACCCACAGTTGACAAGTGCCTATCCACTCCAGCATTACAGATGCCACCAAATGTGAATTTTTGGTGGTCCCTCCAGGTGAGCCTTCCCAGACTTTCCCTTTTCCAGGAGCTCCCCCTCCTGTTCATGTCTAGCCATCTATCTGCTCTAACAGAGCCCACTACCCTGTGTCTTTCCCAAAATAGTGAGGGAACGATTATTGGAAACCATAGGAAATAATATGCATGTAGATGAAAACTTTACAACTTACACAAATAATCACTCAAAATCATCCTTACACTAAAAATGCAAAACTATACAATTTCTAGAAGAAACTATAGAAGAAAAGCTATGTGCCTTTGGGTTTGGTAATGAATTTTAACAAATGACATAAAAGGTTGATATACACAGAAGAAATGACAATGTGGATTTCTTAATATTTACAGTTTATACTCTGGAAAAGACCTTGTTGAGGGAACAAAAAGACAAGCCACATATTGAAAAAAAATTTTGCAAAACACAGATCTAAGAATTTGTATTCAAAATATATACAAAATTCTTAAAACTAAGCAATAAGTTAAACAGCTCAATTAAAAATGCACACAGTTCTGAACAGATACCTCACCAAAGATGATCTACATATGGCAAGTAAACATAAAAAAAGATGCTCAACATACTAGAGAACTGAAAACCACAATGAGATAGCATGGCTGGTCTATATCTGTTAGAACTGCTAAATTCCAAAAAAAATGACAAATTGCTGAAGGAAAAACAAGAACTCTTTTCATTGCTGGTGGAAGACAGTGTGTAAGACCAGAATATGCCACCCCAAAATATGATGGTAGGAAACCAGAATATGCCACCCCAAAATATGTCCCTTTGGCATAAGAACTATTCTGAGCTGATTACTCTGAAAGAATGCTAAAAAAGGAAGTTCTGAAAACAGAGTAGAAGTTACCCTTGTGTAAGGAAAATTTACATCTATAAACGAAATCCCCATTTAAAAGATATCTCTCTTTCTCTCTCTCTCTCTCTCTCTCTCTCGGCACCAACCAAGAAAAGAAGGATGACTAAATCACTGAAGAGTCTTATGAACAGAGAACGCATGGAGTTAAGTCTGTATAAGAAAACTTACCCTTGTCTACTGTGCTTTTGCTTGTTACCTCCCCACTACTGAGCCTCAATTCTTCTTTCTTTAAGTTGAAGACAGCATTTACACTTAAATTGAAAGCCACCTGCTGGGGATTTACTCATTTTCCCCTGAGTATCTCCCATGTATCCATAAGGTATACATGTTTTTAAACTTGTCTACTTTTTTCTCATTTTAATCTGTAATTTGTTACAGAGGGTCCCATCTAAGAATTCCGTAAAAGTAGAGAGAAAATTATTTTTCCTCCCCTATTACAAGTTGGGCAGTTTTTCCCAAAGCTAAACAAGTCTCATCTTACAATCCAAAAGTCACATTCATAAGTATTTTGACAGCTACTTTGATATTATTTCCAAACAAAAGCTACCATGCAATTATGTACAGAAGTCCTATTCATAATGACCAAAGGAAAAAAAGGAATCAGAAGGTCTTACAACAGATGACTGTGTGGGAACCCACTCAGACATCAAGAGTTGTCATAGGGGCCAAGCACGGTAGCTCATGCCTGTAATCCCAGCACTTTGGGAGGCTGAGGCAGGTGGATCACGAGGTCAGGAGATCAAGACCATACTGGCTAAAATGGTGAAACCTCGTCTCTACTAAAAAAAGTACAAAAAAAATTTGCCAGATGTGGTGGCGAGCACCTGTAGTCCCAGCTACTCGGGAGGCTGAGGCAGGAGAATGCCATAAACCTGGGAGGTGGAGCTTTCAGTGAGCCAAGATCACGCCACTGCACTCCAGCCTGGGTAACAGAGCAAGACTCTCTCTCAAAAAAAAAAAAAAAAAGTTGTTATAAAGATTATTTAAATGAAAACATTTGAGATACCAAAGATGAAGAAAGAAATCTTACCAGAACTTACTTTATCTAATTAAAGCAGAGCTCCCAGAAAATACAGCTGCCATTAACCCCATCCAAGGAGTTTCTTTCAAATTCAGCTGCCAGGAAGACAGCCTACACAATTCCCATTAGCACTGATAAATGAAAATGAAATCCTAAGCTCCCAACTGACTGAACGGACCCCCTCTTGGCTGAGGGGATCCCAGAGTGACTTTCAAAACTGAGTTCTCGGATTTACAGAGGGTCCCATCTTAGAATTCTGTAAAGGTAGAGAGAAAATTATTTTTCCTCCCCTATTACAAGTTGGGCAGGATAGGATGACAGGGGTCAGATACACCTCATTATATCCCCTCCTTTGCTAACCATGATGAGGCTTTCTTCCCTAAGGATTTAACAGAAACAAGCCTTTCAAAGGACTCCACCACTGATTTCAACCAACTGCCTGAAGCTGCCTCTCCTCTCTTGCCTAATAAGAGACCACCCATGATGGAGAGGTTCTGGACAGCGTACACAGGATGCACAGAGCGAGTTTTCATATCCTCTGCTTCAACTTTTAATGTCAGAGGGCTGAAAACTCCACCCTGGGATCATGTTAACACTGCCATTTTTTTGTACATTGGACCCATGAAGGAGCAAGAAACTCAATTGCGCATGCATGCATTTCTCCTTTCATAAATATGCATGACTCCTCCTAGAGCTTATTAAATATGTGTATTTGGCCATGCCACTCAGTATAAATTACTATTTCCTTTACCTCTTCCTTGAAGTGTCTGTTTCTGACTTCTGGCTGGAGGTTATGCTTCCTAGCCTGTCAGAACTATCCTGCAGGCTGCAACCCTTTACAGGAAATAAATCTCTCACTGGGTGCAGTGGCTCATGCCTATAATCAAAGCACTTTGGGAAGCCGAGGCGGGTGGATCACCTGAGACCAAGAGATGGAGACCATCCTGGCCAACATGGTGAAACCCCGTCTCTACTAAAAATACAAAAATTAGCTGGCCATGGTGGCGCATGCCTGTAGTGCCAGTTACTTGGGAGGATGAGGCAGGATCATCGCTTGAACCTGGGAGGTGCAGCTTGCAGTGAGCCAAGATCCCTCCACTGCACTGCAGCCTTGGCAACAAGAGTGAAACTCCGACTCAAAAAAACAAAAACATAATGAAATCTCTCCTTTCCGATTTTATGAAGCTCATCATTCTTCAGTTGACAGCATTAAAAAGTTCAAAAAGACCTTCCATACTCTCCCACAGAAGTCCTAGAAATCTCCATTTTGTTAATCATTTTGGATGCCTGAGAACTTGTAATCCAATGAGTAGAAATGTTGGTACCCCATTTATGGTTGTCATCCTGCCAGTTCTCGGGAGTTTGTATAAGTCTAAATCTGCAAGGGTCTCATCCCATAAGGACCCTTGTCTCTTTCTCTGTTGCCTTTGCCCACTGGCTCTGGCAACTGGGGTCTTTCTTTCTCCTTGGCTATCTTTGGATATGGGGGCTCCATCTTCTGTGCCACCTTAGGGAATGCCTTTTGCATGCATGGCTAAGTCATTAAAAAGTCTACAGTTTGAGTAACATTTTGAGTGAGTACTCTCTGAAGCTGGGTTGGAATCTCAAGCTTCTTTGTCTGAAAGGTAACTCTTGGGATACAAGTTTCTTATCCTAGCTTTGGTTTTGAGGCCTCTCTGTTCTCCTCTTGGGTTGAAAGTTATTCCTGGCTTTTTGTTTCATGGTGTCTCTGTGATCTTGGTCTTGCTCCTTTCATGGGAATTTCTCAGTTGACTAAATTTTCCCTTCTCAAACCTCTGCTGACTGTGTGTTCCACCAATATGGAACTAATTCTGTCTACTTCCTTTCCTGTTTGCATGACTTTACCAAGAATTATTTAGAACTTTAATAGTTCTTTCGAGAAAATTTTGATCTTCCAAATTGCGTCCTTCAGACCTTTCCTTTCCTAACTGAGTCTCTCAACTCCCTATAATCACTGAAACTTTAGGCACCCCACTCCATGCCTTGGAAGCTCTCAGTGTGCTCAAGGATCTGCAAAAGCAAACACCTGAGGCTGAAAAATAAAATAGAAAAAATAAAACAAAATTTAATTCTCAGCTTCATAAGATTATATGTCAAAAGAAAATCTTGAAAATCTTAAAAATCTCCAAAAACATTGGTGAAAAAAAGCTTTAGCCCTCATATGAAGAAGATAAAAACTTGTTCCATTTTCCAGAAACACAGTTATAATACAAACATAAAATGGGGTAAAGACAAAAACCAAGTCTTCGATATAAACTAGTGAATTTTGTATTATTGTCATCACATTAGTCAGGGTTCCCCAGAAAGGCACAATCCGTAGGATATATGTAGATAGACAGATGAGAGAAGGTTCACATAATTATGAAGGCTGAGAAAGTCCACGATAGGCTGTCTCCAAGTTGGGGAACCAGGAAAGCTGGGAGCATTGCTCAGTCCATGTCCCAAAGACTCAGAATCAGTTAAGCCAATGGTGTAACTCGCATTCTGAGGCCAAAGGCCTGAGACCCTGAAGTTCTGATGTCAAAGGCAAGAGAAAGATGTTTCAGTTTCAGAAGGAGATAATTCACCTTTCCTCTTCCTTTTTGTTCTATCTGGGCTCTCAAGCAATTGGATGGTGCCTGTATTAGTCTATTTTTATACTGCTATGAAGAAGTACCTGACTCTGAGCAATTTATAAAGAACAAAGAGGTTTAATGGACTGACAGTTCCACATGGCTGGAGGGGCCTCACAATCATGATGGAAGGGGAAGCAAAGATGTCTTTCTTCACATGGCAGCAGCAAGAAGTGCTAAGCCAAAGGGGAAAAGCCCCTTATAAAACCATCAGATCATGAGAACTCACTCACTATCATGAGAGCAGCATGGCAGTAACCACCACCATGATTCAATCGTCCCCCACCGGGTCCCTCCCACAACATGTAGGGATAATAGGAACTACAATTCAAGATGAGATCTGGGTGGGGACACAATCATACCATATCAGTGCCCATCCACATTGGGTCAGGGTGGATCTTCCTTATCTCAGTGTCTTCCAGAAACACCCTCACACTTATGTCCAGAAACTGTGCTTTACCAGTTGTTAGTATCTCTTAATCCAATCAGGCAGACATCTAGAATTAACCATCAGAATATTTATGCGTGATTCATGGCTAAAATTTCAGGGTGAAAGATCTCTATTTGTGTTTGTATGTCTATTAATGTATGTTCTGTATATGTGATTTTTCTTAACTCTGGATAGCACTGCAAAATTCATTTATAAAATCCTCTAAAAGTGTTCTATTCTAACTTGGCTTGGAAAAAAAATCATTTATAAATAAATATTCCCCAAACTCCTAGAAATATAGGAACTGATCCAAATGTTTTTCAAGTTAACACGATTTGGATAAAACTTAGTTAAATAAGATAAATTTAATGTTTTTTGTGTAATAAAACAACTATGTCTTCAGAGTTACCACTATTCTATTAAATATAAAACAAACGAGTTTCTTTTTTTTCTTTTCTTTTTTTTTTTTTTTTTTTTTGAGATGTAGTCTCTCTCTGTCACCCAGGCTGGGGTACAGTGGTGCGATCTCGGCTCACTGCAAGTTCTGCCTCCTGGGTTCAGGCCATTCTCCTGCCTCAGCCTCCCGAGTAACCAGGACTACAGGCACCTGCCACCACGCCCAGTTAATTTTTTTTTAATTTTTACTAGAGACAGGGTTCCACAGTGTTAGCCAGGATGGTCTTGATCTCCTGACCTCGTGATCCACCCACCTTGGCCTCCCAAAGTGCTGGGATTACAGGTGTGAGTCACCGTGCCCGGCCAACAAACAAGTTTCTATTCTGCTTGAGTGCTTACAAGAAGCTAATATTATACTTACTAGATAATTAGAATCAAATCTATAGGCTTTAAGATTTTAAGTTGTCATTCTTATGAAAAACATTATTTCCTTTTTTTTATGGTGAAAAGATATACATCTATTTAGAATCAGCCACCTGCACACCTGGACTCAGTTTAGATGATCCCAAGTTTGTTGGCAACATCCAAAGCATCGTAATCAGGAGCCAGTCGAACATATGCCTTCTTCTCTCCATCAGGCAGAATCAGGATGTTGACCGTGGCCACATCCACGTCCCAGAGCTTCTTCACAGTCTGTTTGATCCGGTGCTTGTTGGCTTTAACATCGACAGTGAACACAAGCATGTTGTTGTCTTCTATCTTCTTCATGGCTGATTAAGTGGTCAGTGGAAACTTGATGATAGCATGGTGGTCAAGCTTGTTTCTCCAGGGGGCGCTCTTCCCAGGATATCTGGGCTGCCTCCGGAGTCGCAGTGTCTTGGGACGCTGGAAGGTGGGTGAGGTGCAGATCTTCTTTTTTTGGGAGTCTGTGGACACATTTCAACACTGCCTTCTTGGCCTTTAAAGCCTTTGCTTTGGCTTTGGCTTTAGGAGGGGCAGGAGCTTCCTTCATTTTTGGTGCCATCTTGTGAAAAGCGAAAAACATTCATTATTTCAATAATAAGTTTTTTACAGTAAATCTGTCTAATAGTAGTTTCCAAAATACTTTTGGTAATTTTTAACCTTAAAGTTAAGCTAAGTAAAATATTTCCATTAAATATCTACATCATTTATAAATAAGATACAATACTAAAACATTAATTACTGAACATAAGTAATTCAAGTTTACATACTTTTGGCTTCTTATTTTTACAGAGAAACTAGATATTTTGGCCTGTTAATAAACATGTTTTTGCCTACCACACTGAGAAACTCAGACGGAGTGACACTCAGTCTCAAAAAAGAAAAAGAAAAAAAAGAAATATCTTTCTCTTAAGTTAACTCTTGTTTTTTTGTTTTTTTGTTTGTTTTTGTTTTTTTGAGATGGAGTCTCACTCTGTCGCCCAGGCTGGAGTGCAGTGGTGCGATCTCGGCTCACTGCAAACTCCGCCTCCTGGGTTCACACCATTCTCCTGCCTCAGCCTCCCGAGTAGCTGGGATTACAGGCGCCCACCACCACACCGGCTAATTTCTTGTATTTTTTAGTAGAGATGGGGTTTCACCGTGTTAGCCAGGATGGTCTTGATCTCCTGACTTCGTGATCCTGCCCATCGTCGGACTCCCAAAGTGCTGGGATTACAGGCGTGAGCCACCACACCTGGCCATCTCTTAAGCTAACTCTAAATCACAACAATTTTAGTAGATTACTGACTTTTCGTAAACATGAAATAGAGCATTTACTCTTGTTTCCATACTCACCCAGTGCCTTGCACCTTTCTCTAGAATTGTTGACATATTTCTGTACTCGAATGACTCTTACTTCCTCTATGAGCAGATATAGTTGTTAGCAAAAGTCCAGTAAAAATCTGTTCACCTTGTAACAGGACATAATTGGAAGTTTTACTTTGGAGCTAGTATCATACCTGCAGTAGGCTATGGTTACTAGAAATAGGCCTCATGATTTAGCGACAGTGTACCTCAGACTAGTTATCAGACCTTTAGCAATTGTAGAGGAACTAAGGTCTCGACTTTTAGTGGAGGTCATATTGGATTCTTACAAAGCACTCTGAGAAAAGCCAGTCTGGGATACACCTAGATGTGAAAGGTGGGCCCGTGTCACTTTGCAGCCTTATAGATTTCAGTAACGGAGGAGTCATTTCCTTGTAGGCCCAGGATATTTCAGGTGGCTATTTTGAGGGCCTCAAGCTAGACGAGTGAAGGTATCAGTGAGCATAAGCAAATATAAGGATCTGAAGCTGAAAGTTTGATGAGTATGTTCTTGAGCTTGCCAGCTCTTAGCCTCAATAAGGTTCCTCATTTTGAACAAGTCCAATCTGAGATTCAGTATGAAAACTTGCTAGCAAGTTTGAAGTCTTGTAAAGCACAGAGCTATCAGTGGTCAGACTCTTGTTCTTAGCTGCACTTACATAAATGATTCAGGCAAAATCTAACAAGGCTGAGACTTATTTTTGAAACAAGAAATAATCTTACTTTGATTATCTATGATCAAAGAATGATGGTTACTACAGAGATAAATTTTATGTCCTTCGAATGGAAAACTGTAAGTCGGATTGGGCATGGTGGCACCATGCCTATAATTCCAGCACTTTGGGAGGCCAGGAGTTCAATGACCAGCTCTGGGCAACATTGGTGAAACCTCATGTCTATTAAAAATCAGACAAAATTAGATGGGCATGATGGCATGTGCCTGTAGTGCCCAGCTAAGCTTCATTGGCCCAGGCTGAGGAGGGAGCGATCGCTGTGGCACCCAGGAGGTAGCAGGTTGCAGTAAGCATGAGATTGGTCACTCTTTTGCATCTCCAGCCTGGGAGATCAGATGCCAGACCCTGTCTGGCAAAAAAAAAAACATTCTTTGAGGACAAACTCAAACGTAACGTAAATGACGGGTAGATGGGTGCAGCAAAGCCAACATGGGGCACATGTAGTACCTACCCAGTAACAAACCTGCAGCATTGTGCACATGTACCCTAGAACTTAAAATAAAATAAAAAATTTAAATCAGAATAAAAGGAAATCTTATAAGCCCTTTCCCAACTGCAGGGGCCTGGTAAGTTCAATTAACTCAGCTTTTTGAGCTGAGGTAGAGGCCAGCAAGGCTTGTGCCTTGACTCTCTTGTGCTGACTAATAATAGCATATCTAGCCCTCCTGTTTTCCCGATGCATAAAACAACTTGCATCTGTTAACCACTCTTCCTTGGGATGATCAAGGGATTCATCTCTCTTAAGTCTGGCCTGCTAGAATAAATTTGTTTCATAACCTGTGACATGCTTTGGCTGTGTCCACAGTCGAATCTTATCTTGAATTGTAGCTCCCATAATTCCCATATATCGTGGGAGGGACCCAGTGGGAGGTAATCGAATCAGAGGATGGGTCTTTCCCATGCTGTTCTTGTGACAGTGAATAAGCCTCATGAGATCGGAGGTTTATTTATTTATTTATTTTTGAGACATAGTCTTGCTCCATTGCTCAGGCTGGAGTGCAGTAGCATGATCTCGGCTGACTGCAACCTCTGACTCCTGGGTTCAAGCGATTCTCCTGTCTCAGCCTCCCAAGTAGCTGGGATTACAGGCGCCCACCATCATGCCTGTCTAATTTTTGTACTTTTAGTATAGACGGGGTTTCACCATGTTGGCCAGGCTGGCCTCGATCTCCTCACCTCAGGTCATCCACTGCCTTGGCCTCCCAAAGTGCTGGGATTACAGCTGATGGTTTTATAAAGGGGAGTTTCCCTACACAAGCTCTTTTCCCTGCTGCCGTGTAAGAGATGTGACTTTGCTCCTCATTTGCCTTCTGCCATGAGTGTGAGGCCTCCCCAACCATGTGCAACTGTGAGTCAATTAAACCTCTTTCTTTAAATATAAATTATCCAGCCTTAGATATGTCTTTATTAGCAGCATGAGAACAGACTAATACAACGTGTATGCCAGAAAGGCTAGGAGCACCTGTGGACTCTGGCAGATAGGTAGCTGCGTTTATGGTTTGGCAGGCTTTAAGGGTTACGTCTGGAGTGTCTAGCAATAAGGCCTGATGCTTTCATAAATATTCTCCTATTATCCACTGGTGCCCTTTAGCTTCTAGGACCACCTTCCCTTGGTGTGGGGTCAAAAACCTGTAGGTGCTGTTCTAATGTTAGTTTATTAACTTTGCCTACTAGAAAAGTGGTAGCAGCAATAGCTCTAAGACATCAAGGCCACCCTGAGGCCACCTGGTCTATCTGCTTAGAAAATTAGGCTACTGGCCTTGGAATGTCCCCCAGTTTTGGGACAAGATTACCCAAGGTCTATGCCTTGCTTTTTGGCTACATAAAGGAAAAAATGCTTCGTCTAACTTGGGGACTCCCACGGCTGCAGCAGAGCCCAATTTCTCCTTGAGAGTAATGAAGGTTTGCTTGCAGTTCTAATTACATTCTAGGAGTTCTAAATCTTTCCCTTTAGTGTATCATATAAAGACTTGGCTACATATCCAAATCTGGGTACCCATAAACAGCAGTACCCAGCCATCTCCTTAAAAAGCCCACAGTCATTTGTTGGGCTGGGACCCTTGGATGACTAAAATAACTTTTATCTTCTAGGGATGTTGATCAGTTGTAGAGGTTAAGATAGATTCCAAATATTTAAGTCTTTGAGTCAAAATCTGTGCCCTGTATGGTGATACCATGTATCTGCAAGTTCCCAGAAAATTTACCAACTTAACAGTATTATTATTTGAGTCTTCTTTAGTTGAGCTAGCAATGAGCAAGTCACCTACATTCTAATAATTTTGTCCCTTTCCAACTGTAGATTTCTTAAGTCCTTAGCTAGAGCATTTTCAAATAAGTGGGGGCTATCCCAGAACCCTTCAGAGATGACTGTCCACGTTAGTTTTGAGGCTGAATGTGTATCTGGATCAGTCCATTCAAAGGCAAACATATTATGAATCTGGATGCAATAAGATGCAGAAAAATCCATCTTTCAGATTTAAGAATGTAAACCAGCTTGCATCCCCTGAGACTTGGTAAGTATTGGGGACAATGAGTTGTATAGAGACAACTGCATTTATTAATGCTCTAAGGTTTCTGACAAATCTGTACTTGCCATTAGGCTTTTCATCTGGTGACGTGCAAGTATTGTAAGGAGACTCTCATGGCCTTAGTAACTCATGTCATTAGGCTTTTCATCTGGTGACGTGCGAGTATTGTAAGGAGACTCTCACGGCCTTAGTAACTCATACGGCAAGAATTTGGCAGTAAGGGGTTGAATTTCCCCACTCATGCTTCTTGCCTTAAAATGTATTGTCTCTTCTGAGGGCGAGGAGCACTAGGCTGAAGTTGGATTTGAATGGAAGAGGTGTGTAGTGAGTTTCCCAAAGCCTGTGTGGCCCAAACCTCAATATTTACTTGAGACAACACCTCAGGTGGTAAATGTGACAGCTCATTCTTAACTTCTTTTTTCCCCTGAGGGGTCAGGAACAAAAGTAACACTCTCTATGCTTTATGATCTGTGAAGGTGACCATGACTTGGTCTGAGTCAATAAACCTCTCCCCAGTAAGAGGTCAGGCATTCAGACAGTACTAAAAAGGCAGGTGAGAAACCCAGAGGCCCTGGAGGACAACTTAGAAGATATGAAAAGCAGTGTTTTTGGGCTTGTCCATCATGAGAAGACAGGAGCCCATTGTATTGAATCAGGACAGAGTCATCTGCTCCCATATCTAATAAGAAATTAATGCTCCTACCTGCCACTTCAAGAGTCACCTGAGGCTCCTCCATCTCTTGATAGATAATAGTCCAATGGGAGTGGAGGTAGGAAGTATCAGGCCCTACCACTTTTGAGTCTGCTGGGCTCTGATGATGACTCCCTTGGAAGCACAGTGCATTTCCTTCGGCAGTGGCCGACCTTCTTACAGAAGGCACATTGATTGATATCCAAGGCACAGTGGCCCAGAGGCACAGACTGGGACTTTTACCTTCTCACTTCCTCTGCGAGGGCCAGGGGTTAAGGGGCTGCCTCTGAAGTGGTGGAGAGCACAAGGCTGCAGCTAGAAGCTGGGCCTCTTGGGAGATTTGCTTTATTTTATGTTTTCTCTGCCCTATTCCTGTGATGGAAAACTGCAAAATCCAAGTCTAAAATCTGATCCATGGGAGTCTGGAAGCCTAAGGCTGCTTTTGGCAGCTTCCTGCAGATATCAGAAGCAGACTGGGCTATAAAATAAACTCCTAGCAATGCCTGTCCCTTCTTTGAGTCAGGGTCAGTGTTAGTGTATTTCCTCAAAGTCTAAATTATCCACCCTTGTAATAAGGCTAGGTTTTCATCTTTTCCCTGAGTAATTTTCCAGACTTTGTAAAAATCAAAAAGCTTTATCACACTTTTTTTATTCCTTCAAGGAGTCAAATGATCATAATTTTTTCTCTCTATGTCCCACTTTCTTCCTAATTCATTTCCCTTTTCTAGATTCTAGTTCTCTTTTGGGTCCTAGTCAGGCACTGCTGTGCCTCCTACTTGATAGGTGTCAGGTCCCTGGTTGCAGGCTGCCACCCTGTTAGCTTGTGCTCTAGTCACTCCCATAATACTCTGCTTTTCTACCATGCAGCAGGTGAACATAAATATATGCAAATCTTGCCTGGTCAGATCATACATCAAGATTAGCCTCTCAAATTTGTCTATGAATTTTCCTGGAACTTCTGAAAACTGTTTTAGTTTTTCCTTGCATATGGCTAACTCAGACATAGAAAAGGGTCCGTATACCTATATAGTGTCCCTATTATCATCTGTCACTTCCCAGAGAGGGCAAACATTCAACTTTGCCAGCTGATAAGAGGCCCCACTGCGTGTTGTTCTGGTGAAGCTCAGGTGTTTTGAGAGTGGGGTATGTATGTAAGCCAGGACTCGAAGGGCAGGGAGAAGATGATGACAGGACACTAGAAAGCTCTGGAAAACCAGAAGAAATTAATAACATGTTGCACACCTCACCAGAACTGGAAGGAGTCTGACTGTGTTCTTATGGGGTGCTCGAACTGACAGGGGAGAGTTCAGCCCCAGCTAAGAAAAGCCTAATATTAAGAGGCACTTGCATTAAAAGGGTAATCAATTATCTGCCATCCCTATTTTGTCTTTTCCTCAATCAAACATATAGAAACCCATTTAAATTTTTTATCCTGACCAAGCATCAGAGAAGCCTCTATGTAAAGTATTTCCTCCTATTTAGTTTCTCTTCTATAAAACAAATTAAGCTGCAAAAAAGGGAGTCAGACTGAACAGGGGAAATGGGGAGGCTATAACTTGTGTATTGTAATGTATTAGTCCATTTTCACACTGCTATGACAAAACTCTTTCAGGAAAAAAGTGACATGCTGGGTTTAGAAAGTAGTGTCCAGCTGCCCTATATCAGCTCATCAAAGATGACCTTAAGGTTAAGAAATGAGAGAAAACTGTTAAGAAAAAGTCTCATGTTCTCCATCTTGAGGCTAATTGTTTGCAGGCGGTTGTCATAAAAGAGGCTGTCACTAAACAGGCATATCTGATCCTATCATGTAGGGCTGTTAAATACCACATTTCAACTCCTAGTCATAATGATGGAGAGGTTATTGCTGATCTTTTCTGATAACTAAGGTACAAAAATACTAGGTTCCAAGACATCTCTTTTTTCAGTGTCACTTGGACCAATGGCAAGTTAAATAAGCAATCAGCTAAAAGTCAGAGGATCACTGAGAAAGTAAAAGCTAAACTGTTTGGGGCCTCTTTCTTGGGGCAGCCTCCAGGCTACTACAAAACAGAATCGGTGAGCAGAAAGGTGACAAGATGCAGAGCACTCAGGTAAGGGACAAAGAGCACAAGGTGGACAGTCCAAAAAGAGAAAGTGGCAAACATCTTCTTTAGCTACTTTACACTGTTGGTGGGACTGTAAACTAGTTCAACCATTGTGGAAAAGAGTGTGGCGATTCCTTAAGGATCTACAACTAGAAATACCATTTGACCCAGCCATCCCATTACTGGGGATATACTCAAAGGATTATAAGTCATGCTGCTATAAAGACACATGCACACGTATGTTTATTGCACACTATTCACAATTGCAAAGACTTGGAATCAACCCAAATGTCCATCAGTGACAGACTGGATTAAGAAAATGTGGCACATATACACCATGGAATACTATGCAGCCATAAAAAAGGATGA
The DNA here is from genome assembly GCF_008728515.1 of Papio anubis. NCBI lineage: Eukaryota > Metazoa > Chordata > Mammalia > Primates > Cercopithecidae > Papio > Papio anubis. Next base: position 184,849,984 of record NC_044978.1, on the reverse strand, counting down.
GTTCGTGTCCTTTGTAGGGACATGGACGCAGCTGGAAACCATCATTCTCAGCAAACTATCGCAAGAACAGAAAACCAAATACCGCATGTTCTCACTCATAGGTGGGAATTGAACAATGAGATCACTTGGACACAGGAAGAGGAACATCACACACCGGGTCCTATTGTGGGGAGGGAGGAGGGACGAGGGATAGCATTAGGAGATACACCTAATGTAAATGATGAGTTAATGGGTGCAGCACACCAACATGGCACATGTATACATATGTAACAAACCTGCACATTGTGCACATGTACCCTAGATCTTAAAGTATAATAAAAAAAGAAAAAACTTGCCTTCCTGGAGGGTATTTGTAGCTAAAAATAAACTAGATTTCAACTTAGATTGCCACTAAAATACATTATAAACTACAAAGTATTACAAAAATACATATATAATATTAAGGCTATATGTGTATCTAAATTTTACCTAAATCTGAATTTGCTTTATTTGACAAAGTCTATAAACAACCCCAGGACAATAAAAATTTTATCCTTAGAAAGTTTGTACCAATCCCCTTTCATCCTATCCCCAACTGCACCTGCCTATGGGTTCCCAGCCTGCCCAGGCTCTGTAGCTTCCATACACTTCTTCCATTTCCAACCGCTCCTGTGTTGTATATTTTATAATAAATGGTTAAACACAAGTACAGTGTTTGGCTGAGTTCTGTGAGTATTTTAATCAAATTCTTAAACTTGAGAAGGGGGTTATGGGAGTCCCCATTTCTTAGTAGCTCAGAAGTATGTATGGGTACTTGTAGTTTGTGACTGGCATCTGCAGTAAGAGCAGTGTTGTGGGACTAAGCACTGGACTCTAGGGCCTGTGCGGACTTTGGGTGGTGTGAGATGTAAAATGTTAAACAACTAGTTGGTGTTGGAGAACTGCTTTGTATTCCTCAAACTCTACAGATGTAGTGTTAGAAGAAAGACATCGGCCAGGCGCGGTGGCTCACATCTGTAATCCCAACACTTTGGGAGGCTGAGGTGGGCAGATCACAAGGTCAGGAGGTTGAGATCAGCCTGACCAATATGGTGAAACCCCATCTCTACTAAAAATACAAAAATTAGCCGGGCATGGTGGTGGGTGCCTGTAGTCCCAGCTACTCAGGAGGCTGAGGCAGGAGAATCACTTGAACCCAGGAGGCGGAGGTTGCAGTGAGCTGAGATCGTGCCACTGCACTCCAGCCTAAGCGACAGAGTGAGAGTCTGTCTCAAAAAAAAAAAAAGAAGAAGAAGAAGAAGAAAAAGAAAGAACAAAGAAGAAGATATCACAGGGGCTGGAGCTGGAGAAAGACTGGGTGTCTGGGGAAGAAAGGCTCTCTTCTCCTGTATATAGGCTGTCACACTGCACATTCTCCTGTGATTCCAGATCTTCTCCCCAGGTGAGAGGGGACTAAAAACTTCAGAACAGACCCCCTTCGCCTACAGCTACCATCACATACATTTCACTCACTTATAAACATACTCTTAGGAGATATTAATGTGGCCATGCCCCTCCCAGAACTAAGTACCGCCCTCAGCAATCCCATCACAGTGCCTTCTCTTCTAGTTTCTTGCCAAAAACCTACACAAGTGCCCATGGGTATCCTGGTTTAGTTCTACCCTCAGACCCTGAATCTGCAGCAGCAATCTGTTCTCTCCACCACCTGTTAATAATCTCAACTGCCTGCATGGACACAGGAGTAATTCTGAGTATAGCCCCTCCTAGACCATTATCTTTAACACAAATCAGTCCTTCCACCTACCTTTTACTCTCCCCCACTCATGGATTTTTGGTGGCTCCTTTCTCTTTTCTACATTTTTCCCCACAGCCTCTCTTTTACATGTACACAGTGTGTCCAGGATCACCCATTAGATACCTAAATCCAGTGTATACTGAAATTCAGATGTCTGGAAGTTCAAGATCATGTCCATAATCCGGCTGTTGCTTTTCTTTAAAAAGCATTTAGCCTACATGTACATTTTTCTTTGCTTCTTTTGAAATATACATATATACAAATTATTTTAACAGCTAAATAAACCTTAACTTTTTTTTTTTTTTTTTTTGACTCAGGATTCTCTTTACCTAGGACCTGAGAACCATTACTTTGTTTTTGCTTTTGATTTGGCAAAGATTTGCTTTTGATTTGATTTTTCCCCCCCCCATTTTCAGCCTTTTAAAGAAGACACAGATTTGTTTAGAATAATAAAGCTCATTTTAAGGTCACACAAAAGTTGAGCACAAAGAATAGGATTCAATTCAGCAATACAGAGTAATGAAGAGTAAAAGACACTAAGTTTCTCCAACAGAAAACTAATCATCCAAGGCGATTATATTAAAGGTGATAATATCTGGAGCCTAAAGTATTTAACGCTGCAAAAGCAAGAACAGTTTAGGGTATAAACTGAGCAGTGGAATTTTTAGCTGTGCCTTGGTTTCTACTTATTACTTAAGAAAGATTAGCATAGTTTTGTGTAGTCTTTAGTAGACAACATGCATCCATGTAAATTAAACAGTATTTTCTACAATTGTGTGACTATAAGGCCACAATATTTATTTTGAATAAACCTCTTAAATAGTAATTTTAATATTAATATTATTAATTTGTTTGAAATATAAAGCATTATAGCTTTATTTAAGTTTATATAACTTTATTATAAGTATTAATTTGTTTGAATTAAGTTTATATAACTTTAATATAAGTATTAATTTGTTTGAAATATAAAGTATTATAAAATATTGTAATTAAGCTTACAGATAATTTTAAAAATATATACATTATGACTAGTATATTAAAATTATTTATATGTAGACATTTATATTTAATACCCAAAGAAAATTTACTACCACATTGCTATAGTAGATATTAACCTGACATGCTTATTAATTGATCCTATAGGTATAATTATAGGTCAACATAATTTTACAGCCTATTCTTTTATTTTACTAAATTAGGAATGCCACTATTCCAGGACAAATAAATGCAGGTGATGTGGCCACCCAAGAATCATAGTAGCTCTTTAGTTAGCTATCTTGCAGTCTCTGATATAACTCTACTATGTGAATAGAGCAAATTCCAATTCTTCATCAAAAAGTGCCGGTGGAGGTTGTCAGGTGTGTTACAGTATAGATTCCCAATCCAATGGCCAGCAGATGGAAGAGCAGCAGAGGTGGAAATTCTGCTCAGAATAAGCTCTCTTTCTTCATAATACTTGTGTGTCTCATGCTGAGAGTAGTACTGCACTTTCAGGTGTTTAGAGAAGAACTTCCTTGGGGGAATATTTTCTGGTCAATTTGACCAATGTTATATGTAATCTGAATTTGTCTTTAAGATTCTTTCAACCTCTTTTCTTCTCTCAGTACAGTTTTACTCAGACTGAGAGCTGTCTTTCTCTTCAATGCTCTGGGTATCTGTGTCTAAGCCCTATTACTATCACATGGTGTCTGTGAGTGAGGGGGCTGTCACTGTGAGAACTCCTGGAGCTCCTCTATCTAGATCCATGCTGTGTATCCAGCAATATTCTTTTTGTGTCACTATTATAAACAGAAACTGAGGCTGAAACATTGCTCCTGTTCCCCCTATCGCAAAAGTGCAATTCTACCCAGGAGCCCTGCAGGCTCTCCTCCCGCAGCTCAGGGACCCCGCTCTGTAACGCAGCACTGCAGTGCATCTGTGGCAGTTGTGTTCCATGTAAAATGTGAGCTGCCAGCTGTGGGCTGTGCCTCAGTGGTCGATGGCAGGGTTTGGGAGAGGACACAGGCCACCAGGAGAGGGCAAGCAGAATTGCTGCAGCCCAGGGCTTAGGGAGTAGGTCTCCATTGTTTGAAATATAAATAGCCAGCCCGGCACGGTGGCCCACGCCTGTAATCCCAGCACTTTGGGAGGCTGAGGTGGGCGGATCACAAGGTCAGGAGATCAAGACCGTCCTGACTAACATGGAGAAACCCCCACTTACTAGTAAAAAAAATGCAAAAATTAGCCAGGTGTGATGGCGAGCACCTGTAGTCCCAGCTACTCGGAATGCTGAGGCAGGAGAATGGCGTGAACCCAGGAGGCTGAGCTTGCAGGGAGCCGAGATCGCACCACTGCACTCCAGCCTGGGCAACAGAGCAAGACTCGGTCTCAAAAAAAAATATATATATATATATATAGCCAAGATGATAGTACCCTATCTCACTGTTTCTGTAAGAGATTGAGAGTGACTTAGAGCTGAAAGTAAGGTAGGCTTACCTGCAACAGGCACCTGGCTCTAAGTTGCAAAACTGCCTCCTATCATGATGTTGGAAGTTTATTGTTTCTTTGCATATAGCATATAACCAACCAGTATACACAGAAGACCTCCCCAATTACCAGGTGAGTTTAGGATGAACTATGTATGACTAATGGTTTGTACAGAAGGGAGGCAGGAGAATGGGGTCTGGAGGCAGAGAACTTAAGGCCAATTTGTGCTGACTTCCTAAAAGAAAAAAAAACCAAGGTCTGGAGGCAGGGACCCTAAGGCCAATTAAGGCAAACTTCCAACAGCTAAACCAAAAGAAAAAAATCCCATCTCCCCACACCTGAGTAGCAAAGGCTCAAAGGCTACTCTCCCTACAACCCTTCCCCTTCTACCACTTCTCAGATGGAAAGGGAAGGTGCCTTGGAGTGGCTGCAGGCCAAGCACCAGCCAACCCTTCATCTGCATAGGGTGCCAATTTACCTAAGCCTTTAGTTAGCCACGGACCAAATCCTTCATCCAGATCAGTGGTAGCTGATAGGGACCTCAAAAGGAGTAGTTAAAACCCAGAAAACTTCGTAACCACGACCTTGAGTCATTTGCTCAAGCCCACACCCACTTTATTCCTTACCTTAATAAATTTCTGCTTTTGATGCTTCCTTCCTGTGTTCCTTTGTTACTTTGTGCATTTTGTTCAATTATTTGTTCAAGTTGCCAAGGACCTGGACAACTCACTCGCGGTCTTCCTTCTGGGAACAGAAGTACAGGTAGATGTGGATGCATGTGATTGGTGCTTAAACTCACACAGTGCCCCACACCACAGGAGAAAAACACACAGTTACAGCCTGTGTGTCCAAATTAGGTCCAGATTAGGTCCAAAGACAAATAGCAAAATAAGAAGATTGCCTTTAATCTTTTCCCTCCACTTCTAAACTCTGGAGGACAAGGCGGTGAAGAGATCTGAAGACATGGTGCTCTCTCCTCCTGTGGCCCCAACATTCTTTGTTTATTGTCTGGTATTTGAAAGGAAGAGGAGCCTTTGATAGAGGAGGTGGTCGGAGGCTGGTTAGGCAGGTAGAGACAGAGGGTCTGGGGAGAAGGAAAACACCTGTAGGACCGCACCTGCACCACCCCTGTAGCTAGCGGGAAGAAATGTGGTTAAGAACTTCCTCTAAGGCCAGGATGTTGCTCCAAAGGGACTGTCCCAACTTAGGCACAGGCGCAATAAATCACCTAAGTGTCTTTAACTTGACCCAGCTCATTATAAGGTCATTAACATGACATTAGCATTGTGGTTTTAGCTCCCCCCCCCCCAAGTTTCACTTAGGCACTCATGGGTAACAACCAAAATGGAGTCACTGTGGCCAATCCCAAGCATCCGCAGATGCAACACCCTTAGTGGGGAACTTTACCCATCCCATTTGGGCAGAACCCACAGAAGACATACTTGTTCTTGCCACATAAAAGACCTAGACCTCAGCCTCATTTCTGGCAACCTGCTTTCAGGTCCCCTCTTGCTTCTGAGAACTTTCCTTTTGCTTAATAAATCTTACTTTGCCTTACTCACTCTCTGGCACCCGTGTGCTTCATTTTTTTTGGTCGTGGCACATTTTTTTTGGACCTGGCTCAATCAAGGAGACCACCACATCTCCACCAAACAGTAACTGGGAAACCGTGGTCTTCACGTGGATACTCTCAGCTTGCAGCCCCTGGTCTCTCTGGGGGCACTGTCCCACCCACCCTTGAGCCTGAGAAAAGTTGGTAGAGAGGCTGGTCCCTTACTTCCAGCAGAAAAGAAGTGTTCAGGCCCTCACTTCCCTGAGGGAAGAGAGGCCCTCATGGCTGCGCTCAATGTGGCAGCCACCTGCCATATGTAGCTACTGGGCACCTGGAATGTGACTGGTTTGAAGTAAAATGTGCTGCAAACATAAAATACACCGTGAGTGTAGAAGAATTAGATCAGAAATATACTTTATTTCTAATTGTATATTGATCACATATTAATACAATATTTTGGATACAATGGATTAAAAATTATTACCAACAATTTCACTCTAAAAATTATTTTTGACGTGGCTAATAAAAAACGGAAAATTCACAAATAGCTAACATTTTATATTTTAGAGGATTGCTTCCCTCTTAAATCAGGTGTCCTACTCAAAAGACTAGCGGCCAGAAGGGTTATGAAATCTAAAATATTAAAATAATTGTCATATTGCTTCCACTTGTGAAAAAGTGTGTGCCTGTGCATGCATGTGTGTGTGTGTGCGTCCGTATCTACGTGTGCGCGCGTGTACGTCTGTGTGTCCGTGCGTGCGTGTATTTTATAAGTGGACATAACCCTACACACAAGGTAAAAAAGAGACCCCTGGGCTGCTTCAGGTCAAGCCCGGAGAGAAAGCCCTGCCTGAAAGGGCCTGGAGGTCCCAGCTTGTCACTCTTGCCTCATCAGTGGAATGTGTGGTCGCGAATTCTGTTACTCAAGGCCCGAGGGCGGGGATTGGAGTATTATCCAATCAGAGTGTCGGACTGAGAACTGCCCAATCAGGCGCGCAGCCAGAGAGGAGGCGGCGGCTTCCGGGATCTGGCGCGGCCTTTTCCTCTGGCTCCTGCCAGGGCTTGGGTTACGGCTTCAGTTGTTTGCGTCCTCGGCTCCGGGAGGCCTCGGGGATTGGGCAGCAGCCTCAGCCTCCCGTCCCTCAGTGACCAGCGGGTATTGGATGATTTGTAGCTAAGACTCCCGGATCCCCTGAAGTGGGGAAATGGTGAGTGTGCGGGGCAGGGCGTCCCGAGGCTGTGGGGGCCACATAGGCAGCGGCGGGAAATGGCGGCGGCGGGACCGAGTCTGTGAACGGAGTCCCCGCTGCCGCCGCTCAGCCCTCTGTCCTCAGTCCCCTCCGGTGAGGGACCCGCGCTCCTGTCGGTCCCCGCACGGCGGCTCTGCCCAGCCTGCAGCCCTCCTCGTTCAGCTCTGCGCCCGCAGCCCCGCACCTTCCCCGGGCTGTGGGGTGAGGAGCTCACCGGGAAGACGCCGGCGCGGCGTGCGCGGGCACGTGTGGGAGGAGCTGTGGTCCGGGGTCCTGTCCCTACTTTACCCGGTTCCGAATGAGATGGAGGCCCCGTCAAAACATAGAGTTCATGTGAGGAAACGGGGACTCATTAATGGGACAGCGCCGGCCGCGGCTGGCGGTTTGGGGGCTGCCAGCGGGTCTTGAAGGAAAGGCTTTTGTGAGGTGTGTGAGGAAGGGAAGCCATTCACCCGCCCGCCCCAACTTTCCACCGGTCCCCTTGCCCTGAGCGCCTCCTCCGCGTGGCTGTTCCTGGGCGGCATCTTTTAGAATACGCTGGTGTCGTGTGCACAGCGCTTCGCTGGGTTCTGTGAGTGGTTCTGCCACATTATGGAACTTGAGGAGGGTGTGGGCGCCCCTGGTTTGTTGGAGACGTTCAGAAATGAAGACGGGTGTCCAGAGGCAGGGACTGGCGTCTGCAGGGGGGCAGTTGCGGGAAGAGCGCGGAGCTTGTGGGTCTGCGCTGACTCTGGGTGGGGTCGTTAGTGAGTGGCTGGACAGCCTGTTGAGGTTGGAGCATTGACGGGTGTTGAGGAAACTCCGCAAGTTTTCTGTCAGAAGAGAGACATGGCTGAGCCTGGGCTGGAGGGAGCCTGGTGTCTGCGGGAGGCGCGCCTGGGTTCTGCACATGCGCTGTCCCGCTGGGCACTGTCCGGTTCCTCCAGGTCTCCTCCTGGGGAGAGGGAACTGAGAACTCAGAGGAAAGGAGTTCTGAGGAACATCCCTTCCCTTCACCCTGCTGCCGGCCCCCACCCAATGCTAACCCACTCCTGAGCGCGCCCACCGGGTATTCGCATTGCCCCACTCCTCCCAGTACAGGGTTCCACCCTCAGGAATTGTGCCCATGGCTGCTTTGCTCCTAGCGTTTTCTGCCAAAAACACACACAGTGCCCAGAAGTCTCCTGGCTCATCTCAACCGCAGACACTGGATCTGTAGCAGGAACTTACTTCCTTCACCTACCCAGCCTTCTGGACCGCCTGATCCTAATCTCTTCTGTCTTTATAGATACAGGAATCAGAGCATAGCCCTGCCTCAGCCTGTACCTGTAGTACAAACCAGTGCTTTAGTCAGTCCTGCCCTGCTGCCACCCATGGCTCTTGATAGCTTCTTTCTCTCTTCTGCTTTTTCCTTCCCCACAAATTCTCTACGGTGTCCATCCCTCAGGTGCCTATGAGAATTCAGACGTTAGTGAGTTCAAGACAAGGTCTTTAGGCCTGGATGTTGTAGGAGCAAACACAAATTAGAAGAGGCTTAATGCTTTCTCTTTAGAATGAGGGAAGAATTTTTGCTCTTCTCCCTTTTCTTAAAGCATTTAGTTTGAGAACTTTTATATTTAAATATTTTCTCTGCTTCTTTGAAATATATGTAAGTCATTTTTTATCAGTTAAATAGGTCATTTGTCTTTTTTGGCTCCAAATTGCCTTCATCTGGGACCTGGGAACTATTGCTTTGAAATGTAAATAGCGAGAACATACACCCTATTTCACAGTTTCTGTAGGAGACTAGGAGGCTGCCTTCAGCAGGTACCTAGCCACATTGCAAATCTACATCCTGTCATGAAGATGTGGATGTTTTTTTCTTTAATTGTTAGAAAAAATTAGAAAACCCAGATGACCTCTCAGATTACAAGGTGAAATTATAATAAATCGTGTATAACAAATGGTGCTTTCAAGGCTTCTACTTGAGATTTAATTATGGTGACTTTCTGTGTTTGCATTCTCTTAGATTGCTTGTGATGCACATCACATTTTGATTTAATTATACAACAAAACATTTTCTTGCGGTTCTGTTATTGTGGAGACTTTTTTAGGATTGCAGATGTTTTAGCTTTTAGTTATATTTTCCACACACTGTCCAGAATTACCAGATGTTGTACACAAAATGTCCAGCAGTCTTCACTTCAGAAAACATTCTTTCTTAAGATTCCAGTCACAACCTAAAATTGTGCGGCAAAGTGTTTCCCAAATCTGCAAACAGAATGGTCTCTCTCTTGGGATCTACAGTCCTTTCTAGAGCAGTTAGACTAAATTTCTACAAAAATAACTTTTCAGGACAGTAATCAGTTATTTCACCTCCTTCAGTGCTCCTGGCATCTTCCATTCTGACACTGATTTCAGAGATTTGGGGCCCATAAACCTAACCAGAATCACACATACGCATCGATTAAACCTGAGAAATTCTGCTCCGTCCCACCTCCCCTTCCCCAAATGCCCACAAATGTGCATAGCTCACCAGCCCTCCAAGACCTAAATGTGCAGTTCTAGATTCTGAATTTATGTCCTGGAATTTGATAAAAGAACTTTTATCTGAGAAATATAAGTTTTTAAATGTATCAGACCCAGAGATGTGTTAAAAAGAGACCACACTCACATACTGTTCCCCTCCTTGAACTATTTGTCTTTTGAAATTGCTTGCTTTTGCCACAGGTGTCTGTAAATTAACCTAATAATGCCACGCTGGACACTATAACCCATATCCTATAGCTTAACTATGTATATGACCAATCACTAACCAATGTTACTTCTATAAACCAATAAGAATATCTGACACCTTTCTATCAGTCTGCTCTCTGGCTTCCTTTTTGCCTTTAAAAATATGCTTGTAACTGCTTCTAATTGGAGTGTATATTCAGGGCAACTTTATACTCCAGGATTGCAGTCTTCAAGCTTTGGCTCAAACTCTGTACTTATGTTTACCCCAGTTTTTTCCTTTTAGCTCAAAATATTCTTTAGAATGTGTTGAAGGAGGCTTCATGAGGTCTTTCCTCTGATTTTACTCTGCTTCCTGTAACTCAAGAATGCAGCACACATTGATCTCACCTAGAATCTGCACGTAAAAGCTGGCCTCTGCCTAAGAGTCACAAGACAGGGCCAGACTGTGGGTTGAAGAGATACAGAAAAGTCACAGAAGGTGTTTTCTGCATCATGAGAGGTCAACATAGACATCTTAAGCCCCACTTTCAGAGTGGAGCCCTTTGAGTTTTCTGGATCTTGTCCAGTGACCTGCTACAGCTGTGTAAGAGGCTTCTGGTGTGAACACAATGCTGTGACAGAATCTGTAAATGTAAACAAGCACCTTAGCAGTGGGAAGTCAAGGCCACTAAATATCCAGAGCCATAATCCCAACTATGCCTCCCTGTGTTACTAGAGTACTTTTGTCCTTCCCCTGCCTAGTTAGCTGATCAGGGACAGGGGATATCACATCCGGATCCAGGATCTGCAGCTCCATCAGGGCAGTTCCATTTTCTGTTTGCACCTCGCAAAGTCAGCCTGAGTCTCTCCTGCCTGGATCACTATGGGGGCATCAGCCCAGGGTCACTGGGGACACTCTCAGCAGCGTCAGTGAGTATTTGAGACATTTGAGGATGTCCTGTGCAGACTGGGGTCAGTGTTTCATATGGTCATTAGGAAAAGAGATGACATAGTCATGGTCCCTACCATCAAGGAACTTGCATTCTAGAGCACATGAATAAATGATTAAATTCACTGTCATGTATTCAGTACAAAGATGAAAACTGTACAGGAGACTTAAGCTTCATTTGGGTTACTTCCCTTTTATTGTTTGGTGAGTTTTGATGCCACCACCTGCAGGGCTGTTTATGGACAAAAGAGAAGTCATTATTTGTATTGTGTTTGCCTTGCTAAGAATAAATATTTAGCTTCAAATATAATTGGTCGGGAAAAACAAAAGGGTTTTGGTTAAATTCCTTGTTATTGTATGTTACAGATGGGGAAGTGGCAAAATAGATAAAAATTACACAAACTCTGGGAATCAAATTTCTCTTGGATGGGCTTAGAAAAGACAAAACTGAAACTACTTAGTGGCCTAGAAAGCAGAAGCCTAGGGCCCATTTTCTGTCCCAACTCTGCCCAGATCCACCATCTACTGAACCTTGACCCCACACTGCAATGCCTCACAGAACTGCTTAGAGAAGATGAGAGTTTGGGGTAGCTATTCGTACTCTCTCCAGAGCTGGTGCTCCCAATTTCCTGAAACCCAAAAGCAGATAAATGGGGAAAAGCAATGTACTTTGGGGCCTTAAATTATTTTACAAAAAATTAAAACCAGTATTTCTAGAGACATCCCATCCAGCAACCTGTTCTCCATCTTTGCAGTTTCAGTGGATTTTTCACAAGTCTCATAGTAACTACAAACACAAAAATAAAAAATTCCTGAATTGTACTTAAAATTTTCTTCTATGTCTGTCCCATTTATCTACATTGAGCTATTATTCTATGTATTTTTTTTTAAATCACCGATAGGAAAACAAGAAAAAACAGAAAATGCTGGGACCCTGCATTTAAATCCTGGAAAGTATGACACACTTTGTGCCCACCTCCCAGGATGCTATGAGAATTAGCACACATCATATGAGCTTCCCAGCACAGTGCTCTGTTACATACTCCTGAGCACATAGTACATGCTCCATAAATATCGCATTAATGCATGTGGATGTGCTGTTTTTCAAATGCAGACTTACTCAGACATTGCAACCATCTCCAGCCTCTGTAACCTTTAAAGGGCTTGCAGAGAATGCCATCTTTCAAGATGATGATTGCTGGTCTTGTCTTCAGATGAAAAGTATTTGTATTGTGATAGGGGTGTTGGGGTAAGGGACTCTGCTGTGTCTGCTTTCTCTAGCTGAGTGGTACTGTAATGGATCTAGGGGGAGAAGCATCAGCATTAACGGGAGACTTGCTGTAAAAAGCTAATTCGTGGACCCTTTTCAAACCTGCAGAATTGTGTAACTTACAGTGAGGCCTAGAATACCAAATTTATATGCACATTGAAGCTTGAGAGGCAATGTTTAACTAAGTAACCCTCAGCCCAGTCTTCCAGTAGAATCACATGGCAGTTTGAAGAGAAACAGTCACCTGTTCCCTCCCTACAGATCCTGTTAAGTTTCTTGTGTGACATTAACAGCAAGGCCAGGGTCAAGCGTGAGGGCTTCCATACTTTAATGAGACGTGAGTTCACCTTTTGTTCCAGGAGGTCATAGGACCTGCTTTGCTCCGTTTTGGTAGGGACAGGTGAGTGTAGCCTATATTTCTACTGCAGCAACAAAAATTGCTGGCATGCCCTCCTTTTTCCTCAGAGTTATAGAATACTTTAGATAACATTACTGTGTTAAAAGTCATTTTATCAGATAATTCCAGTCAGTCCCATAAGTCACAACTAGTTCTCTTATTTCACTTATGGTCAAATTAAGAACTCTGTCACATGATAAATATGTGTTTTCAGGAACTCTTAACATTCAGGGATGTGGCCATAGAATTCTCCCCTGAAGAGTGGAAATGCCTGGATCCTTCCCAGCAGAATTTATATAAAGACGTGATGTTGGAGAACTACAGAAACCTGGTTTCCCTGGGTAAGGATAACTTTTAATACGTACTTCCTAGTACTTTATCAGAGTTTCATTTTCTTTCTTTGTAGAATGTCTCTTGGGAGCTTCTGCTTTGCATTAATTAATTTTCAGTTCCTTTCTACAAGAAAAAAATTGGGAATTTGCTCGTGTAAAAAAAAATCTTTAGGATGTTTCATCATTGCATAAACCTTCTCTTTTCTTGAACTAATTTGTGTTCTTCACTCTAGGATAGTAGTAATTCTAGAAATCCAGTGATGTAAAATACTGTTTTCCACATCTTAAAATCCAATTTGCACCACTTATTTTTGATTCAGTAGTACTGGGTAGTGGAACTTAGAACCCGCAGATTTAAAATATTTAAGTATTCTAAAGATTCTGTCAGGAAACAATTTTTGGATTAAATTTCTTTATTCTACTTAGCATAGTAATAGATTGGTCATTGGAGTATCCCCAGCAATAGTCATGTTAATTTTTTTTTTTAATAAAACAGGTTTTGTGATCTCCAACCCAGACCTGGTCACCTGTCTGGAGCAAATAAAAGAGCCCTACAACTTGAAGATACATGAGACAGCAGCCAAACCCCCAGGTAGGTGAGAGTGAATGAAGGAGAGGACACAGGCAAGGAGGCAAAAGGTCAGGAAGGAAGCCAGGCCTTCAAATGTAGTTTGGGAAACTGTGCCAATGAAAATAATTTCTGAGAAGGCTGCATTTTTTCTCTTATTCACAAATAGAGTCATCTTCTGTTCCATGCTCTTAAATCTTCTAAGAATTTCCTTTTTTTCTTCAGTGATCTCCATTCAAGTTTACAGGGAGAGCCAGTGTCCACTTTATCGCTTGTAAGGGGCTGCATGATCTGACTGCTGTTGCATTGCTTTTAGAGACATAGGAGTATTTGTATTATTGAAGACCTCTATGTTAAAGTATTTTTTCAAATATTATTTTTGCATCAGGCCTAAAATATGTAAGGTGAGTAGTGGACATAATGGGATTTGGTTTAGAAATCCCAGGAACACGAAGGACAGATGTTGCATCTTTTCCGCTTAGTGATTTTTAATCCTGTAGAAGTTGCAAATGTAATTCTACAAAAACTCTTACTCAGAAGTTTATCAGAACAATAAGTATTTTTCCAAACATGAAAAAAATGTTATTTTACTTCAAAATGTTATTTAGTATAAACTGAAATTTGTGATTTAAACTCTATATATTCAAATTTTCAAATTATAATATAGTTTAAAGCACAGGTTTTCAAACTCTTGGCTTCCCTGGGCCACTTTGGAAGAAGATTTGTCTTGGGCCACACTTAAAATTATAAAATACATAAACAATAATGATAGCTGATGAGCTAAGAAACAAGAAATAGGTTTGTGAATAATTTTTGTGATACCGCAAAAAGTCTTCACACTCAAAGGATTGGATACCATTGGTTTAAAGTATCTACTCACCTTCTAGATTTTTCTTTTTTTTTTTTTTTTTTGAGACGGAGTCTTGCTCTGTCACCAAGGCTGGAGTGCAGTGACATGACCTCGGCTCAGTGCAACCTCCGCCACCCTGCAACCTCCACCTCCTGGGTTCAAACGATTCTTCTGCCTCAGTCTCCCGAGTAACTGGGATTACGGGTGCCTGCCACGGGGTTTCACCATGTTGGCCAGGCTGGTTTTGAACTCCTGACCTCAAGTGATCTGCCCACCTCCGCCTTCCAAAGTGCTAGAATTACAGGCGTGAGCCACCACGCCCAGCCTAACTTCTAGATTTCTTAAATGCACTATGTCATTAACCAGCTTAGAACATTCCTAAGTGTATGTTAAGCTCTCATTTGTTAACCTTATTTCTTAATAAACTATTATCTTATAATTTTGTGTTATTTAGTAGGAAGCCTACTGGGATTCTGTCATTGAACTATAATCCATCTATGTATAGAACTATGTGTCACACACATACACATACCTATATAAGTCATATATGTGTATAGGAAATTCTCACTTAACATTGTTGATAGGTTCTTGGAAACTAAGTAAAGCAACATATTGTTTAAGCAAACTAATTTTACCAGAGTTTAATTGATAAAAACAAGTTATGTTTAAATGGCATATAGCAACATTGTTTCCTTTAAAGATGCAGTTTTCAAGAACATATTTTGAACACTAAATGAGGACTTAGATATATCTGGGTTTGTGTGATATGGATTTTTCTGATAAAATTGTATAACTATATATTTAATTTGTACAATGTAATGATTTGATATGCATATACATTTTGAAACAAAATATTGTCAAGTTGATGAACACATCTGTTACCTCACATAGATAACCATTTTTTTGGTCATAAGAATACTTAAGGTCTACTGTTGTAGCAAATTATAAGCATACATTACAGTATTACTGTAAAGACAATGGTGTTTTGCTAATCTAATGCTAATGTACATTAGCTTTCTCAGACTTACTCAACTTATAACTAAAAATTTGTACTCTTTAAACAGCATCTCCTCATATTCCCACCCTCAGGCACTAACAACCACCATTCTATTCTCTGTTCCTATGAGTTTACATGTTTAGATTCCCCCCATCTAACTGAGAACGTGCAGTTTCTTTGTGTTTGGCTTATTTCACTTAGCGTAATATCTTCAAGGTCTATCAATGTTGTAAATGGCTAGATTTCGTTCTCTTTTATGGCTGAATAGTATTCTACTGTGTGTGTATATATAAATGTTTTTGACTATTTTAAACAAAACTAAAATGAACATGGGGCTGAAGATATTTCTTTGAGGTACTAATTTTATTTCCTTTGGTAGTATACCCAGAGGTGGTATTCATACTTCCATTTTTATTTTTTACTGATATTTATGATGACTTTATCAATTTATATCTCACTAATGGCATACAGGATTTCCCTTGTATGTATGTCTTCTTTGTGGGAAAAACAAAACAACTAACCTTTTGCCTATTTTTGAATAGGTTATCATCACTATTGTTTTGCTTTGAATTGCAGAAGTTTCTTACACATTTTGGGTATTAACTATCAGATATATGGCTTGCAAATGTTTTTCTATTTTGTAGGATTTTTTTTTTTTTTTTTTTGAGGCGGAGTCTCGCTCTGTCGCGCCCAGGCTGGAGTGCAGTGGCGCGATCTCCCGGGTTTACGCCATTCTCCTGCCTCAGCCTCCCGAGTAGCTGGGACTACAGGCGCCGCCACTACGCCCGGCTAATTTTTTGTATTTTTAGTAGAGACGGGGTTTCACTGTGTTAGCCAGGATGGTCTCGATCTCCTGACCTCGTGATCCGCCCGTCTCAGCCTCCCAAAGTGCTGGGATTACAGGCTTGAGCCACCGCGCCCGGCCTGTAGGATTTTTTTAAATGTCATTTTTTTCCTTTACTGTACAGAAGCTGTTCACTTTGATGCAGTCCCACTCTTTTGTTCTTTTCTTCTGTTGCTGTGCTTTTGATGACATACCAAATTGCCAAGACCAGTATCAACAAGGTTTTTCCATATGTTTTATTCAGGAGTTTTACGTTGTTGTTGTTTTTTTTTTTTTTAATGAGGCAGAGTCTGGCTCTGTCGCCCAGGCTGGAGTGCAGTGGCCGGATCTCAGCTCACTGCAAGCTCCGCCTCCCTGGGTTCACGCCATTCTCCTGCCTCAGCCTCCCGAGTAGCTGGGACTACAGGCGCCCGCCATCACGCCCGGCTAATTTTTTTGTATTTTTAGTAGAGACGGGGGTTTCACCGTGTTAGCCAGGATGGTCTCGATCTCCTGACCTTATGATCCGCCCGCCTCGGCCTCCCAAAGTGCTGGGATTACAGGCGTGAGCCACTGCGCCCGGCCAGTTTTACGCTTTTATGTCTTGCATTTAAGTCTTTTATTTTGAGTTAATTTTGGGGTGTGGCATAAGAAAATTTTATTTATGGTATAATCTAATTTTATTCTTTTGCTTGTGGATATCCAATTTTTTTGGTACCATGTATTGACAAGACTATACTTTCTGCATTGTATATTTTTGGTGGCCTTGTCAAAGTTGTCATAGTTGACCTTGTATGCATGGATGTGTTTCTGGGCTCCCTGTTGTGTTGCATTGGTGTTTGTATCTGTTTTTATGCACATACCATACTCTTTTGATTACTGTGACCTTTAAGTAAAGTTTGAAATTAGAAAGTATCATGCCCCCAGCTTTGTTCTTTCTCAAGATTGCTCAGGGTATTTTAAGTTATTTAAGATTACACTTATATTTTACAATTGTGTTTTCTATTACTGTGAAAAATGCCACTAAAATTCTGATAGGGATCACATTGAATCTACAGGTCACTTCCTTGACAATATTAGTTATCCTAATGGAATATATTTTCATTTATTTGTACCTACTTCAATTTCTGTCATCAATAACTTAACTGTATTAGTGTATACATTTTTATCTCATCCTTTACTATTTTAATTTATTTTATGTATTTACTTATTTTTTGAGACAGATTCTCGCTGTGTCACCCAGGCTGGAGTGCAGTGGCGTTAGCTCACTGCAACCCCTGCCTCTCAGGTTCAAGGGATTCTCCTGCCTCAGCCTCCCGAGTAGCTGGGATTACAGGCACGCGCCATCACGCCTGGCTAATTTTTTTGTATTTTTAGTGGAGATGGGGTTTTGCCGTGCTGGCCAGGCTGGTCTGGAACTCCTGGTCTCAAGTGTTCTCCCCACCTCGGCATCCCAATGTGCTGGGATTACAGGTGTGAGCCACTGTGCTCGGCCCCTTTACATTTATTTTGATTAAGTTCCTTATTTTTATACTATTGCAATTGGAAACTTTTTCTTTTTTTTTGGAAAGTTTGTTGTTACTATATGGAAATGCAACAGACATTTGTTTGTAGGGTCAGGTGCAGTGCTTCATTTCTGTAATCCCTGCACACTTTCAGAGGTTAGAGGCCAAGGAAGGTGGATCACTTGAGCACAGGAGTTTGAGATAAGCCCGGGCAACAGAGTGAGACCCTATCTCAAACAAACAAACAAAACCCCACAAGTATTTTTTTGTTGATTATGTATCCTGATACCTTAATGAATGCATTTATTAGTTCAGTTTTTGTTGTTTTACTCTAGGGTTTTTTATATATGCATGATCATATTATCTACAAACAGTAACGTTTTTACTTTTATTCCAAGCTGGAAAGCTTTATTATTTTCCTTGTCTAATTGTTCTGATACAAAACTTTTGGTAATATGTTAAGTACCTTAAGTACTTAACAAGCTGTGGCCCTGGAGGCATGCTTGCAGATCTTGGTCTCAGCTTTGGTCCCTGAAACAGCCCCATGTCTGTACGTTTGAAGGATCTAACAACTCTTACAGTTTCTATAAACTGTCTTTGGCAAATAAAGATCTCCTTTTATTGGGTCCCCAGGCTGATGAGATTATCTCTGGGGTTGCTAAGAAGAAAGGTCGTAGCTGGGTCACGAGGGTGCTGCTGAGTCTGTTGTTTGAATGGCATATAGCAGCATTGTTTCATTTAAAGATGCAGTTTTCAAGAACCTATTTTGAACATTAAGTGAAGACCTACCATACATCCATTTTGAGTGATATGGGGTCTGCCTTTGATGGTTGTATTACCAGAGATTTGGACAGTCATGGATTCTTTCTGGGCCATGGAAAGATTAAATATCCTTGAGGACATTAATCTATATGGCAGGCAGTAGGGTAGGGTTTTGAAGTTTGTCTGCATATGATGGGCGAAATGCCATGTGTATGAATGGGATTGGCTTCTACTAACTACCTGGGAAAAGTTTTCACAAGTCTCTGTGTGGGTCTGGGTGTGTACAACTGGCCATGAACTGTGGCTGTGAGCGCTAGAACTGAGTCACAGGGCTGCTTCAGGGACCACAGCTGAGGCCAAGATCTGCAGGCCTGCCTCCAGGGCCATGACTGGGTGTGTTTCCCTGCAGATCTCTTGACAGGAAGGACCACTTTTGGATTATAACTGAAGGAGTTTGAAAGAGGTTGCAGAACTGCTTCATAATCTTCAGTAAAACCAAGCTTGGTGCCCCATTTCCTTATCTGTAGCCATGTCTGTGGACCCTTGAGTTGGCCACCTGGGTGAGGGCCTGCTTTACCCAAATAACCCTTTTTGATCTTTGGCACCACTGAGGTTTCACAACCCTAACCATAGGCAAGCACCTTTCTACTTCCGTTTTCCAGGAGTTTACTATTTAAAATATCTTGTATATGTGGAATCATACACTGTCACTTTGTTGGTGTCTTATTTCACTTAATGGCTTTAAGATTTATCCTTATTGTAGCAACTGACGAGATATTTTCATTTGAGGCTAAAGAATATTTCATTGTATGTATAAGCCACATCTTTTTAAATCATTCTTCTATTGAAGGTGTTTGAGTTTTTTCACTTTTTGGCTTTTGTAAATTATATGGTTTGGATCTGTGTCCCCATTCAAATCTCATGTCAAATTGCATTCCCTAGTGTTGGAGGTGGGCCTGGTGGGAGGTGATTGGATCATAGGGTTGGCTTCTCATGAATAGTTTAGCACCAGCCCCTTTGGTACTGTCTTTGCCATAGTGAGTGACTTCTCCTGAGATCTCATTTTTCAAAAGCATGTGGCACCTTCCCTCTTGTGCTCTCTTGCTCCTGCTCCCACCATGTGAGATGACTCACTGTCCCTTTCTGCCATGACTGGAAGCTTTTCAAGGCCTCCCCTAAAGCAGAAGCTGCTATGCTTGCTGTACAGCCTGCAGAACCATAAGCCAATTAAACCTCTTTTTAAAAATAAATTACTAAGTCTCAGGAATGTTTTTATAGCAGTGCAAGAATAAAACAGTGAATATTACTGCAGTAGACATGGATGTGCAAATACTTCTTTCAGGTATACATTGCACACTTCAAGTAGATGCTCAGAAGTGGAATTACTGGGTCATACAATAACTTGATTTTTAATTTTTGGGGGAACCTTTACACATTTTTCATGTGGCTGCATCATGTTTTTTCCACCAACAGTGTACAAGGGTTTCAATTTCTCTACATTGTTGACAATATATATTATTTTTTGTTTGCTTGATATTGGCCATCCTAATTAATGCACAGTAATACCTCATTGTGGTTTTTCTTTACATTTTTCTAAAGATTAGAACTTTTTTTCAATAATTGTTTGTGTATTTCCTCTTTGGAGAAACATTTTCATCTCCTATTAGTCATGTAACTTTTTGTTTTTTGTTTTTTGGAGTTGTTCTGGATGTTATCTTCTGTCAAATATATGCATATATTTTGGCTTTTCTGCTGCTTAGGTGGGACTCTTACTACATATTTAATGTGAAGAGATAAATTTAATGTAGTCCCACTTTTCTGTGCTTTTAAATTTTTTGCTCATGTATTTGATGTTACATGCAAGAAAACATTGCTGAGATCAATGTCATAATCTTTCTTCCTATATTTAACTCACTCAAGACAGTTTTTGTATATGGTTCAGGGGAAGGATCCAACCTCAGTATTTTCATATGGATATAGAGTTTTCCAACACGATTTATTGAAGAGACTGTCTTTTTCTTATTGTGTGGTTATTGCAACCTTGTTGAAGATCATTTGAACATGTACACAATGATTTGTTTTTGAGTTCTGGGCTCTGTTCCGTCATCTATTTGTCTTCTTGCAAGTACCACACTATTTTTATTTATTTAGTTTTGTTATCTGTTCTAAAAACAGGAAACATCGTGCCTGTAACTTTGTTCTTGTTTTCTAAGAATGTTTGGGCTATCAGTGGTCCTTTGAAATTCCATGTAAAAGTAAGAATTGTAAAAAATACTTTTTCACAAAGTATCATTTTTATTTTCATTAGGATTACATTGAATTTTAATATCACTGTGTAGTATGGTCATTTAACAATATTAAATCAACTGACACAAATAAAAATATGTTCAAGAGTGTGTTGAGTTTCACATATTTTTGAATTTGGCAATTTTACTTCTGCTTTTGATTTCTAGTTTTATTACAGGTGGTATGAAAGGATGTGTTGTATAATTCAGTGTTGTATAATGAGAACTAGGCTCAATACTTTGATGACCAAACAATCTATCTGTACAACAAACCTCCATGACAGAAGTTTACCTGTATAAGAAACCTGCACATCATATACTCTGATCTTAAAATAAAGTTTAAAAAAAAAAAAAAAGTTGTTTTGCATTCTAACAGGTTGTCCATGAAACAACAGCTACTCATTTTCTTCTCCACTTAACCCCGACACACTTTAGTCTTCTTTCTGTTTCTATGAGTTTAACTACTTTAGGTATCTTACATAAGTGGAATTATATTGTTACTCTCCTTTTGTGCCTGGGCTTCTTCCACATAAATAAAGCCTTAAAAATGTATCCTTATTGTGGATTTAGCAAAATTTTCTACTTTAAAGAAGCTGAATAATATTTAATTATTTATATATTTGAAATTGTCTTTATTCATTTATTTAAGAAAAGTTGGTTCTTTTCACATACTTGCTTTTGTAGATAATGCTACCGTGAATATGGATGTGTAAATTACTCTTCCTTTGATAATATGTGCAAGGGATTATTTGTGTGCTCTGTTCTGTTTCACTGGTATTTTATAAAGTATTTCAATTACTATAACTTTATAATAGGTTTTTGAAATCAGGATGTATGGTGCTTCTGATGTTGTTTCTCTTTTTGACAGTTGTTCGGCACTTCTGGTCTCTTTAGTTCTGATATGCTTTTAGGATTGCTTTTTTTTTTTTTTGAGATGGAGTCTCACTCTGTTGCCCAGGCTGGAGTGCAGTGGCGCAATCTCAGCTCATTACAAGCTCCAGCTCATTACAAGCTCCGCCTCCCGGGTTCACGCCATTCTCCTGCCTCAGCCTCCTGAGTAGCTGGGACTACAGGTACCCACCACCGCACCCTGCTAGTTTTTTGTATTTTTAGTAGAGACGGGGTTTCACAGTGTTAGCCAGGATGGTCTCAATCTCCTGACCTCGTGATCTGCCCGACTCGGCCCCCCAGAGTGCTGAGATTACAGGCGTGAGCCACTGCGCCCAACCAGGATTGCTTCTTATGTTAATGCAAAATATGCATAGCTGTCATCCGAAGTATACCACCATCTCCTTCAGCACTCTACATCAGGGGAAACAAAATTCCTCTTTGGACAGTCCCTCAAAAGACAGGAATGTAGATATACATTCCACGTTTCTCTTTCTTTCCTGAGGAAGAAGCATAGAGTTGGGAGTTTCTCCTGGGTTGCACTATGCTATATTGGGAGGAGGTCAGGCTGTGCTGGGCATATGTAATAAAATTTTTCTTCTCTTCTACATGTTTTTGGCATTGTGCTCAACTGAAGTAGTACAAATTCTTAACTACGTTCAGTAATTCTCACAAAGGCAATGTGATCAGCATGGTGTTAAGTTCATATATCTGTGAAGAAATGAGGACCAGTGGTGTTTGTTTTTACACTTTTCATTTTAAATTTATATTTTATTTATTATTATAATTTTTGTGAGTACATAGTACCTATATGTATCTATGGGTTATGTGAGTTATTTTGATGAAGGCATGAAATGCATAAAAATCATATCAGCATAAATGGTTATTCATTGCCTCAAGTATTCTTTGTTTTACGAACAATATAATAACATTCTTTTAGTTACTTAAAAATGTACAATTTAATTGCTTTTGACTATAGTCCCTCTGTTGTACTAGCAACTATTAAATCTTACCCTTTCTAATTATTTTTGTATCCATTAATCTTCCCCACTTCCCCCAACCCCTCACTATACCTTCCAGCGTCTGGTAACAATCCTTCTGCTCTCTATCTCCGTGAATTAAATCAATTTAGTTTTTAGCTCCAGCAAATGTGTGAGAACATGCAAAGTTTGCCATCATGGGCCTGGCTTATTTCTCTTAACATAATGACTTCTAGTTCTATCCATGTTGTTGCAAATGACAGTATCTTATTCTTTTTTATGATTGAAAAGTACTCTGTTGTGTATTTGTACCATATTTGCTTTATCCATTCATCTGTTGATAGACAGATAATGGATAAATCTTGGCTAATGTGAACACTGCTGCAGTAAAATGGAGGTGCAAATATCTCTTTGATGTCCTGATTTATGTACATACCTAGGAATGGGATTATTGGATAATATAGTAGCTCTATTTTTCATTTTTTGAGGAACCTCTAAGCTGTCCTGCATAGTGGTTGGACTAATTTACATTCACATCAAGAGAATAGTAGAGTTTTTTTCTCCACATCCTCACCGGCATTTGTTATTGCCTGACTTTTGGATAAGAGCCATTGTAATCGGGGGCGAGATAATACCTCATTGTCATTTTGATTTGCATTTCTCTGATGATAATGATGTTGAGCACCTCATCATATACCTTTTTGTTATTTGTATGCCCTCTTTTGAGAAATGTCTATAAACATTCTTTGCACATTCATAATCAGATTATTTGATCTTATCCTATAAAGCTGTTCTGGTTATTGATGGGCAGTTTGCAAATATTTTCTCTCATTTTGTGTGTCCTCTCTTTGTTTATTGTTTCATTTGCTGTTTAGAAGCTCTTTATGGTGATTGTTTTGTTTGCTGTTTAGAAGCTCTTTAACTTGATGTGATTCTGTTTGTTCAGTTTTGCATTGGCTCCCTGTGCTTGTGGGGGTATTATTCAAGACATTTTTGCCCAGCTTAATTTCCTGGAGAGTTTCACCAATGTTTTCTTGTAGTAGTTTCATAGTTTGATGCGGGGGTCTGCCCACAGACCCTGACCCAAACGACGGATGAATAAAGTACACTGATACACAGATACTCTGTTTTGCCAGTCTAGCTGATGTCCGGGCCACTTACAGACTCCCCGGAGAGTTCTGTAAACAGTTTTGACTGTGGCCCTGACCAGCTAGTGAGACGCATGTTTGTTTAGTAAAGATAAATTGACAAAGGCTTGAGTCAACACTACTAGAGAGTAATTGACATTGTGGACTTCCCAAGTAGAAAGCAATTAAGCATAGATAGAAAACTATCTTTAATATTTTTCCCACCAGCTTGATTGAATCCCTACAGTTCGAGGTGTTAGATTTAAGTCTCTAATCCATTTTGATTTAATTTTTTATATGGCCAGAGATAGGGGTCTAGTTTCGTTCTTCTGAATATGAATATTGAGTTTTTATAGCAGTTTCCCTGATAAACACCTTTTTTTCTTTTCTTTTTTTTTTTTTTTTTTTTTTTTTTTTTTAAGACAGAGACTTGCTTTGTCACCCAGGCTGGAGTTCAGTGGCACAGTCTTGGCTCACTGCAACCTCTGCCTTCCAGGTTCAAGCAATTCTCCCACCTCAGCCTCTGGAGTAGCTGGGACTACAGGCTTGCACCCCCACATCCGACTAATTTTTGTATTTTTATTAGAGACAGGGTTTCATCATGTTGGCCACTCCGGTCTCAAACTCCTGATTCAGGAGTTTGAGAAAGTGATCCACCTGTCTCAGCCCTTTTAGAGTTCTGGGATTAGGCATGAGTCAGCATGCTAAGCCCCCAATAAATATTCTTGCCACCTTTATCAAAAATAAGTTTGCTGTAGATGTATGGATTTCTATTTGTGTTTTGTCTACTGTTTTACTGATCAGCCCCATGCTGTTCTAATTACTGTAGCTCTGTAATATCATTTATAGTTAAATAGTATGATTCCTCCAGTTTCTTTTTTCTTACGGTGACTTTGGCTATTCTGAGTCTTTTGTGGTTCTGTCTACGTTGTAGAATTGTTTTTTCTATTTCTGTGAAGAATGTCATTGATCATTTGATAGGGGTTGCATTAAATCTGTAGTTTGCTTCAGGTAGTATTGACATTTAGAAAGTATTGATTCTTTTTATTCATGAACATAAAATATCTTTCCTTTTTTTGTCTTTTTAAATTTCTTGCATTAGTATTTCATAGTATTCATTGTAGAGACCTTTCACTTCTCTGCTTAAGTTAATTTCCTAGGTATTTGATTTTAATTTGTAGCTATTGTAAATGGGATTACTCTCTTGATTTCTTTTTCACATCGTTCACTGTTGGCATGTGGAAACACTACTAATTTTTAAATCCTGTATTTTGACTAAATTTATTAGTTCTAATAGTGTTCTAGTTAGGTTTTTTTCAAATATAAAACTACATCATCTGCAAACAAAGATATAATTTGACTTCTTTCTTTCCAATTTGGATGCCCTTTAATTTTTTGTTCTCTTGTCAGATTGCTCTGGCTGGCACTTCCAGTACTATGTTGAATAACAGTGGTGAAAACATGCATCTTTTTTCAGGTGCAGACACCTTATCAGAATGTGCTTGGATTTAGGTTCCCAACTTTAGAAGGTAATTCGGCCTCATCCATCCTATTGTCTTTTCCTGGTCCTAGGTTTCAGAACTGTCTGGAAGGACCACAGATGCCTATGGTGGTCATGTCTCTTGGAATGTCTAGGGAATAACAGCTACTACATCATCTCCTCATGGTGGACGCCTGAGGTTTAGGATGGAGCCTCAGGGGAGCATCTGAGTGCCCTGATGCTGAGAGCACTCATCTTGTTTACTTTTCATCCAAAAAACCAAATCCTTGTGGCATTGAGATTTTATTTCTCCAAATCCAGTTTCCATGTTTTAGAGACACATGGCTGGTCAGCCAATGGAATGCTGATATTGATGGGAAAGGCAGAAATAATTCCTACCATCTGGATTTTTTCAGAATAGTGAAGGGAGAAAAAGTATCCCCAACAACATTGAATGTTCATTCTAGCAAGGTGATACAAGGACCTGCAAAACAAAAAATGTACTCCAGGCACACAGGCACACAGTGCAGAGGCCCTTGGGAGGGTGGTCATTGAGGATTTCAATGAGCAGGATGGGGGTGGGAGGATCTATATCATAGGATGGCCTAACTTGCCACTTGAGTCAGACATACCATTCCAGCCAGTACTGCCACTCCCTGGGTTTGTCATCTTGAAAAGATTATTTACTTATTTCAGCTTTCATTTTTATTAACTGCACACTGCATTCTATTGGTAGAGCTTGAAAAATAGGAAAATATTGTCAAAGAGGCATAAAAATACGAATTTTAAAAAAATATAGTGATGTATTTTATTTGTCAAAAATTCTTACTTTCATTTTTTTTCCCTGACCATGGATAGTAAGTTTCTGAAATCTGTACATTTTGGGAGTTATTTTACACAGAATCTCAGGGCTTAGTTATAAAGATATTACTGGGTGAAAAGAAGTAGAAAAAATTTCTCTTCTTTTATGGCTGCAGAAAAGTGAATACATTTCCACAAGAAATTGTGGTAGATAAATTGGTGATTTATAGAGATTTGCCAAAACATCAGTTTCTTTTTTCTACATGGTGGAGAATTTGTGACAGTGGATAAGTCTACTCTGTATCCTGTTACCTGCATGTTTGAGTTTAATGTTAAATTCTATGGACTAGGACTTGACATTCCTGGAAGTGCTCATAAATGATTGCTTAATTATTTGTTACTATGGAAATAATACCTAAATGACATGTTTGCTGTCTGAAATTGATATTTTGCCTTTTCTCGTTGAAGTATGAAATGTAAGTGCCTTCCAATTTCCATTTCTCCTGTAAACATCAGCACTGAGTTTGAGGAATTCTGCTGGATTCTTCAAACACTGAGTTCCTTTTGTAGAAAACGAAGGGGATAACCTTGACTGGGAATCAGACCTAAGCCCGTTAACTGCAGGGTAAGGCCAATCTTGACACTGTCAAAGGAGGTAATCAATAGCCCAGTTGTTACTTACTGGGGAACCTTTCCTGCAGGTGTCCCAGCGTGGCTCAAATTAGACATGGAAGGAGCCTTTATACTGAGAAGCTGCAGAACCCTGGAAAGCTGAGGATCCATAGGTAGATTCAGTGAGAGTTGGGATAGGAGGTTGTTTCTGATGTCCTCTGAGAGGGGGTAATTGTTATTGTCATGGGGCTCTTCCTAGATATTGTCAAATAAATTTCAGTGAGATAAGAAGTGACTTTATTCTAAGGAATATTGCATTGGGGAAAGCACCAAGCATAAGACGTGCAAGCATCTCCAAAATGAGGCAGAAAAGGGCTATTTGTCATGTGGAGGAGCAGACAAGATTAGAAAGAAGGTGTGAGGGAGAGGGCAGAATGGAGAATGGCAAAATCAGATTCAGGATCGGAGAATGTTTCACCCTGACGTCAACCTGTTCTTGGGAGGGACATGAAGAGGGGTTGTATGCTATCTCAGACTGAAGGTGGAGCAGAGTCCAGGGGCCTGGGTAAAGGAGAGAAACTTAAGTAAAGTTTGGTTAACCAGTATTCTGTTGCGAACACTGGAGACAAAATTATTTGTTTATGAGGGAAAAATGAGAATTTAGAGTCTGTGAATTTGAGATACCTAAAGAGGGAGCATCATCAAAGTCAATGAAAAGGCTGTAAGCTTTTTTTTTTTTTTTTGAGACGGAGTCTCGCTCTGTTGCCCAGGCTGGAGTGCAGTGGCGCGATCTCGGCTCACTGCAAGCTCCACCTCCCGGGGTCACGCCATTCTCCCGCCTCAGCCTCCAAGTAGCTGGGACTACAGGCGCCCGCCACCACGCCCGGCTAGTTTTTTTGTATTTTTAGTAGAGACGGGGTTTCACCATGTTAGCCAGGATGGTGTCGATCTCCTGACCTCGTGATCCACCCGCCTCGGCCTCCCAAAGTGCTGGGATTACAGGCTTGAGCCACCGCGCCCGGCCGCTGTAAGCTTTTTTTATAGGGCACAAAGGATTGGAGAGACCATAGTTAAAACTACCAAGATTCACTAACCCACCTCCTCTTTTCCCTCACTTTGTTTTGTCCTATATATTTTTTCCCTTTCTTTTACTGAATTGTACCCAACATTAATAATCTGGTAAAAATAGGTAAAGTGTTTTTGTTAAGCTCTGTGAGTGGTTTTATCAAATCCTTTAATTGAGGGAGGGAGTTATGGAAGCCCAGGATTTATAGGCAGTTGCTCTGAAGTATAGATGGGTCCCTGGGGCTTGTGACTGGCATGTGGAGTGGAAGCAGTATTGTGGGACTGAGCCGTGAGCCGGTGGGGTCTATACTGACCCTGGTGTTGTCAGAATTGAGTTGTTGGACACCCATTTGGTGATGGAAGATTGGTTGGTGTTCAGCAAACTCCATATATTTGGTGTTAGAATAAAGATATCAGATCGGGTGCGGTGATTCACGCCTGTAGTCCTAACACTTTGGGAGGCCACAGAGGGCAGATCGCTTGAGCTCAGGGGTTCAACACCAGCCTGGGCAATATGGTGAAATCTTATGTCTACCAAAAATTTTTTTAAAAATTAGCTTGGCAAGGTGGTGCACACCTGTAGTCCCAGCTGGGGCTGAGGCAGGAGGATCACTTGAAGACTGGAATGTTGAGGCTCGCCAGATTTATGATGTATCCTGGAGAATGTTCCATGTGTGTTTGAGAAGAATATAAGTATACTGTTGGGTGAAAGGTTATCTATATATGTCTTTTAGGTGTAGTTCTTTAGTGCTATGCAAGTACATTATTTTCTCTGTCTGAATGATGTGTTGTATTAAGTAGGGCAATAAAGTCCCCGAGTATTATCATATTTGTCTGTTTTTCTGCATCTGTTAATATATTTTCATATTTTTGAAACAGGTCTCAGTTAATTTAGAAAGTTTATTTTGCCAAGGTCAAGGACACGCACACCTGTGACAGGAAGTCCTGGAGACATGTGCCCCAGGTGGTCGGGGAACAACTTAATTTTATACATTTTAAGGAGACATAAGACAGCAGACAATACACGTAAGAAGTACATTGATTCAGTCTGGAAAGGTGGGACAACTTGAAGCAAAGGTGGGAAGACTCGAAGTGAGGAGGGGGCTTCCAGGTCGTAGGTAGATAAGAGACAAATGATTATATTCTTTTGAGTTTCTGATTAGCCTCTCCAAAGGAGGCAGTCAGATACACATCTGTGTCAGTGGCAGAGAGGTGAGTGAATAGAATGGGAGGTAGGTTGGCACTAAGCAGTTCCCAGCTTGACTTTTCCCTTTAGCTTAGTGATTTGGAGGCCCCAAAATTTATTTTCCTTTTACAATATATTTATGTGCTCCTATATTGGGTATGTATATATTTTTAATTGTTATATTATTTTGACAAATTAGCCTTTTATTACCATATAGTAAAGTTCTTTTTGTAGTGACAGATTTTTTTTTTCCTAAAAATCTCTTTTGTCTGAGAGTCTGAAAGATACACTCTTTTAGTTATTATTGACATGGAATATTCTTTTTCATCCTTGAACCATTAATGTATGTGTGTCCTTAACTGTAAGTCTCTTATGTGCAGCATATTGTTGATTTTATTTATCTATTCAGACATTTTGTGAATGCTTTATTTTTTGCTTCAATAACAATATCCTAGAGTTGGTAGTTTATAAAGAATAAAAGTTTGCTTAGCACACAATCCTGGATGCCAAGAAGTCCAAGAGCATGCCATTCCCATCTGATGAGAATCAGACTTCCGCATCACAACATGACTAAAGGCTTGAGGATGACAGAATGTGTGTGCACCAGAGCTCACTTTGATAATAGACCCACTCTCATGATGACTAGCCCACTGTGGAAATACTGATACCAATCCTTTCCTGAGAGTAGAGCGCTCATGACCTAATGACTTCTTAAGGGCCTCATTCTCACAATGGCAGTTAAATTTTAACATGAAGTTTGGAGAGGACTCTCAAACCATAGCAATGTGTTTTCATTGGATAATTAAATCTTTATATATTTAAAAGAATTACTGATTGGTAAGAACTTATTACTGCCATTTTGTTCATTGTTTTCTGACCATTTAGTAGTTTCTGTTTTGTAATTGTTACATGCTGTCTTCCCCTGTATTTTCTTGAGTTTTGTTTTGTTTTCGTTGTTGGATGCTTTCATTCTTTTTCTTTTGTATGTATCTACTACAGTGTTGTTTTTTGTTTTTTGTTTTTTAATTTCCAAGAGACTTACATAAAATATCTCATAGTTATAAAGTCTAGTTTAAGATAACAATTTAACTTTCTGTTTTATACAGATAGGGTCTTGCTTTATCCCGGGCTGTAGTGCAATGGTGCATTCACAGCTCAGTGCAGCCTTCACCTCCCCAGGCTCAAGCAATTCTCCCATCACAGCCTCCTGAGTAGCTAGGATTACAAGTACGTGCCCCCATGTCCGGCTAATTTTGTCAGTATTTTTTGTAGAGACAGGGTTTTGCCATGTTGCTTAGGCTGGTCTTGAACTTCTAGGCTCAAACGATTCACCTACTTTGGCTTCCCAAAGTGCTGGGATTACCAGCATGAGCCATCAGACCCAGCCACTTGTTTTAAGTAAATAGCTTTCTGAAATCTGTATTTTATTTTATGTATTTATTTTAGAGACAGGGTCCTGCTATATAGAGCCAGGCTGGTTTTGACCTCCTGGCCACAAGCAAGAGTTAACTTCTGTATGTAGAAAAACCAAACAGTTGTACTCCCTACAACACATTATTTATGTCATACAATTTTTTATATTGTATACCCATTAACAAATTATCAAGGTTATGTATTTTAATACTTTTTTTGTAACTTAGTACCAGAGTTAAAAGTGACTTATGTACCATAATTATAGTTCTATAGCTGTCTACATTTGACTGTATGTATATATATTTTCCGGTAAGATTTATACTTTTATATGTTTTCTTGTTGTAAATTAGGAGTCCATTACAACCTGAAAAATTCTTTTTTTTTTTTTTTTTTTTTTTGAGACGGAGTCTCGCTCTGTCGCCCGGGCTGGAGTGCAGTGGCCGGATCTCAGCTCACTGCAAGCTCCGCCTCCCAGGTTCACGCCATTCTCCTGCCTCAGCCTCCTGAGTAGCTGGGACTACAGGCGCCCGCCACCTCGCCCGGCTAGTTTTTGTATTTTTTAGTAGAGACGGGGTTTCACCGTGTTAGCCAGGATGGTCTCGATCTCTTGACCTCGTGATCCGCCTGTCTCGGCCTCCCAAAGTGCTGGGATTACAGGCTTGAGCCACCGCGCCCGGCCTGAAAAATTCTTATTAGGGTTTCCTGTAAGGTCAAATGATTACACATTTCCTCAACTTATTTGTTTAATCTGAGAATATATTGATTGCTATTTCATTTCTAAAGAACAGTTTTGTCAGGTATAGTCTTCTTCATTGTCAAAGTTTTTTCTTTTTCTCTCTCCATCTTCACTTTAAATATATGATCTCACACCTGTCTGGCTTGCATGGTTTCTGCTGAGCAATCTGCTGATAACCTTATAGGGTTCCCTTGTATGAGAAAAATTTCTTTTCTTTTAAGAATTTCTCTTTGTCTTTGAATTTTGGCAGTTTATGTGTTCTGGGCAATTTTTATTAGTTCCTTTTGCTATAGACATTTTAAGCTTCATAAAACTGAATGTATTCCTTCTAAGATTGGAAAAATTTAAGACATATATTTAAACAAATTTTTAAGATTTTTCTCTCTTTACCCTGAACATGCTAAAATATGTACATTTTTACAGTTTATTATGCAGTATGTGGCCCAAATGCTTTATTCACTCTTTCATTCTTTTTTTTTAATTAGGAACTTTCAAATGACTTAATTTTAACTTTGCTGATTTTTTTTTCTGTATAGCTATCTGTCTCCCGTTAAAAACTTTTTGTTATGTTTTGCGTTCTTCAGCTCCAGCATATCCATTTGGTTCTCTTTCTTTGCTATAATTGTAATTTTGTTCATGCATTCTTTCAAAAAAAAAAATTAGTGTTTTTTTCATCTCATTGAGATTCTTTAAGATAATTATTTTGAATTCTTAGCCATTTTTTAGATCTGTGTTTTGTTGTAAGTGGTTACTGGAAAATTTTCAGTTTCTTTTGGTGGTGTTATGTTTACCTGATCCTTTATTATCCATGAAGCCTTGTTTTGAAGTCCTTGCATCTGAAGGAGCAAATACCTTTTTCAGTCATTATAGCCTTGTTGGGAGGTAAATACTTCTGTTTGATCTCTGGGCTGATGATATTTCCACTGAGATTGCAATTACATCCTTTGGAGCCGGGCACATAACTACTACTGTGTCTGCAGTGAAGTTCATGTTTGGCAGACCTGTTATCAGGCCATCAGATTCTATTTTCTGGGAAGACTAGACTTTCTTCAGGAACTTTATCAATATGACCGGCACTGAGAAAAAAAAATCTCCAGTTATATATGCAGATGAGGGTGCTGATACAATAAATGTGAGCAGGTGTGGCTCCTGATGTGTGGTTCTTGCTGGATGTTTCAAAATGCTCTAACCTGGTCATTGGACAGGTTCCTGGATGAGTAGTACTGACCCTTGAACACAGCTGAGAGGGTGTGAAACTCATTCTTAGGGCTGCTTCAGGATACATAGCTGAAACCAAAGTCTTGGGGTTTGTTTCTGGGCTCATGGCATTTCTCCCTCTAGATTCCTGGGTGGGCAGTACTTCTCCCAGACTCTAGGTGACAGAGACTGGAGCTGGGTTATAGGGCTGTTTCCCGATTCACAGTGGGAATAAAGTTAACCAGCATGCCTACAGTGGCACATACAGGTGTCTTTTTTGGCAGGTCCCAGGTTAGGAAAAACTGCTCCTGGACTTTGGTTGCATGGACTTGGAGCCAGGTTATAGTGCCACATCAGGATCCATCATCAAATAAATACTGGCAAACCTACATCCAAGGGCCCAAATGGAAGTTTCTCTCTGTGGGTCCCTGTGTGTTTGGGATTTCTTCCACACCATGACTGACTTGTGCAAGGGGAGGATTTTAGGCTAATTCAGAGATCACAGATAGCACCAACAGACTTTTCACCTGAGACACAGGACATTATGAATTCTTCTAGGTGTCTTGGCAAATGATACTAGTGGCAGAAACAAAACCAAATGTTCTACAGCTAATTCTACAATGAGAATTGGACATATTTTTTATTCTGTAGCTTGGACTATGATGGGCAAGCATACCCATGCCACTCAAGGGCATGCCCTCTCAATATAACCTTCCTCAGTCTTGGGTTCTTCTGTTTTTATGACACATCTATATTACATTCAATATTTTATAGGTAAAAATTTTCTATTTTTTTCAACTCCATTTTACTGGGGAATTTTTTTCATGTAGGTTCTCCTCAATTATTTATTTATTTATTTATTTATTTATTTATTTATTTTTTGAGGCAGAGTCTCCCTCTGTTTACCCAGGCTGGAGTGCAGTGGCGCCATCTCACCGCACTCTCTGCCTCCCAAGTTCACGTCATTCTCCTGCCTCAGCCCCCTGAGTAGCTGGGACTACAGGTGACCTCAGATGATCCACTTGCCTCGGCCTCCCAAAGTGCTGGGATTACAGGCATGAGCCACCACCCCCGGCCAACACTTTCAAGTATATGGTCTAGTGGTGTTAAGTACATTTACTTTATTTTGCAATGGATCTCTATGAATTTTACCTTACAGAAGTAAAATTTAATACCCTATAAACAATAAGCTGCCCTTTTTTTCTCTCTTCAGCTCCTGAAGAACACCATTTTACTTACTCTCTATAATTTTATAATTCTCAGTGTAATTTACATAATGTCTGTTTCTGTTTGACTCTCATTTTATTTAAGGTAATGTTCTAAGCTTTCGTAAGATGTGTCAATATCTTTCTGTTTTAAAATGAAATAATATTTAATTGTGTGTATATGTCACATTTTAAAAATCTGATACTGATCTCTAAAGGGACATTTGTGTTGTTTCCAGGAATTGTCTTTTGTAAATAACAATGAATGAACGTGCATGTGTAAATATCTATTTAAAGTCCTGCTTTATCATGTGGATAACTAATATTTCTAGTACCATTTATTGAAAAGACTGTCTTTTTCCAGCTGTGTGTTCTGGACATCTTTGTTAAAAATCACTGGGCTGTAGGTTCATGAATTTGTTACTAGGCTCACTGGATACTTTGATCTCTCTGTTTTTATGCCAATATTTTGCTGTCTTGCTTATTATAGCTTTATAGTATATTTTGGAGTCAGGTAATGCAGTATCTCCAGCTTTGGTTTTGTTGTTGTTGTTTGTTTGTTTTGCTCAGGATTACTTTGGCTATTTAGGGGTCTTTGGTTGTTCCCTATAAATTTTAAGCTAGTTTTTTTTTTTCATTTCTTTGAAAAAAGCCATTGGTATTTTGATAGAGATTTTATTGATCCTGTAGGTCACCTTGGGTAGTATAGCCACATTTTTAATATTATTTCAATTCATGAGCAAAAAAATATTTTTTCAAATTTTCATGTCTTTTTCAGTTTCTTACCAATGTTTTATAATTTTCAGTTTAGAGTGTTCACCTTTTTAATTAAGTTTGCTGCTAAACATCTTTATTTTTTAGTGTGGATGGTGTGGATACAGAAGCAGCATTGGGCAAAATTGAATGTGTCTTTTTTTTTTGAGACAGAGTTTAACTCTTGTTGCCCAGGCTGGAGTGCAATGGCGTGATCTCAGCTCACTGCAACCACCACATCCCAGGTTCAAGCAGTTCTCCTGCCTCAGCCTCCGGAGTAGCTGGGATTACAGGCGTACACCACCCAGCTAATTTTGTATTTTTAGTAGAGATGGGGTTTCTCCATGTTTAGGCTGGTCTCGAACTCCTGACCCCAGGTGATCCGCCCGCCTCAGCCCCCCATAGTGCTGGGATTACAGGCGTGAGCCACCGCACCCAGCCTGGACATGTCTTTGTGACTTAAAAAACTCAACGAATTAGATATAGATGGTATATACCTCAACACAATAAAGGCCATATGTGACAAGTCAATGGCTCATATCATACTGGACAGGAAAGGGAAAACTTTATTTTTCATTTTGTTATTTTTGTCGTGCGCATCTGTGTAAAGAGACCCCCAAAGGGCTTTGTGTGAGCAATAAAGCTTTTTAATCACCTGGGTGCAGGCGGGCTGAGTCCGAAAAGAGAGTCAGCAAAGGGAGATAGGGGTGGGGCAATTTTATAGGTTTGGGTAGGTAATGGAAAATTACAGTCAAAGGGGTTGTTTTCTGGTGGGTAGGGACGGGGTCACAAGGTGCTCTGTGGGGGAGTTTCTGAGCCAGGAGAAGGAATTTCTCCAGGTAGTGTCATCACTTAAGGCAGGAACTAGCCATTTTTACTTCTTTTGTGATTTCTTCAATTGCCTCAGGCCATCTGGATGTATATGTGCAGGCTTGGGCTCAGAGGCCTGACAATTTTACTTTTAAGTTCTGGGATACATGTGCAGAACGTGCAGGTTTGTTATGTAAGTATACATTTGCCATGGTGGTTTGCTGCACCTATCAACCCATCATCTAGGTTTTAAGCCCTGCACTTATTAGGTATTTGTCCTAATGCTCTCCCTCCTGTTGCCCCCCACCCCTCAACAGGCCGCTGTGTGTGATGTTCCCTCCCTGTGTCCATGTGTTCTCATTGTTCAGCTCCCACTTATGAATGAGAACATGTGGTGGTTGATTTTCTGTTCCTGTGTTTGTTTGCTGAGAATGATGGTTTCCAGCTTCATGCATGTCCCTGCAAAGGACGTGAACTCATTCTTTTTTATGGCTGCAAGAGCAGAAAACTTAGGGTGTTTTCATTTTATATTATAATTGCATATGACAATATTTCACTGTGTACACTAAGTGTGGAGCACAAATCAAATATAGGTCAGTGATGTGCCTGTTTCCACTATAAGAGTCTCTGTTTATCTGTATGCATATTGTTCCTTATTATGAGTTGTGTACTTGTTCTGTTTGTATACAATGGTGATTTTACCCTGCCTAGGTGAGTAGTCATTGAAATTCTTCTACTTTTACCCTCCATTTATTTATAAATCTATGTTTTTCTGTGTGTCAGAGAAACGCTTTTGTGATTTGAAGATAATTTCAAAAACCGTCTTACCACTGTATCTGTTTTAGATATTATTTTTGATTGTCAACACATAAACTTTACAGTCTTAAATATTTTTTTAATATTCAGCTTAGTCATATTAATTATATTGATATTGTTACTCACTATATCTTTAGCACATGTTTATCTTGCAAAGCTAACACTTAGTACTCATTAAACAACTAACTACCTTTTCTGTTTTCTGGCCCTTTACAAAAATAATTCTGTTTTCTGTTTTCTCTTTTAGAGTCAAACTGCTTTAGGTATCTCATGTGAGTTGATTCATACAGTTTCTCTTCATGGTTGACTTCATGTTGCACAATGTCATCAAGATTTATCTTTCTTATACTTGTTATTGTAGCAGGACGAGCCACAGACAAAACCTCTCAGATACGGAGTGTAAAAGGAAGGGCTTTATTCAGCTGGGAGCATCGGCAAGCTACTGCCTTAAAATCCGAGCTCCCTGAGTGCACAATTTCTGCCCCTTTTAAGGGCTCACAACACTAAAGATTTTACTTAAAAGGGTCGTGATTGATTTGAGTAAGCAGGGTATACGTGGCAGGGGCTGCATGCACCAGTGGTCAGAGAGAAACAGCAGGGCAGGGAGTTTCACAATGTTCTTCTATACAACGTCTGAAATCTATGAATAACATCCGTTTCTAAGTTATGAGTTGATTTTTAACTACTGGGTTTAGGCCAGGCAGGCCCAGGCCTGATTTTGGGTCTGGCGCCAGGCTGCCTGTCTTTGGTTTTACTTCCTTGTTTTTTCTTAAAACATATACTGAGTATAAAACAATATGAGAAGGGTCTCTCTCTTTCCTCATTATGATACTTTTTGCTTTTTACAAGCTGGAGTGATATTGTAATATTTTTTATTTATTTGGTGAGAGAAATTTGCATTGCTTTCATTTATTTGCTTTCAGTAACAATGCTACAATAATTATGAGGGTAGAAATTACTCTTCATGTGACCGTATGTGTGTGAGTGTGTATTTTTGCTGGATTTTTTATTTTATTGATCTAGCTGTTCACCTGTATACCCATACCAGATTTTTTTAGTTCTTTAACTTTGTATATGTTTTGATATCATGAACTGTGGTGCATTTGTTTCTCTTTTTGAAGATTGTGGGGTGCTTCATTGTCCCTTGAAATTCCCTATAATTTGGGGGTTGCTATATCTGTTTCTGCAAAAATTTAATTAAAAATTTGACAGGTTGCATTTAATCTGTAGATTACATCGAACATCTAGATATCTCATATTATTTGAAACTTTGAACAAGAGCATGCTAAAGTTTATGTTTAATTCTATAAATGTCCTTTTGTGTGTGTGTATGTGTGTGTGATGGAGTTTCATTCTTGTTGCCCAGGCTGGAGTGCAACGGTGTGATCTTCAGCTCACCGCAACCTCTGCCTCCCAGGTTCAAGTAATTCTCCTGCCTCAGCCTCCTGAGTAGCTGGGATTACAGGCATGCACCACCACACCTGGCTAATTTTGTATTCTTAGTAGAGATGGGGTTTCTCCATGTTGGTCTGGCTAGTCTCAAACTCCTGACCTCAAGTGGTCCGCTTGCCTTGGCCTCCCAAAGTGCTTGGATTATAGGCATGAGTTACCGCGCCCAGCCAGTTTTCTTTTTTTAATTAGTTTCTACTCTCATTCCAGGTTGGTCATTAAAAGTAAGCTATAAAGTTTCTATTTTAAAAAATTTGTTAAGACTTTTTGGTAGCCTAACAGGTGGTCTATCAAGGAGAATATTTTATGAGCTATTCAGAAGGGTATGTATTCTGCTTTTGTTTAAGAGTGTTCTCTACAATTCTATTAGACATAATTGTTTTATACTGCTCTGAAGTCTTCTATTTCCTTATGAGTATTCTTTTCTAATTGCTCATTACAGAAGTTGAGGTATTACTATATTGCTCTCTATGTCTTCCGTTACTTCTGTTAGTATTTGCTTTATGTATTTGGAACCCTAATGTAAGACACACACAAATATATGTATATACACACATTTTTCAGGGGTTCCTAGTAAATGAACATTTCTAATATAATGTTCTTCTTTGTCTCTTATGAGCTTTTAGTTAAAATAAGTTTTATGAAATAGGATAGTTTTTTACTTTAGATATACTTTGGGTAATATAATTTTGACCTCTTCAATTTGGTTCTTTGCATAAAGTTTTTTCTTTCCTCTTGCCTTTTTCAGTCTCCTTTAATCATTAGATCTCAAGTGACTCTTGTAGAAAAGCAAGTTGTGGCCAGGCGCGGTGGCTCACACCTGTAATCCCAGCACATTGGGAGGCCGAGGCAGGCGGATCACGAGGTCAGGAGATCGAGACCATCCTGGCTAACACGGTGAAACCCCGTCTCTACTAAAAATACAAAAACAAAATTAGCTGGGTGTGGTGGCAGGCGCCTGTAGTCCCAGCTACTCAGGAGGCGGAGGCGGGAGAATGGCATAAACCCGGCAGGGGGAGCTTGCAGTGAGCCAAGGTCATGCCACTGCACTCCAGCCTGGTTGACAGAGTGAGACTCTGTCTCAAAACAAAAAAAAAAAAAAAGAAAGAAAGTTGTATCTTGTTTTTTGATTTCTTAAATAAATTTATTTGGTGCATGTATTTCCAATGGAAAGCTTACTCATAAATATTTAAATAATTTACTGAAATGGAAAGGCTTATTCATGTTATTTTATTGTTTTGATTATTGTATTTTTGTCTCTTATTTTCTTTTTCTGTCTTTGCATCCTTTTGACTTTTGTATTGATAGATTTTTACTTCTTTTTTTTTATGTATCTGTACAGGTACTTTGTGGTATCTTGGAAATTACATAAAATTTCTTAAAGTTAAAATAATATATTTTAAACTGGTAATTTCAGTTGCTTTTGAAAATTTTTCCTCATTACATCTGCCCTCAACTTTGTTATTAATGTCACTAATTATATTTTTATGTTGTATTTTTATTAACAGATTATGATGAAAAGTTTATGATCATTTTTATGGTCTTTAAAATTTTAGAGAATAATTAAAATGTTTTCTGCACTATCATGATAATGGTACAGAACCTTACATTTGTATATGTTCATGTCTTTCCCAAAAAGTTATTTATTTTCATATGTTTTGTTTTCTTGCATCATGCTATTTTCAGTGGAAGATGCTTTCTTCAGCATTTCTTTTATCTTGCACTTTTATCTTGCAGCTCCTAAGATTCTCTGTCTTTGACTTCTGAAAACTTTGCTTATATATGTGCCTTTTTATAAATCTGTGTGTATGTATCCTAGTTGAAGTTCATTGAGCTTCTTCATTTTTTACATCCTTCTTTTACTTTTGGAAATTTCTCATTACTTTTGTATTTTTCACCTCCGTAATTTTTTTTTTTTTATATTTTAACATTTTCATCGATATTCTCATTTGTCTTCTTGTATTTTAGTTGTATGTGTTCCCCTTTAGCTCATTGAGGATTATTCAGGTTAAATTTTTTAAATTTCTGCATCTTCATTGTTTTATGGTCGTTTTCTGAAAAGTTTTAAATCTTTTAATTGGGCCATGTTGCCCTGATATTTTGTATATATTGTAACATTTGTTTGTTATTTGAACATTAACAAAAAGGTATTTGTCACAATCATTTCAGTGTTGCTTTGTCCTGACATGGTCTGAAACCAATTGTCTTTGACAGAGATAATGGGAGCCTCTCATACATGTTCTAAGGATGTGTCTTGTCTGGAATTTTGTGTTTGTTTTTCAGTTAAAAGGGATTGTTCATGTTTCTTCTTATGGTCTCTAATCACTCTTCTACCTATTCCCTGTATTTAACACTGCAGCCTGCTCCTGAAACATTTGCATTTGGTCTTAGCTGACCCATAGCACCATTTCTCTCAGGTCTCTGTGTTATTGGAGACAGAAACCAGATTTTGTAAAGACCCCAAAAAGCCAGAAGTAAGGATATGTGTATCAGTATTTTTCTTCTAAGTAAGAAGCCAGGAGTTAACAGTTTACTCCTATAGGCACAATGCTATATTGGGGAGGAGGAAAGCTGTGGTGAGTAAATGTAACAAACTTTCCTTTCTGTTCCATGTGGTTCTTAGTATTGTGGTTACCTGTGGCATTGCATACAATTAACTCGTTTACAGATTTTGCACAAAGGCATTTTGGTCAGTATATTTTTGTTACATGTCTGTGAAGAAATTATGGCCTGTGATATTTTGTTATGCTATCTTACTAATGTAGTTTGTATACATTTTCTATATTGTAAAGTATATTCATATGAATCTAGTAGGATAATTTGTTATTTTTATTTCTTTCAGCTATGTGTTCTCCTTTCAGCCAAGACCTTTCACCAGTGCAGGGGATAGAAGATTCATTCCAAAAACTTGTACTGAGAAGATACGAGAAATGTGGATATGAGAATTTACAATTAAGAAAGGGCTGTAAACATGTGAATGAGTGTAAGGTGCAGAAAGGAGTTAATAGTGGAGTTTATCAATGCTTGTCAACTACCCAAAGCAAAATATTTCAATGTAATACATGTGTTAAAGTTTTTAGTAAGCTTTCAAATTCAAACAAACATAAGACAAGACATACTGGAGAGAAACCCTTTAAATGTACAGAATGTGGCAGATCATTTTACATGTCACACCTAATTGAACATACAGGAATTCATGCTGGAGAGAAACCCTGCAAATGTGAAAAATGCAGCAAAGCCTTTAATAGGTCGACATCACTTACTAAACATAAGAGAATTCATACTGGAGAGAAACCCTACACATGTGAAGAATGTGGGAAAGCCTTTAGACGGTCCACAGTTCTGAATGAACATAAGAAAATTCATACTGGAGAGAAACCCTACAAATGTGAAGAATGTGGCAAAGCCTTTACAAGGTCCACAACGCTGAATGAACACAAGAAAATTCATACTGGAGAGAAGCCCTACAAATGTAAAGAATGTGGCAAAACCTTTAGATGGTCCACAAGCCTGAACGAACATAAGAATATTCATACTGGAGAGAAACCCTACAAATGTGAAGAATGTGGCAAAGCCTTTAGACAGTCCAGGAGTCTGAATGAACATAAAAATATTCATACCGGAGAAAAACCCTACACATGTGAAAAATGTGGCAAAGCCTTTAACCAATCCTCAAGTCTTATTATACACAGGAGCATTCATTCTGAACAAAAACTTTACAAATGTGAAGAATGTGGCAAAGCCTTTACTTGGTCCTCATCCCTTAATAAACATAAGAGAATTCATACTGGAGAGAAACCCTACACATGTGAAGAATGTGGCAAAGCCTTTTATCGGTCCTCACACCTTGCTAAACATAAGAGAATTCATACTGGAGAGAAACCCTACCCATGTGAAGAATGTGGCAAAGCTTTCAACCAATCCTCGACCCTTATATTACACAAGAGAATTCATTCTGGACAAAAACCTTACAAATGTGAAGAATGTGGCAAAGCCTTTACACGGTCCACAACACTGAATGAACATAAGAAAATTCATACTGGTGAGAAACCCTACAAATGTGAAGAATGTGGCAGAGCTTTCATATGGTCCGCAAGCCTGAATGAACATAAGAATATTCATACTGGAGAGAAACCCTACAAATGTAAAGAATGTGGCAAAGCTTTTAACCAGTCCTCAGGCCTTATTATACACAGGAGCATTCATTCTGAACAAAAGCTTTACAAATGCGAAGAATGCGGCAAAGCCTTTACTCGGTCCACAGCCCTGAATGAACACAAGAAAATTCATTCTGGAGAGAAACCCTACAAATGTAAAGAATGTGGCAAAGCCTATAACTTATCCTCAACCCTTACTAAACATAGGAGAATTCATACCGGAGAGAAACCCTTCACATGTGAAGAATGTGGCAAAGCCTTCAATTGGTCTTCATCCCTTACTAAACATAAGATAATTCATACTGGAGAGAAATTCTACAAATGTGAACAATGTGGCAAAGCTTTTCATCGGCCCTCAACCCTTACTGTACACAAGCGAATTCATACTGGCGAGGAACATAGTTGAATGACATTTCTAGTTCTCTCTTCTAGTGTCTTTAAACAGCAAATAAATTGAAGAATATTGTTCCCATATAAACTTTTATTATTTTTCTTATTTAAAATTTTTAAAAATTTCTGTAGGTGCATAGTATGTGTATATATTTATGGCTTATTTGGGTTATTTTGATACAGGCATATGACATGTAATTATCATATCAGAGTAAATGAGTTGTTCATCACAAGCATTTATTCTTTGTATTACACACAGTCCAGTAAATATACTTTATTTAGATTTTATTTTATTTTATTTTATTTTATTTTATTTTATTTTGAGATAGAGTCTTGCTCTGTCACCCAGGCTAGAGTGCAATGGTGCAATCTTGGCTCACTGCAACCTCCATCTGCCAGGTTCAAACAATTCTCCTGCCTCAGCCTCATGAGTAGCTGTGACTACAGGCACGTGCCACCATGCCTAGCTAATTTTTGTATTTTTAGTAGAGATGAGGTTTCACAATGCTGGCCAGGATGTTCTCAAACTCCTGACCTCATGATCTGCCCACCTTGGCCTCCCAAAGTGCTGGGATTACAGGCGTGAGCCATCACACCCGGCCACTTTAATTATTTTTAAATGTACAATTTTTTTTTTACTACAGGTCGTTTTATG
This sequence comes from Papio anubis, assembly GCF_008728515.1. NCBI lineage: Eukaryota > Metazoa > Chordata > Mammalia > Primates > Cercopithecidae > Papio > Papio anubis. Next base: position 184,807,811 of record NC_044978.1, on the reverse strand, counting down.
ATTATAATAACTATATAAGTATAATTATAATTCACACATTTATAAGTCATTAATGCTTTTTAAAAAGTTCCATATTTATCTTTGAACATGCAGTATCTCTTTCTGCAAATAAATACAGACTTTAGTTTTGATTGACATGGAGTTAAATATGTAAATGTATTGCTCTAAAGATAAAATTTAGGTGTAAGAAAATTATGGGACAAGCAGTTGTGTTTATGTGAGAGTTTGTATCTATTTTCCAAAGAAAATTGCAATATTGGAACAAAGATTATTTTAATAAGGTGGATAATTTACTAGGAATCTAGAAACCTAAAACATTCTGAAATCAGATCTATATTGTATTACAGTAAAATTTAATGGACCATTGTTGAGACTGTCCCCATGCAAATTCTGTTATTTGTCTGTTACTCATGCTAGAAGCTATAATTGACTTCTTTCTTATTTTTTTTTATTTTTATGAAGTATTATGTGAGCTGGTCAGAAATTACAGTTTTATAAAATTTAGTAGTGCACACAAAATTTTTAGATGCAAGTTCACAATTTATGTATTAAGTTATATTTTAGTTAGAACATTTCATTTTGTTGCTTTAATTGGATAACCCTATATGAGCTGTTTAATTATGCCTTTCACTATTTATAATTGACATAAATGAGTTTATTGTGCCAATTTGTTCAGGTAAGTACTGGGAAAACTTTATAATTCATGGGATGTTTTGATAAATATAGTAAACATAAGAAAGTACTGGGTGTGTAATAAATGCTCCATAATTAGCCATAAATAATAATCTTTCTGGAGTGAGTTTGTAGCTCCAAGTAAGAGAATGAAAATGTATATAGTGAAGAAATGGCAGTCTGCATTTGGAGAGAACATCTGTTCCCAGGCTGCAGAACTGACTCATTCTGAATTTAAAGAGTATCTCTGATTTTATTTTCTAATTATCTTCAGTTTGGGGATAGCTGTGTTTATTCCCAGCTATGTATGCCTCACAGCCCTTCTTCTTTGTGTTATGGCTACAGTCTTCTCACTGTTCTCTTTTTGCCATGTAATTTCATAGACTTTCTACATTCTGATTAGAAGTTTGAAATTTTTAATGTGGTAAATTGTTTTTAACTGAAGTGTTTGAGGTTATTTATAGCTTATCAATGCAATGTTTAGATCACTTAATTGAGATAAGTCATTTACTGTCCACAGGGGCATTGGTGGAACATGAAGTGAAACACCAGGACCTGGTTCTGGAATTATGGAGGCCAACTCCAGTCCCCAGTGTGGGCCCCAGCCTCTGGCACACTGGTGCATGCCAAATGTACTTCTCAGACCACCGCTACTCTGATCAGGGCCCTTGCTGCTGTCACTGTTGTCATCTGTGCTTGCAGTCCTCTGGTGCCTGGAAGTTCTGTTCTCCAGGTAGCAGATGACTTTGCTCCAAGCATTCACATCTTTTTATTCCATCTGTACAGGAGTACTTTATAATTCTGAATGTCTTCTAAACATCATTTTACTTAAGATAGCTCATATAAATGGGATGTATACTCTTTGTCACTATGTTTGTGGTATATTTCACTGAATATAATGTCTTAAAGTTTTATGCTTATTGTAGCATGGGCATAATTTGCTGTTTGAAGGTACAGCCATATTCCATTGCCTACTTATGCCATGTTTTATCCATTTATCAAGAAACTTAAGTAGCTATCACCTTGTGGGGGGAGGGTTGGAAAATGCTCTTAAAAATGTGTATGCTAATGTCTATTCCAGGTCCTGCTTTGCATACATAGATTCCCAGAAGTATACCTGGATGGTATAATTTCTCTTTTCTTTCTCTTCTTTTTCTTTCTTTCTCTTTTTTTTTTTTTTTTTTTTTTTTTGAGATTGGGTTTCACTTTGTCACCCAGGCTAGAGTGCAGTGGTGCAATAATGGCTCACTGCAGCCTTGACATCCCAGGCTCAAATGATCCTTCCACCTCAGTCACCCAAGTAGCTGGGACTACAGGCACATGCCAGCATACCTGGCTAATTTTTGTATTTTTTCGAGAGAGAGGGTCTCACTGTGTTGCCCAGGCTGAACTCAAAATTCTGAGCCTAAGTAATTCTCCCACTTTAGCCTCCTAAAGTGTTGAAATTACAGGCATGAGCCACAGTTTGTTTTTAATATTTTGGAAAACCTGCATCCTACTTATATTGAGGGCTGCATTATTCTTTTCCACCAGCAGTGCATAGAGGTTCCAAATCCTACATACTTGACAACATTGATTACTTTTTATTTGTTGAATAGTGGCCATTGCTAATGGGTGAGACTTCAAGATTTTACTTTGCATTCTTCTCATAAGTGATTTTGATTGTCTTTTCAAATTCCTCTTGGTCATTTGCATAACTACTTTTAGGAAATGTCTTTGAAGACACTGGTCCATTTAAAAAGAGTTATTCACCCTTGGTGGTGGTTATGTTTCAGAAGTCAAATGGTGAATGGCATTTGTACTCCACTTAGTGTTTCCCTTGATGTGTGGATGTGCAGAAGGTTTTGAAAGTTTGATATAGTACCTTTTCTAATTATCTTATTGCTTCTGCTTTTAATGTGATACTCCAAAAGCCATCCAAAACCAATGTTACTAAGCTTCTCCCTATATTTTCTTCTAAGTGTTCAAGAGTTATGTCTTTTTAAGTTTTATGTTTAGTGTATGTAAAATGTTTTATTTGCATTGAAGAGAAAGGTCCAAGTTCATTATCTTTCTTTTTTTTTTTTTCATTCATTTAGACGTTGAGTTTTCTCACACCATTGGTTGGCGAGTCTGACCTTTTCTTCACTGTTTGGTCATAGTAACCTAGTAAAAGATTATTTGATAATATTTGCACAGGCTTATTTCTGGGTTCTTTGTTCTGTCATGTGTTTGTTTTTTTCTTTATGCCATTACCACATTGGTTTTATTTTTGTAGCTTTGGAATCTGTTTTGACATCATGAGATGTGGTATTTCTTTGTTTTTTTCTAAAGCTGTTGGCTATTCATGTTCCCTTGAGACTACACATGAATTTTAGAATTATATAAAATATCTCTGCCAAATAAGTAACATTGGAATTTTAATAAGGATGACATTGAATTTGTGCAATACTCAGAAGTATTGACAGCTTAACAATATTACATCTCCTGACGGAGAAACATGCATTTGTGTCTGTGGTGTGTTTGTGAGTGTGTGGATTGGCATCAGAGATAGTGCTGAGATGCAAGAGAAAGAGTTCAAAGTGTTTCCTTGGCCTTTCTCTGGTCTCCTGCACAACTCGTATCCACTGGTTAGCCTACCTTCAACTGGTTTATCTTCTTAAATATATCATTGTCAAGTTGGTAGGACAATAAAAATTCCTTTCACAAGTTGAAGACATTTGTCTACTTTTGGCCCAATCTCACACCCAAAGACCCAGAAAGTTGGAAGTTAGGGAAGATAAATTCTCTGTGGTAGATTTGTAGGTTAATTTGTTTTATTGAATTGTGTTTTTATTTTCTAATTTTTTGACATCGTGTCATTTAATCAGAACAAGACACCATGTATGTTTTATCCTTGCCTATATTTTCATGTCCATATAAAATGGAAAGAGAACAAAAGAAAGAGACATAAAAAACAAAGGAAATAATGTAAAATGAGAAGAGCGAATAAAGGAAGCAAAAAGAGGAAAATGCAAGTTTAAAAGTGCTAGAAATTAGAACTAAGAAAGCATCTGTGCTGTGTAATCACCATTTTGTTGTACAAGGCCCAAACCAACAGGTCCTCCTGAAACAGAGATGTCAGACTGCAAATAACTCCTGAACATTTTCTATTTTTACGGTATTTTATTCTTTCCCTAAGTTACTTCACTTTGTTTTGTCAGCTGAAACTAAACCCAGATATATTCATTTGTATTTACACTGCTACGAAGAAATACCTGAGAATGGGTAATTTATAAAGGAAAGAGATGGCTGGGTGTGGTATCTCACGCTTGTAATCCCAACATTTTCAGAGGCTGAGTTAGGTGGGTCACAAGGTCAGGAGTTTGAGACCAGCTTGGCCAACATGGTGAAACCCCATCTCTACTAAAAATACAAAAATTAGCCAGGTATGGTGGCTGGCGCTGTAATCCCAGCTACTCAGGAGGCTGAGGCAGGAAAATCACTTGGATCCGGGAGGCGGAGGTTGCAGTGAGCCAAGATCATGCCAGAACAGCATAGGGGAACCACGCCCACAATCTAATAAACACCCGTGAATTCCCTCCCGAAATGTAGGGATTACAGTTCAGATTACAATTCAAGATCAAATTTGGGTAGATACACAAAGCCAGACCTTATTATTCCACCTTTGGTCACTCCCAAATCACATGTTTCTCACATTCCAAAACCCAATTATGCCTTCCCAACATATCCCCAAAGTCTTATTTCAGCATTAACCCAAAAAGTCTAAGTCCATAGTCTCATCTGAGACAAGGCAAGTCCCTTCCTATAAGCCTGTGAAATCAAAAGCAAGTTAGCTACTTCCAAGATATAATGGGGGTACAGGCATTGGGTAAATATACCCATTTCAAATGGAGAAATTGGCCAAAATAAAGGGGCTGCAGGCCCCACCCAAGTCCAAAATTCAGTAGGGCAGTCATTAAACCTTAAAGTGATCTTGTGAATCACATTTAATTCACACCGATGCAAGAGGTGAGCTTTCACAGCCTTGGGCAGCTTCACCTCTGTGGCTTTGCAGGGTAGTCTCCCTCCCTGCTGCTTCACAGTCTGGTGTTGGGTGTCTGTGACTTTCTGGCACACAATGCAAGCTGAGGGTGGATCTACCATTCTTGGTTCTGGAGAACTTTGCCTTCTTCTCACAGCTTCAGTAGGCAGTGCCCCAGTGGGGACTCTGTGTGTAGGCCTCAACTCGACATTTTTTTCTGCACTGCCCTAGCAGAGATTCTCCATGAGGGTTCAGCCCCTGCAGCAAACTTCTGCCTGGACATCCAGGCATTTCCACACATTCTCTGAAATCTAAACTGAGGCGTCTAAACTTCAATTCTGTGTGCCTACAGGACCAACACCATGAGGAAGATGCCAAGGCTTGGAGCTTACATCTTTGAAGCAATGGCTCAAGCTGTACCTTGGCCCCTTTTAGCCTTGGCTGGAGTGACTGGAATCCAGGGAACCAAGTCCTGAGACCACACGGCAGGGTTTCCTGGGCCCAGCCAATGAAATTTTTTTTGTCTCCTAGGCCTCCAGGCCTGTGACAGGAGGGGATGCCACAAAGGTCTCTAACATGCCCTGAAGGCATTTTCCCCATTGCCTTGGTGATGAACGTTTGCTCCTCACTTCTACAGCCAGCTTCACTTTCTTCTGAGAAAATGGGTCTTTTCTACCACATCATTAAGTTGTGAATTGTCTAAACTTTTATGCTCTGTCAACTTTTGGATGTTTTTGCTGCTTAATTTCTTTTGCCATATACCATAAATTATCTCTCAAGTTCAACCTTCCACAGATCTCTAGGACAGGAGCAAAATGCCACCAGTCTCTTTGCTAAAGCATAGCATGGGTCACCTTTATTCCAGTTCCCAACAAGTTCCTCACCTCCACCTGAGACCATCTCAGTCTGGACTTCATTGTCCATCACTACCAGCTTTTTGGTCAAAGCGATTCAACAAGTCTCTAGGAAGTCCAAACTTTGCTACATCTTTCCTTCTTATAAGTCCTCCAAAATTCCAGCCTCTGCCTGTTACTCAGTTCCAAAGTCACTTCCACATTTTTGGGTATCCTTATAGCAGTGCCCCACTGCGTCAGTACCAATTTACTGATAAGTTTATTTTCATGCTGCTGTGAAGAAATACTTGAGACTAATTTGGAAGAAAAGAGGTTGCAGTGACTTAGCGTTTTGCATAGCTGCTAAGACCTCAGGAATCTTATAGTCATGGTGGAAAGGGAACCACACACATCCTACTTTACATGGTGGCAGGAGAGAGAAGTGTTGTGCAAAGGGTTAAGAAAAGCTTCTTACAAAACCATCAGATCTCGTGGGAACTCACTATCATGAGAACAGCATAAGGGAATCCATGATCTAATCACCTATGATATCTCTCCCTGAAAATGTGGGGATTGCAATTTGAATTAAAATTGAAAATGAGATTTAGCTGGGGACACAGAGCCAGACCATATCATCAGATCTCTAACAATATTTTACTTTGTTACTATAATCCAGGTCCAAATAATAAAAATTAAAATGTTTTCTAGTCATGGTTGTTTTGTTTAAAGTAGCCTGGGCAGATTGATCAATTGTTATATGAAGTTGGGACAGAAATCATTTATTAGCATTCTGAACCAGGATCCTGGCCAAGAAGAGAAATTCTCTAGAAAGGAGCCAAGGGGTACATATATAAGAAAAATTCTTGGCCAGGTTCAGTGAAAATCACAAGCTCTCGTGAGACAGAATTCTGGCTGGCTCTGTGGACAAAAAGCCCAACTTTGGGGAATTCAATCCAGGACCTATCTACCTTCAATCTTTTGCTGACCTTTGGATGGGGTTGTTGTGGGTTTTGTTGTTGTTGTTGTTGTTGTTGTTGTTTTACAATCTGGCCACTATTTTGTAGGGTGACTGTGGTTTGCTGGGGCTCCACTCCAGGCCCTAGTCACCTTGGATTTTCCAGTACCTGGAAGTATCATCAGGGAAGGCTGAAAACCAGCAAAGATAGCAGCCTGCCCCTTCCTCTGGGATCTCCATCCTAGGGGGATACTGACCTGTTCCCTGCCTGAATGCATCTGTAGGAGGTGGCTGGAGGCCATGGTTTGGAAGAAAAAGTCTGGCTGTGTTTTGGTAGAGCATCTGTGCTGTTGATAGATGTAGGAGGCAGATGAGGGAACCTGCCCAGGTCTTGTCTGCACAAGCCCACAATAAACTGGAGACCCACCAGTGCACTGGGAGAATGGGATGGAGCCAATGGAAAGTTCACGCTTTGTGCAGGGGGAGAGGAACCTGACCTCTTTAGTTCCTATGTGGTGGCCTGGTGTTCAAGATTCCCTCTCACTTTGCTCTTTGCTGAGAGGTTGGTTTTTTTGTTTGTTTGTTTGTTTTCTTTTCCTTTTTACCCAATAAATTCTGCTCACCCTTTAGGGTGACTGGGAGCCTAATCTTTCCTTAGTATGATAAGAACTCAGTTTTAGCTGAGCTAAGGAGAAAATTCTAAAAAATGTTGGTGCCCAGACATGGGCCTTGAGGAAGGGCAAGATGCAAACCCAGAATCTTTTCCCCTTTTGCTTCTAAGCCTTTTCATCCTTGTACTTCTGAGAATAGAGGAAACAGCACACCAACCCACCCCAACAGTCGCACGTGCACATGAGATGGACCAGTGAATGGTCACTCCCCTGCACCCTCTGGGTTGGAGCCAGAGTGCATGGCTTGGGCAGTGAGTTCTCTGCCACTTATCTGCAGTTTCTCCCCCTCCTCTGACCAAGGACTCCAGCTCTGTTCGAGCCCTGGAGAAAATAATCCATTTGCATAAGAAGCTTCCCTGTCCTACCCTTAAACCTTTTTTATTCATTTTCTCCACGCCATTAGCAGTTAACTTTTAAGTGAGAGGGTTTTCCCCCTCTTTTAGAGAACATGTTACTAGGCCAGTACACCAAGTATCACTGTGTATATTCTCTGTAAAGTTTTAATTATTTAAAAAAAAAAAATTGTGAAGTTGGTCTTAAGCTGTATACAATCTGGTGGCCTTTGCATGTCTTCCTGTTTGGTCCGTAGGGATCTTTGCTGCAGGCCTCCATTTTGTTTTATGTCCTTGGGAGCATGACCTGTAACCACATGGCAATATTTTGCTTTAACCTCTGCAGTCTGGGTTCAGTCCTGGGTAAAGGAATGAGTACTTGTGAGTTGGTATCTGTGTGACTGTTGCCATTTGGTGATTATCTTCTCTTCATGAACAATTCTTGAGTTTTATCTTAAACCTTCCTTTTTCTGGGTTGCCTTTAAAGGTTTTAGATTTTGTGGCCAGGCGCGATGGTTCACGTCTGTAATTCCAGCACTTTGGGAGGCAGAGGCAGCTGGATCACAAGGTCAGGAGTTCGAGACCAGCCTGGCCAAGATGGTGAAACCTCATCTCTACTAAAAATACAAAAATTAGCTGGGCGTGGTGGTGGGCACCTATAATCCCAGTTACTCAGAGGCTGAGACAGGAGAATTGCTTGAACTCAGGAGGCAGAGGTTACAGTGAGCCAAGATTGCTGCACTCTAGCCTGGGCAACAGAGCAAGACTCCATCTCAGAAAAATAATAATAAAATAGATTTTGTGAGAACTGCTAACCCCTTTGAAACTCACAGTTAAATCATAACTTTAATTGGTGCTTGTTGGTTTCACCTGTACAGTTACTTTTAGGAAAGTCTGAAAGCCAGAAATATTGGCTGCTTGGCACAGCTAAAGCAGGTAATGGGGAATTTAAAAGAATTTTCTTAAAGTACATTCAGCTTAATTAAAAGTGCATATCCAAATTTCATATATATATATATATATACACACACTTGTGTATATATATATGCACACACACACATATATATATTTTGTTTGTTTGTTTATTTTATTTTTTTTTGAGACTGATCTCACTCTGTAGCCAAGCTGGAGTGCAGGGGTGTGATCTCGGCTCACTGCAACCTCCGCTTCCTGGGTCCAAGTGATTCTCCAGTCTCAGCCTCCCGAGTAGCTGGTACTACAGACGCACACCACCACACCCAGCTAATTTTTGTATTTTTAGTAGAGACAGGGTTTCACCATGTTGGCCAGGATGATCTCAATCTCTTGACCTTGTGTTCCACCTGCCTTAGCCTCCCAAAGTGCTGGGATTACAGGCATGAGCCACCATGCCTGGCCCAAGTTATAGGTATATTTAAAGGCATTTTTTTTTTATTGGACCTTGTTTTGCTGAATTCTCAGTTTTCTCCATTTTCTCCATTTTGTTTTTCCACTCTTAATACATGCATGAGAGGCCAATAATCTAATTAGGAGATTGGGAAACAAAACATCGTATAGCTACTGGATTCTTTTTTGCCTATCTGTGTAGTTACATATGTGCTATATCTATGTAATGTCTATTTTTATAAAGCTGTAATTGACCTAGAGAAAAACGAGTTCTTGGGTCAGATATTTTTTGAAGGGAAGGTAAAAGCCGTGGTACATTGAAGTTCACAAGACTTTAATCATTGAGAACTAAAAACAGACTTAGCAATTATTGGTAAAAAGCAGAAGTCGTCAAAATACACATTTTTGTTTAGGGTTAAAGGATTGTTCTGAATTAGATAAGACAAAGATAAAAGTTTAAATGAGTTATAAAAAGTTTCTATAAAATTCATCTTGCCAAAGATTTTGTCTATGAACATTAAATTGCAAAGGGTATTTTATGTTTTTTTGGTAAATTAAGCATTTAAATAATAGCACAACAAGGTACTCTTAAGGCACTAATCTGCTCTTTAGAAAAATTTGTGAAGTGTTATAAAAGGGCTTTACTTTTGTAAATTTTTTTAAACAATTGTGACAAATAACATGGTAATCTGGAATTATTTCATAACATCAAGTGTTTTAAACCTCTAACATTTCTTCCCAAAATCAAGCTTCAGTTTCAAAATTGTCTTTCCTCATGCCTGACTTTTGAATGCTACAGAGCGCCACTGGAGTATCCAAAAGAGATAAACCGGATTATTTGACATATTTAGTTACGTGGGATTGCCAAAATGGTGTTCAGTTTTCTTTAGGTTATATTTTGGTAAATGATACTAATCTAATATATGTTCCAAAATTGTATGGGATTTCTAATATTCTAATGTCTTGAGTATATGCTATCAAAATTAAGGGTTTTATGTTAAGTTATTATAAACCAGAGAGATTATCAAACTTCTTTGTCAATTGTGTTTCTGACTATAACTACCCTGGACATTTTGTTATTCAAAGACGATCGTTGTCTTGTTTAGATCCTTTTCAAGAGATGGTTTATAAGAAGCTACAGAACTGTTACAGGTGCTCTCAAATGCAGGTTTCCAAATAACTTTGGAGATCATGACATTGAAATAAAGTTCACAAATATCAAGCAGAACAAGAGTTAGCTAAATGGACTGAACTAATAGAAAACTGAAATTATTATTATTATTATTTTTTACTTATGCTTGGACCATTGCTAATTCTTATTTTGTTTTTCAGAGTCAAGGAAACTTATTTTGAGCTATTTATAACCTTTAATAATTGAGTAAGGTATACTCCTATGAAGAAAATTTGGAGCACATTTATCTTTTTCTCTCTGCCTGGCTTCTCTAGAACTTCAAAACTAGTTGTGAGTATTCTTAACTTATGACAATATAGTTGTTTGCATCAGTGCAATAAGAATTCATTTTTCTTTCTCAACAGGATACAACTGGAGAAACTGGTTGTTTCACCAAGGCTTTGACTGGAAGGGTACATTTCCCTTTAAGGAGTTAAGCTTGACTTGTAGAGACAATAAAAGCCTCTTGGAAAAACGGGCCTTATACTTTGTTACACAGTCCCCATACAAGGTTCCTAACCTGCAGTGAGTAAAGAATGTCACTTTCCAACAGGCCCAGGAACCACATGCTCTTGGGACCTCAAGAAGAGAGAATATAAACCCATGGTTGGACTTAGCTTTGGAAAGCCCTATCTGAGATTCTTTGTGGTACAGAGTTCCATCAAAGCCAATCTAAAAGGCCTATATAGAAATAATTATTCTTGCTGTATTTTATGCAAATAATCAGGCCAAGTATATGACTGAAGACTATTTTGCAAACAACACTGTCCTATCATGGTTTTTTTTTTTTGTTTGCTTTTTGTTTTAGATGGAGTCTCATTCTGTCACCCAGGCTGGATGGCAGTGGCACGATCTCGGCTCACTACAACCTCCGCCTGCCAGGTTCAAGTGATTCTCCTGACTCAGCCTCCCGAGTAGTTGGGATTACAGGCACACATCACAATGCCCAGCTAGTTTTTCTTTTTTTTTTTTTAATAGAGATGGCGTTTCACTATGTTGGTCAGGCTGGTCTCAAGCTCCTGACCTCATGATTCACCTGCCTCAGCCTCCCAAAGTGCTGGGATTACAGTTGTGAGCCACCACACCCAGCCCATTTAATACAAATGAGAGAAAAATTCTTTTTTTTTTTTTTTGAGACAGAGTCTCGCTCTTTCACCCAGGCTGGAGAACAGTGGCATGATCTTGGCTCACTGCATGCTTCACCTCCCAGGTTCACGCCATTCTCCTGCCCTAGCCTCCCAAGTAGCTGGGACTACAGGTGCCCGCCACCACACCCAGCCAATTTTTTGTATTTTTAGCAGAGACGGGGCTTCACAGTTTTAGCCAGGATGGTCTGGATCTCCTGACCTCGTGATCTGCCCGCCTTGGCCTCCCAAGAGAGAGAAATTCAGTTTCAATACTTATCATCATTAAATTCTAGACTCATTGGTTGTCTTTAAGTTTTTGCCTTCCTTTTAGATTAAACCTGCTTATTCCTATAAACCAACCATCAATCTCTGGCTACAGCTCAGAAGGAACAAAAGGGATGGGTAATGTGAAAACCTGGATCAACATTCTAGTTCTGGGCAATTATTATGCAAATCCTGTCAGTTGGTAGGAATAAATAGGGTGCCCACCCAAATCTTAGCAAGCATAACTATAGCCACTAGTTATCTGGGTATGTCATAAGACATCCTTTTCTCTCCCTTGTTAAAGGAGGACTCAGTTCCACAGTTTCACCTTAGCATTTAGCTTATGACAGTCTATGCAACCACTCAGAGACACATTTTTGTCCCAATCTCAATTCCAATCTTCAGGTCAACGCCCTAGGAAAGAAAACTGGATCTGCGGGATTAGGAGGCAGATGATAATGGAGATTAGAAGGCACAGTGTAGGTGAGCATGACTAATTCCTGCTGATTAAGACAAACTTCCAGTTTCATAGATAAAGGTAATCTCTCGTACCCATGGCATAAATGAGGTTTAGGGAATTCCAAACTCCTGACAGCAGAGCATATAGGGTGTATGGGGGTAAGAGCGGATATAACCCCCTAGGCCTCCCTGTTAATGTGGGTAAAAGCCACATTGACACCCATGGGCAGCACCCTGTTGCAGTCACCAGGACTTAGGGATACAAGGATGGAAGGGGTAACGAAGATGCTCTTCCTTTCCTCCCTCACATACTCTGAGTATTTTCTAGGAAGAGAACAGAACCAGGGATGCCTGCTCCCCTCTTTCTAGATGAGTAGCCATTCATCTTCAGTCTGAACCTATTTTGATTGCATTCTGAATCCCTGGGACTCCTTTGAGAAAAAAATGCCTTTTTTCCTTTCTCCTCCTCTGTCCTCTTCACTGACAGGTAATTGTGTCTCTGTAATATGGAACACTCACTTCAGATGCATCCTCCAAACTAGGAAAAGTTAATTTCCAAAACCTTAAACTGGTTGGCTTAGGACTGGCTGACAAAAGGGTTTGCCAGAAGACTGACATGCTGGCAAAAGCATGCAAGTTGTTTTGCCAGCTGGGCTTTTGGCCTCCCTCTCCCTGTGCAAACTGGTAAAAGGCTTTGGGATTTTTAAGCTGTCCTTACCCCCACCACTGCTTTGTTTTAATACATGTTTTCTAATAACCTGGTTTGTCTCTTCACCTTCAGGCCATCAAAGTCCAAAACATTATGCAAACAGACTGGAGCCTCAAACAATAACCTTTTCTTGCCAGGAACCCTTAGATAGGCCCCTGAGGGAGATCAGACTGCTGTTTTCTGAAAACAGTACCGCCTGTCAGCAGGAAGCAGTTAAGATTGGTCTCCATCCTTATCTTTGTTCTAACGGCAGTTAGATGTACTTCTTTAGGGTGGAAGATGATAGATGCAGGAGGCAGCTGAGGGAACCTGCCCAGGGCGTTGTATGTGTATGCCTGCAATGGACTAGTTACCCACCTGCAGCTGGAAGAGTGGGGTGGAGCCACGGGACGTTTACACCTTTTGCAGAAGGGAGGAGCCTGGCAGCTTCAGTTCCTGTGTGGTTGCCTGATGTTCAAGATTCCCTCTTGGTTTGCTGAGAGTCGTTTTTCCTTTTTCCTTTTCACCCAATAAATTCTGCTGCTTATCCATCAGTGTGTCGGTGAGCCTAATCTTTCCTGGCCATGTGACAAGAACCCAGCTTTAGCTAAGGAGAAAATTCTGAAACACTGTGTTGGGGATTCCTTCATCCCCTGATTGGTTTGGGCACTCCAAGTCCCACAGGCTTCATTGGCTGAGATGCACAAACAGCAAAAGTGATAGCCCACCATGCCCTCCTGGGCATTCCATCTCAAAGAAACTAGAACTCTGATGGACTTAGAACATAAACAGGGGTGGTAGGAATCTCTGGTTGGGAGGACACTCCCAGTAAGGAGGAATGAATTGGGGTCCCATTTAAAGAAAAAGTCAACCCATGCCTCAACAAAACAGCAATGCCAATGGTGAGGCACTACCTCTACCCTGGTCAGCTTGGACTCTCCAAAGCCTGCTGGCTGGAATGACTGAGTCACCCAAAGGACAAAGATGGCAGCCTGGCCCCTCTCCCTGGGCACGCCATCCCAGACAAAAATCAGAATTCTGACATAGAATATGGGTGGGGGTGCCTGGAGGCCCCTGCTGGGAGGAGTCACCCAGTGAGCGGAATGAATGGGAGTCCCATTTAAAGAAGTTGGCCACATGTTCGTAAAGCAGCTGTGCTGTGCTATGGGGTTTCTTCCTCATTTGCATCATTAGGACTCTTCAAAGCCCACAGGCTGCAATGGCTGCATTATCCAAAGAGCAAAAAGGGTGGCTCACCTCTCCTGTCAGGGAGTCTCACCCATCTCAAGCAGGTGCTACTCTGTTGCCAGTGGCTGTCTGGAATTCTGAGCCAGTGGGTTTTATCTTATGAGGTGCCATGGAAGTGAGACCAACAGGAATTTCTTAAGCCTGTACTTCAAGAAAAAAATATTTTTGTGTCTGAAGTTAAAAATGAAAGAGGAAGAAACTTGATTTGAGAGCTGACATGTCCTTTCCTCAGGGTTGTCAGTCCCTGGCAGGCTTTCACTCACAACACTCTAGAGTTCACAAAATGTTCCTATATCCCATCTCCTCTCTGATCTTTATACCCTGAGGCTGTGCAGAATAGGGGCTTGAGTTCCATTTTGCAGATGAAAAAGCTGAGGCTCGGAAAGAAAAAGATAATACACAAAGTTTGAGGCAGAGCTGGAACTAGAACACAAGATTCTCAAACCAATGCTTTTCCCATCATTAAATCATTCCTAGGGCTAGGAATCCATTAAGACTCCAAAAGATAGAGCACTATTCAATGCATCCCATCAACATTAGACCTTACCCACCCCAGAAAACTAAGCAGCTCTGGGACCCTGAGGTGGAGAACTCAAAGAGAATGATGCCTACATTTGCACATCTGATCTCCAATCCAAACTGCCACTCAGCTACAGAACCTCACTTTCTCAGCCTCAGCCTTTTCTGCTGTAAAATGGAACTACAGAAGGCATCAAAAACCTAAGGATAAGGGCAGAACTCTACTCTGAATGCAGGAGTGACTGTAAGGTGGATAGCACTCCTTGACTTTTGGTTTAAACACATGGATAATATGTTGTGTTTCTTTGTGTCACCTCCATTGTGTCTGGTTCATGGATCCAGATCCTGGGGGCTTCTAACCAACCCTTTGCTAACTGATGGATAGATAGATGAATGGGTGAGTAGATGAAAAGATAGATATAGAAAGACGGATGGATGTGTGGATCCTCAGGGGAAGCAGAAAGAAGTAAACAGGAAGTCAAAGAATGAGGTGATGATTGACGGATGGAGAGTCCATGCATGAAATAGAGGCATAGTCTCCAGACCTCATAACTCCACCCAGCCCCAGCACAACCTACCTTGGGGTAGCAGTGACATGCTTCAAATGATGCCCTCAGTCACCATGACAGCTTCAGAAGGTGCCATAGATCTGGAGCCAATCATAGCTCATAAGAAAGGCGCAGTCAGCCAGCAGAAAAAAAACCATCATGATAAAGTGCATTTTGAAGCTCTTCTCATCTGCTATGGCTTCTTGATCAGGCCCTAGTCTATTCAATGCTGGCCGAGGGGGTGCATGTCATCCAGGATACACACCGAGACAGGCTCACAGGTGGGGGACAAAGCTCCGGAATAAGCAAATTGAGGCTTAAAATTAAAGGGAGAGTAAGACCCCTTCAGGTCCAGACACAGTCCCTGGACCCACAAGTTCAGCACAGCAAGAGGCAGAACAATTGAGTGGACAAGTGCACCCACCCACCCACTCACCTTCTCTCCTCACCCTCCTGCCTTTTCTGCAGGCTAACCAGTCCTGTAGGGCATGTATGAATATGAGTGAGAGAGTATGCAGGAAAGAGAGAAGGGAAGGTCACCAGGGCTGGACCCAGGCAAGGCTTTGACATCACCTTATTTGCCTACTATAGGGATGAACTAGGTGGAAACATGGCCGTATTATTACACTATATTAATACAAATACACCTTCCAGCCCTAGGAAGCAGCATACAATTCTGTAGCCAAGAGATGTTAGAATGCTGCTGGAGGATTCCAGGATCTCACAGGCTAGATTTCAGAGTTCTGAATTTTAGACTTTTCAAGGACATGTGCCCATCTGGGGTTCAGGCATAATCGACTATATTTACTGATGGTGACTGTGTGCATGCCACCATAACATGTTACACCATTAACTCACTTAAGGGACTCCATGAGGCAGATACTGCTATCTTGACTTTACAGAGGACACTGAGCACAGGATAGTAACTTCCCCATGGTCACACAGCTGGAAATAGCAGAGCAGCTGGAATGTGAACCCAGAGTCTGTGTGCTTAACCACAGTGCAATCCTGCATAACTACAGAACAAGCTTATATATGTGAGCTCTGATGACAAGGCAAGCTGACTGGGTTTAGATCCTGGCTCCTCGACTCTGGGCAGTGTGGTCTTGACCTGGCTATGCTTCAGTTTCCTCCTCTGTAAAATGAGCATAATAACAGTGCCTTCTAGGTTTGGAGCTGTCCCCAGGTTTAGCCTCTCTGTGTTTTTCTGTCCCCTTCACACTCTGGCCACCATCCAGTCCTGCTTATAATAAGCTCCTCCCATTCCACACCAAGGCTCTGGTAAATTAATGTCTGTGCAGGGTGTGAATGACTGACAGTAACTAACTCAATTTCCTAGCAGCCTAATCCAGAAGGATGCCTTACTAAAAATAATATTCTAATTCGGGATAAATTTTAATTGTAATTAATTCCTGGGGACAGGCTGGTGAAAAAATTTCCTGGGGACAGTCTAATGTAAAAAATCCATTTCCTTTACAGGATTACAAGAAAATAAGAACTATCACTATCTCTAAAAGACGATGTTCACTTGCAGTGTTTATGAGGTTAAATGTCTGATGCAGGATAAAAGACTTTCATTTGGCTCCTTGACTTTCTGGATTTTTGGATTTTCCTGATTTTGGTCATCACTTTCTCTCTCCTCCTCAGCATGGCTGTGCTTGTTCCCTAACCCCACACCTGTGCTCACACTAGGCCTTCTGCCTGGTAGTCCAACCCACAGACCCTTTTTCATTTTTTTTCTAGACAATTAAGTTGAGCTCATGGTGACTTTTAATATGCCAGTCAATATTAATAAAACACAAGTCAAAGACAAATGCAAACATTTTACGTCAAAATCAGTGAGAAAAAAATGGACAAATTCTTTTTTTTTTTTTTTTTTTTGCAAAATACATTAGCCAGTATTAGTAGTCAAATGGCTAATCACAGACAAAAAAATCTATTTTGTAAGAAACTTGGAATGTCAGAAATAATTCTGGCATTACAAACAGCTGTGTAGAGGATCACCAAGATGAGTTTATAAACACATACACATGAGAGAAACCAGGCAAAACATTGAACAACAGACTAACAATACGATCAAATACAAAACTGGGAAGGAAGGAAGAGGTATTTTTCTACGAGTCAGGGAAGTATATCACCAGAACAAAATTAGAAAACTCAATAATTATTGAAAAATTGAGAAAACTCAATGATTACTACAAAATTCCAAAGCTTTAAAGTTCAAAGAAAAAAAAAAGGCCAATAGCTGCTTTTCATCAGGACCAGCTGTACACTTTACATATTTGTTTCAAAAAGAAGCCTATTAACAACAGTGATTGTTTAATGCTACAAGTTTACAGCAAAGACAAAACTGAAATAGCAAATTCATAAGGCTTTAGAATTATCCCATGTCTCATGCAATGCCTACAAACTGCTCCCAGTTGGATATACAAGTATAATTCACTTAAATATATATATAATATATATATATATATGGGTGTGTGTTTGTGTGTGTATAGAGAGAGAAAGAGAGAGAAATTTCATACACAGATACATTGAAGGCTGAGTAGGAATGAGTGGTTTTAGCATTTGCCTTATTGAGAGCATATGTTTGTCATCATTCCCTTGAGTCCTTTCAGGTCACCAAGGGAAAAGATACCTTCATTACAGTGCGACAGCACACTGAGAGCAACACACCACCACAGCGATTAATTTTGGAAAGGCTGCGTTAATATCCACCAGTGACTGACATTTTACAGAAGACAGACTGGTAAGACTATAGAAAAACCTGAAAAAGTTATGGTCAAAATACGGTTTTCAACTGTAATTCACAAATAAAAGTCCTAATCAGTAAAACCACTGACACCAATAGAAAGAGTAATTGCAAATTGGATTCTAGCAGTGATTTCGACCTAGCTTGCTTTTCTCATAGTGTTTTTTGTGGGGTGAGTAGGTGGGGAATGAGTAGTTTAGTATACTGGAAGGCTCTCAGAGCACTTTGTTTTCTTTCTAATAAGATGTTCTGTTCCTCTGTGTGGTGGACCTAGTGGCCTCTGATCAGTGAAGAGTGCTCCTTCCTCAGCTGCAGCTTTTACCATCTATGCTCTCATGAGTTCTTTTTGTAAAAGTGTATTTTTGAACGTTTCAGCATTCAATCCTATACATAGCGGTTCTCTACTCTTCCTAGAAGCGGACAGCAGCAGTGAATGCTTTATGACGGCCATTGCTGAAGGTCTTCTCTCTGAATCTGGATGAATCATAACTTTGAACAACTCTGTAAATTCTTGGGAAAGCACTTGAGGTATCCGAGGTAATCTATTCTCTCTGATTCCATGGCACTGGTCTCCATTCCTGGGAAGAGCACAGACCAGCAGCACAGACAACTATGAGGGCAAGTGCAAGGTATCTAAAAAAAAAAAAAAAAAAAAAAAAAGACCATCAGTCTCTTCAACTTGTGGGTTAGGGATCGTTGTTACATGCCCACAATCACGAATTATGCCCAGTTACCTTGATCTCCTTCAGAGGCAGCACTGGGGATTGAGGTTTGAGACATGGAAATGCTACAAGGTTTCTTAGCCATGTGAATCAAAGACATTGAATGAATATACCTCGAGCCCCGGCCAACACGCAGAAGGAGATCCTTCAACTCTCCTTCTTTAAAGTAACTCATGATTGGGTAATTTTCACTTATAGCATCAACTAAGCTTCCACCATCACGATATCCATTCTGTGGAAGCATACAAGCATCTGCCCAAGCAGACGAGTGTCAAACTACCCGAATGCGGTCCGAGCACTGTGTGAGCTCTTCTGTCACTTCTCTCAAAGGGTTCTGCTCATCAACAGAGCAGGTTAGTGACTTTTCTGATCGCTTAATGACATA
This sequence comes from Papio anubis, assembly GCF_008728515.1. NCBI lineage: Eukaryota > Metazoa > Chordata > Mammalia > Primates > Cercopithecidae > Papio > Papio anubis. Next base: position 184,789,097 of record NC_044978.1, on the reverse strand, counting down.
AATCCAGCCTCTCCACGCTGTTAAAACAGAATCAAATTCTGCAGAGCCCATTTTCTCTGGCTCATGAAATTCTGTCGTAGGCCGAGAGTTCACATTGCTTTCAGTAACTGCAATTCTCTAAGCAGGTGTTTCGTCTTCAAACTCATCACCACCGGGTTCCATGTCTTCACCACAGGAGTCAATCCCAGTACCTGCTCGCTCTCCCACGACGCTGTCCCAGCAATGACGCGACACAGAATCCGGAGAGAAAAGGTGAGTATTCACTGGAGGAATGTGTCGTGGATCTGAAAGGAGCTGGGCACATTCCTCAGCCCCGGGCTCAAAACTCCCTGAGCCTAGTACAAACACATCCCATCCTCCCATCCCATCACATACTGCCATATATCTCTCCAACTCCCTGAGCCCAGTACAAACACCACCTGGAAAGTCTCCCATAAGGAGACAGCCGTTCAAGGTTACTGAAAGCGCGGGAGCCAAAAGAATTTCTTTGTTCCCCTGCAACTTTCGGGCTATAAAAAGCAAACGCTCGCATTGTTCGGGGCCCTCTTGTATACTGTGTAAAGGAGGGACCAAGTTCGAACTTGTAGTAAAGATCCTTGCGGCTTGGCTTTGACTCTGGACTCTGGTGGTCTTCTTTGGGGAACAAACAGTCTGGGCATAACAGATCAAACTCTTTTTCCTGATATTTCTGTGCCTCTCAAGAAGGAACTAAGCAGAGGTGAACAGACTCTCTGGGTGTGTGGCGCTGCGGGAGGCCTGCGCGGGGCACCGGGGTCCCACAGGGACCAGCAGACGCCCCCTCCGTGCCCGGCGCGCCCCGCAGGCCCGCACGAGGCTTTCCCAGGGCCTCAGCGCCCCGGCCGGGAAGAGCCGCCCAGGAAGCAGGCGGCCGCCGGGCTTCGACTTGCGACGAGGGGCCGACCCGCCCTGTGCCGTGGGTCGCCCCTGGCCCTCCGCCCGCCCCTCCGCGCTGGGCAGGGCTCCAGCCGCTTGTCCTCCAGCTCCCGGGCTCCGCGGGGCTCCACGCGGGTGGCAGCGGCCAGCGGTCCCCTGCAGGGCAGAGTCCTCCCTGCCCTCCTCCTGCTCCTCCTCCGCGCAGTCGCCGAGGGCGAGACCAACTTGTGCCGCAAGGTGCAGGCGGCCCGGGCTGCGGCTGCGGCTCAGGAAACGCATGGCCCTGGGTTCGGGGCGAGGACAGGAGAGCCCGGCTGCGAGGTCGGGACCCTGAGGTCCAGGGGCGGTCCGCGGCGTGCAGGTCCCTGGCGGTTCCTCTGCGCTGCGCTGCGCTGCGCTCCGGGCGCGCGGGATGCGGGCAGCGGCGGGACGGGCCGCACAGGCTGGGCGGCCGGGTTCTCCCTCCCGTTCCAAGGGCGGGCTCTCCTTCACTCACAGCCGCCATCGCCAGCCCTCAGCTCAGTCCCGGCTGCACTTGAGAGTTCAGCGGATTACTCGGGAAACGTGTGTAAAGTGCATTGGAAATGATGGATCGTCGGCAGGTTGCCTCCGGTTCCCTCTGCCCAGCTCTTTCGTCTCCCTCCAGCGCAAAGCAGGGGACAGACGAGAAGAGCCTGTTGTCTCCCAGCACAGGGCATGCTAACCAGTGTTTTCAGGATTCTTGGAGTGGGACCATCCCCACAGGACCCTCGCGAGGGAAGGGGAAAGCGCACACCGATTTGACAGATGCAGAACCCCCACCTCCTGTGGGCCCCACCTTCAAGACATAAGAATCCAATTGCTTCTCATCCCCCATGACTACTCATTGCCTGGTGTCAACCCCCTTCATCCCTCTCCCCCTAACAGATCTCCACTTCCATTGTTGACCCCGAAGTCCCTTTGCAACCCAACAGTAGGTGAAATCATATCAGTGCTCTGCACAGAACCATGGACTGGCTTCCTGTCTCATCAGAGTAAAAGCCAAAGGCTTTAAGATGACCCACAAGGTCCTGGAGAATTGGCCCATGCTGTCTGAGCATCACCCCTCTGAGTTTGCCTCCCACCGCACCGCCTCTCACTTGCTTCCCTCTGGCCACCCTGACCCTGTGCTGTTCCTGGAACACAGGGGCTCCCCAGGCCCCCTGCACCTGCTGTTTTTTCTGCTTGGACTGCCCTTCTTCCAGAGAGCGGCATAGCTGCCTCTAAAATTGCAGAACCTCCTCCCCCAGGGGTTCCCTGTCTTCCTTTCCCAATCTCTTTTACTCCATAGTCCTCATCACCATCTGTCACACTATCAACATTATTTATTCGTTTTGTCTGTTTTCTGTCTCCCCCAACTAGAACTCAAGCTTCCACAGGGTGGGGGCATTGTTTGGTTCACTGCTATAACCCCAGGGACTACAACATGGTAGGCTCTGGACATATATGTGAATGGAAAAACGGAGTCTAAGTGCCTGAGAGAAGGAGGTGGGAAAGGAAATACAGGCAGAAAACGTCCTGGGGTTAAGGCATCTGACATTTTTCACGGAGGTTACGCAAGGGAGAGAGAGAGGAATCAGATGTTAATTTTCAGTTAGGTAGAGAAAGACTCAACGGAGAAATAATTAGCATCTGGGTGAGTGGCAGGGGAGACTGCTGACTGAGAGGGGCTGGGTTAATGTAAAGACCTCCACGGGAATGGTTCGGCAGCCCACTCAGAGGCTAACAGAAGCCCCGGGGGGCCAAGGAAAGCACAGAAGAGGCCTGAGTTGTAAGGGTCCCTGACAGCCGAGCCTCTAGTGGCCGGTACAAGATGGGGTCTGAACAGTGGGTGAGGAAACTGGACAGTTGGACCCAAGAGGAAAAAGACCAGGAAGCAAAATGGAGCCTACTGGAGGCTACAGAGTGGCAGAGCTGGCACTCATGTGGCTCCTTGGTTAGGCACCCTGCCTTGGTTAGGCACCCTGGGGAACAAGGAGCCCCATTCAGTGAGGCCACTGCCACTTGGAAGCAGACAGTGGCTCACACTGGTCAGGAGACTGTCTCCCTCTGTGGCTCAGTGTTCTCTAAGGTGCTGGTGACCTTGAGCAAGTCATCGTCCCTGCTGTGGGCTTTCAGTTAGGACATAGATCGGTGGATGAGTGAGAGACAGAGACAGAGACAGAGGTGTTTCTGTGCTTCCTGCCCCTTCAGTGCCTGCCTGATACAGTGGTGCCTCTTGGTCACACCTGCTACTCATTAAGTCACCTTTCCAGGGGGAAATTCCTCACCTTGGGGATAGGAGTTTCCATTATTAACCCTTTAGGAATTGCAGAGGGTCTAATAAATCTGTGTGTGGCCATTTCAGGATCCCTTCAAGCCTACACCTCCAGACCCCTAGATCACCCTGGGTTAATACTGGAACAGGAGGGAGAAGCAATGACAGGAGAGAAAGAGAGGAAGGGAAGAGGCACAAAAGGGGATCGATCTGCAGTTTGGTGATGGGAGAGGGAGAGGGTCACAAAAGATCCTGGAGGTGAGGAGTTAGCCCAGGGAAGAGATTAAGAGAGGGAAGGCAGTGCAGGGGCCCCAGTGACACTGGCCAGAACAGAGGGCACAGGGGAGGGAGTGGAAGAGGTGAGAAAGTTAGAAAGGAAGGGAAGGCCCAGATCAAACCTCAAGGCCCCTTTCTCCGCAGACCAGTGTGAAGGTTGTCACTATTCAGAGTCCCAGAGGGCTGTGATACTGGTTTCCAACAACTCAATTTGGCCCAGTATCTGAGCTGAGAATAGACTCCAGGGTCCTTGGGCAGAAGCAGGGAGACCGATTCTGGCCCCTCACGCTGTGTGCCAGGGCTACTGTGACAGTGATGCAGGCCTAGGTGGGAGGACCCACAGTGACGTTGGCTTTGTTCCCTGGATTTTCACATCTCCGAGGCAGTTTTCTCACCCATCAAATGAGGACACCACCACCTGTTGCAGAGCATCTTTGAGGAAGACCCAGTGGCAGAGGACCTGGCCCATTCAAGGAAAATATCTTGGGCCCCAAAGTCACTAGGCTAAAGGGAAAATTCAAGCTGGCAACTGCTTAGGGCAAACCTGCCTTCCATTCAATTCAAAGTCATCCCTCTGCTCACTGAGATAAATGCATATCTTATTTCCTCCTTTAAAAAAGCTAATCAGAAACTCAAAAGAAGGCAATGGATTGTCTCTCACCTACCTATGACCTAGAAACCCCCTCCCACGTCCAGCTGTCTCATTTTTGCTTGGATTTGTCCCACTTTTCTGGACCGATCCAATGTTCATCTTACATATGTTGATTGATGTCTTATGCCCCCCAAAATGTATGAAACCCAGCTGTGCTCTGACCACCTTAGGCACATGTTAGGACCTCCTAAGGCTGTGTTACAGACATGCATCCACAACCTTGGCAAAATAAAGTTTTTAAATTAACTGTCTCAAATGTGGGGGGTTCGGAGGGAACAGAACAAAGGCAATGGGGGAGTGAAACATTGCCCCATGACATGCAGTGCCACTGTGTGTGGGGCATGTGCGGGTACCTGGGGGGACGTAAACAATCCTACGATTGGGAAAATGCACAACACTTTGGTAAATCTCCAGTCCCAGGAGGTCTCAGGATGAAAGGCTTCTGGGAGGCAGAGGTGGGCCTGGAGATTGGGAAATGGGGAAAATATTTAGGGGAAGGTGTGTCAGGTGGATGGACTTGTGTGAGCAAAGAACAGGAAGGTTAAAAGTGTAGGGCAGGAGGGGGAGATGGTTGGAAAGCCAATTTGGAGTTAGGCTGGTGAGAGCCCTTGATGCCACGTTCCAGTCTGGAGTTTATTTTGTAGCAGCAAAGCACTTCTGATGGGTTTAGAATAGAGGACTAAAGAGAGAAGGTAGAATCCAGCCTGGAACCCCAAGGGAGGAGCCTCACGGCCTCTGGTGAGGAGGGCTCACTCTTCAACAGAGGCCATTGCTCCATCTCCCAGTCCCTCTGACACTCTCTCTTATCCCTGTACCCAGAAAGTTTGGGATCCTGCTGTGGCTCACAGTGGAGCCTCCTCCACATCCAGGGCTGGCCTGGGCAGTTTCTTGGCTCCCTCTGCCCCTCCTTCTGTTCCTCTTACTGGCATCAGGTTTCAGAAAGCTTCTGTTTCCTGCTGCCACCCTCCCACAGGTGTGGCAGCCTCAGTATTCTGTGAGCACCACGCAGGGTCCTGTAGCAAGGGCCTGAGGATGGATGCTGAGAGCCACCCTTAAGAGGGATGAGAATTCAGATCTGGTAAAAGAATGCAGCACCTGGAAGTGCTTTGTCCTGGTACCCTGGATTCTGCTGGTCAGGGTCACAACTCCAGAGTCCTGCCTACCCCCCCTCCCCACCTGCACCTGTAGCAGGATGAGCTGCAGACAAAACCCCCCAGACACCGAGTTAAAGAAGGAAGGGTTTTATTTGGCCAGGAGTGTTGGAAAGACTCACATCTCAAAAACCCGAGCTTCCCAAGTGAGCAATTCCTGTCCCTTTTAAGGGCTCACAACTCTAAGGGTGTCCACAGGAGAGGGTCACGATGGATTGAGCAAGCAGGGGGTACATGACTGGGGGCTGCATGCACCAGTAATCAGAATAGAACAGAACAGGACAAGGATTTTCACAATGCTTTTCCATACAATGTCTGAAATCTATAGATAACACAAGCAGTTAGGCCAGGGATGGATTTTTAACTACAGGCCCAGGTGCAGTGCTGGGCTGTCTGCCTGTGGATTCCATTTCTGCCTTTTAGTTTTTGCTTCTTTCTTTGGGGCAGAAATTGGGCAAAAGACAATATGAAGGATAGTCTCCTCCCTTACACCCCCTTTCTCAGCTCTTTTTACAAGTTCAGATTCTCCATTTACCTACTTTTCTTCCCCAACAGACTGCCAGCTCCTGGAAGACAGGGACTTATCTGACTCACCCATGGGCCATAGGGCCTGGGTCCAAGCAGCCTAGTGAGGACTTCCTAATCTCAACTAAACTGTAGGGTTCACTGTGGGCAGGAAGTAGGGGGGCAGCTACACTAGCTGCTGCCCTGGACCTGCCATGAGCCATTGATATCCATTATATCCAATCCTCACAGCCTCCCTGACAGAGCTTAGGGGGGACCCTTTGATTGTCTGCATTGCCACAGAAACTCAGGAACGGGGAAATCACAGGCAAAGATGAGAGATAGAAATCCTACTTATCCTTTTCTGATAAAGAAGTGTGCTGGTAAGAAAATGGGTTACAAGACCGGACACGGTGACTCATGCCTGTAATCCTAGCACTTTGGGAGGCCAAGGCGGGTGGATTGCCTGAGCTCAGGAGCTTGAGACCAGTATGGACAACATGTGAAATCCTGTCTCTACTAAAATACAAAAAATTAGCTGGCGGCCGGGCGCGGTGGCTCAAGCCTGTAATCCCAGCACTTTGGGAGGCCGAGGCGGGCGGATCACGAGGTCAGGAGATCGAGACCATCCTGGCTAACATGGTGAAACCCCGTCTCTACTAAAAAAAATACAAAAAACTAGCCGGGCGTGGTGGCGGGCGCCTGTAGTCCCAGCTACTCGGAGGCTGAGGCAGGAGAATGGCCTGAACCTGGGAGGCGGAGCTTGCAGTGAGCCGAGATCGCGCCACTGCACTCCAGCCTGGGTGACACAGCGCGAGACTCTGTCTCAAAAAAAAAAAAATTAGCTGGGTGTAGTGACACAAGCCTGTAGTCCCAGCTACTTGGGAGGCTGAGGCAAGAGAATCACTTGAACCCAGGAGGCGGAGGTTGCAGTGAGCCGAGATCATGCCACTGCACTCCAGCCTGGGTGGCAGAGTGAGACTCTATCTCCACCCCCCTCAAAAAAAAGAAAATGGGTAACAAAGGTGGCTGGAAGGTGTGGGTCTTGTTGCAAGCTTCCTGGAGACCCACTGACTTAATAGCCTTACAAATGTGCATATTATTTGGTCCATCTAGCCATTCTACTTGAAACCTGGCAAAAAAAAAAAAAAAAAAGATGTCATCTTCAATACAATTAAAGATACAAAACAAAGCAAAAGATTGTATCACTGTTTTCTTTCTTCTTTCTTTTTATCTTTCTTTCTTTTTTTCTTTCTCTCTTCTGTTTTTGAGAGAGGGTATCACTCTGTCATACAGCCTGGAGAGCAGTGCTGCACTTCACTTGATTTTCAGGCAGCTAAGGCAGGATATTGCTTAAGCCCTGGAGTTCGAAGCTGTGGTGAGGTATGATCCCGACACTCCACTCCAGCCTGGGTGACAAAACAAGACCCTGTATCAAAAAAATAAAGCATGAAGTTTAATAAGTTCCAAAATACATGTGCACCCATAAAGCCATTACCGCAATAATAACAATGAATATGCCCATCCCACCCCCAAATTTCCTGTCTTCCTTGGTAATATCTTCCTCAACCCTCCCTGCCTCTTCCCCTCACATCGTTAGGCAAGCAATGATCTTTTTTCTGTCATGTCAGGTCAGTTTGTTCCTAGAGTTTTATATAAATGGAATCATAACATTCTCTCTTTGGCTTCTTTCATTCAGCATAATTATTTTGAGATTCATCCGTGTTGAAGCATGTATCAATAGCACATTCTGTTTCACTGCTGAGTCATATTCCATTGTGTGGATATGTCACAGTTTGCTTATTCATTCAGCTGATGGTGGACATTTTCACTGGTTCCAGTTTGGGGTTATTACAAAGAAAATGAAACGTTTGTAAGCAATCTTTGTGTGGACATATGCTTTCTCTTCTCCCTTTCTCTTGGGTAAATATTTGGTAGTGGAATGGCTAGATTATATGGTAGGTTACCTGTTTAGGAAGTTCCCAATTTTTTTCTCAAAGTAGTTTTACCATTTTACATTCCCACCAACAGCATGAGTGTTCCAGTTGTTCCACATGATAATATAAACTTGGTATGGTTAGCCGTCTTCATTTTAGCCATTTCAATAAGTGGATAGTAATTTCTCATTTTTGTTTTAGTTTGCATTTTCCTTATTTTTGTTACTTCCAAATACAGACTACTGTTTATGTTGGGCATCTTTTTATGTGCGCATTTGCCATTTGTATATCTTCTTGTGTCAAAGACATTTGAACAAGAGCAACTCCATCTTGAATGGGGCTAGGTAGATTGAGGCTGAAACCTACTGAGCTGCATTTCCAGGAAGTGAGGCATTCTTACTCACAGGATCAGACAGGAGGTCAGCACAAGATACAGGTCATGAAGACCTTTCTGATAAGACACCATGCAGTAAAGAAGTTGGCCAAAACCCACCAAAAACAAGATGGTGATGAAAGTGGCCTCTGGTCATCCTCACTGCTCATTATATGCTAATTATAATACATTAGCATGCTAAAAGACACTCCCAGCAGCACCATGACAGTTTGCAAATGCCAAGTTACTCTATATAATCTAAAAGGGGGAGGAACCTTCCTCATTCAGGTAAACTCACAAATAATCCGCCTTCCGTTGAGCATACAATCAAGAAATAAGTATAGTCAGTAGAACAACTCATGTCACATCTCCGCCTGTGGTACAGCCAGTCTTCATTCCTTTACTTTTCTAATAAACTTGCTCTCACTTTACTCTATGGACTCGCCCCATATTCTTGCTGGACAACCAAGAACCTTCTTTTGGGGTCCATATCAGGACCCCTTTCCTGTAACACCTTGGTGAGGCCTGTTCAAATCTTTTGTCAGTTTTTAAAAACAGTTTTTTTCTTATACACTCTGGAAACATGTCTCTTATCAAATACATGATTTGCGAGTATTTCCTCCCAGTCTATGGCTTGTATTTTGAAAATTTAAAGTTTTTAAATTTTTTGGTAAAGTCTAATTTGTTAATATCTTATCACACACGTTGTGTTTTTCATGTCCCTCAGGGCTCACTGACTCTGCCGTAGTCCTGGGGCTGGCTATGCAGTGGGCTCCTCAGTTGTGGCAGTGTAATAGCAGCAGAATGTGATTCTTGGGGTACCCCCTGGGGAGCTGAAAGTGGCTGTGTTGATGGATCTGTTTTGGGACTCAGGAGAGGTATGCAGCCCCATCTTTATGCACAGCCTCATCTTCCAGAAGCCATGACTCAGAGGAAAAGGGTGCTTGGATTTTGTTATAGCCATTTGCTTTGTGGAAATTAACATTTACCATATTATATAAAAGATAGAATATGCATTAAGTCTTCCAACTGTTTATTTTTTAGCTTCCAACTGTATAAGTTTATAGATTTTTAAACCAAGATGCTTTATATATATTTTTTGTGGAAGTATGATAAGTTTTATGGCACATGGTTGGTACCATTGTTTCTTGCTTTCAGGCAAAATTGATCTTGAGTCCCAGCCAACTTCTTAGTGGCTTTGGGGCAGTTATATAAGCCTCATCTGCTAGAAAAGGCATAATAAAATTGACTGCATAAGTGACACATTTTTTTTTGGCCAGGCACAGTGGCTCACACCTGTAATCCCAGCACTTTGGGAGGCGAAGGTGGGTGGATCACCTGAGGTCAGAAGTTCGAGACCAGCCTGGCCAACATGGGGAAACACGTCTCTACTAAAAATAGAAAAAATTAGCCAGGCATGGTGGTATGTGCCTATAATCCCAGCTACTCCGGAGGCTGAAGGAGGAGAATAGTTTGAACCTGGAAAGCAGAGGTTGCAGCGAGCTCAGGTCATGCCATTGCTCTCCAACCTGGGTGACAAGAGCAAAACTGTGTCTTATACAAGAAGAAATTTTAAAATATTTGTCTTTTTTACTTTAAAACCACTATTTTATAGTGGTTCCCATCAAGAGACAGATTCTGCTTCCCAAACCTTGAATCTTTCTTGCCTTATTTGCACAGGCCAAAGCTGTGCATATGACAGTGTGTCAGTTTGGTACCTAGGTTAAAACGGTTTTAAATGCTTCTGTTTTCTTTTTCAGAACCCTTTCATCTCTATTAGAACAAGCCCATTTTAACTTTCTGGAGGATAAAATAGCATGCTGAGAAAAGGAAAAGCCAAAGTGCCTCAGTTTACAGACAGTTCACTCCCAGAAGCAGAGCCACCTAATTCACCAGCAGCTGACCACTCACACCTGAAGGAGCCAAACTGAGCCCAGCAGAATGGCCCAGCTGAGCCCAGCCTAAATTTTTAACCAACTCAATCATGAGCTAGTATGTTTTTAGATTGTTTGTTATGCAGTTATAGCTTACTAATGTATATACCCATTAAAGACAGGATGCCAGGACAGATTGATTATAAATAACCTGCAAATGCTCAGCACCCTATAAGTATTGATTTTCTTTTCCCTTTATTTAATAGATTTGTTATAAGATGGTATTGGGTTATTCAGAAGTGAGGTAGGAGAATAGGGTGTGGAGGCAGGGAACTTCAGGCCAATTTGTGCTGACTTCCTAAAACACACACACACACACACACACACACACACACACACACACACACCAAGGTCTAGTGGTAGGGAACCTAAAACCAGTTAAGGCCAACTTTCAACAGCTAAACCAAAAGAGAAAGAACCCATCCCCCCACACCGGAGTGGCAAAGGATCAAAGGCTACTCTCCCTACAACGCTCCCCATTCCACCACTCCTCAGATGTAAAGAGAGAGTGCCTTGGAGTGGCCACAGGCTAAGCACAGGCCATCCCTTCATCTGCATGGAATGTCAATTCTTCTCAGTTTTTTTGTTTTTGTTTTTGTTTTTTTTTTTTTTTTGAGACGGAGTCTCGCTCTGTCACCCAGGCTGGAGTGCAGTGGAGGGATCTCAGCTCACTGCAAGCTCCGCCTCCCGGGTTCACGCCATTCTCCTGCCTCAGCCTCCCGAGTAGCTGGGACTACAGGCGCCCGCCACCTGGCCCGGCTAGTTTTTTGTATTTTTTAGTAGAGACGGGGTTTCACCGTGTTAGCCAGGATGGTCTCGATCTTGTGACCTCGTGATCCGCCCGTCTCGGCCTCCCAAAGTGCTGGGATTACAGGCTTGAGCCACCGCGCCCGCCCCTCTCAGTTTTTAATTAGCCACAGACAAAATCCTTCATCCAAATAAGGGGTAGCCAATAGGGACCCCAAAAACTGTACTTAAAACCCAGAAAACTTTGTAACCAGGTCCTTGAGCCATTTGCTTGAGCCAACACCCACCCTGTGAGTGCTTTCTCACTTTAATAAATTTCTACTTTCGCTGCTTCCTCCTGTGTTTTGTTCCTTTGTTACTTTGTGCATTTTGTTCAATTCTTTGTTCAAAATGTCAAGGATCTGGACAACTCACACTCACGGTCTTCCTTCTGGGAACAGAAGTGCAGGAAGATGTGGAGGCCTGTGATTGGTGCTTAAACTCACACAGTGCCCCCCACCACAGCAGAAAAACACACAGTTACAGTCTGACAATTAGGTCCAAAGATAAATAGGAAAACAAGAAGTTTGCCTTTAATCTATTCTCTCTACATCTAATCTTTGGAGGTCAAGGCTGTGAAGAGACCTGAAGACATCGTGTTCTCTCCTACTGGAGCCCCATCATTCTTTGTTTACTGTCTGATATTTAAAAGGAAAACAAATCTCTGAGAGAGGAGGGAGTCAGAGGCAGATAGAGAGGGAGGGTTTTGGGAGAGAAAAAACACCCACAGGACCGCACCAGCACTGCCCCTGTAGCTAGCAGGAAGAAATGTGGTTAAGAACTTCCTTATGCCAGGATGTTGTTCAGAAGGGATTTTTTTCAACTTAGGTGCAGGCGCAATAAATCAACTCAAATGTCCTAAACTTGACCCAGCTTATTAGAATATCATACACATGACATTAGCATTGTTGTTTTAGCACTCCCCTACCCCCCTTTCTCCAAGTTTTTGCTTAGGCACTCATGGGTAATAACCAACATGGAGTCACTGTGGCCAACCCCAGGCATGCACAGATGCAGCACCCTTAGTGGGGAACTTACTCCTCTCATTTGGGCAGAACCCACAGAAGACTCCTTTTTTCTTGCCTCATAAAAGACCCATAACTCAGATGGGTGAGGTGGCGCATGCCTGTAATCCCAGCACTTTGGGAGGCAGGGGCAGGCAGATCACCTGAGGTCAGGAATTGTAAACCAGCCTGGCCAACAACATGGTGAAACCCCATCTCTACAAAAATACAAAAAATTAGCCAGGCATGATGGTGGGTGCCTGTAATCCCTGCTACTCAGGAGGCTGAGGCTGGAGAATCACTTGAACTGGGAAGGCAGAGGTTGCAGCGAGCTAAGATCAAGCCACTGCACTCCAGCATGGGCAACAGAGCAACACTCCATCTCAAAAAAAAAAAAGAAAAGAAAGAAAGAAATTAGGCCCATTTCTGGCAACCTGCTTTCAGGTCCCCTCCTGCTGTGGAGAGCTTTCCTTTTGCTTAATAAATCCTACTCTGTCAAACTCACTGTCTGGTGTTGCCCTGCTTCATTCTCCTTGGTCGTAGACCAGAGCCCAGACCTGGCTAAACTGAGACCACCACACCTCTACAAAACAGCAACTGTGAGACTGTGGTCTTCATGTGGACACTCTCAGCTTGCACCTCTACTCTCTCTAGGGGGCACTGTTCCACCCACCCTTGAGCCTGAGGAGAAAAGTTGGTAGAGAGGCTGTTCCCTCACTTCTAGCAGAAAAGACGTGTTCAGGCCCTCACTTCCCTGAGGTCAGAGCCCTCATGCCTGCACTCAATGTGGCAGACACCTGCCATATGTAGCTACTGGGTACCTGGAATGTGGCTGGTTTGAAGTAAAATGTGCTGCAAACAAAAAATGCACAGTGAGTTTAGAAGAATTATACCAGAAATATACTTTCTTTTTTATTTTTTTGAGACGAGTCTCGCTCTGTCGCCCAGGATGGAATGCAGTGGTGCGATCACGGCTCACTGCAAGCTCTGCCTCCCAGGTTCATGCCATTCTTCCTCAGTCTCCCGAGTAGCTGGGACTACAGGCACCCGCCACAACGCCTGCCGAATTTTTTTGGTATTTTTAGTAGAAACGGGGTTTCACCATGTTAGCCAGGGTGGTCTGTATCTCCCGACCTCGTGATCCACCCGCCTCAGCCTCCCAAAGTGCTGGGATTACAGGCGTGAGCCACAGCGCCTGGTAAAATATATTTTATTTCTAATTATGTGTCCGGAGTTGGTTCCTTCCCCTGGGTTCCTCCTCTCGCTGATCAAGAATGAAGCCGCGGACCTTCACGGTGAGTGTTACAGCTTTTAAAGATGGCATGGACCCCAAGAGTGAGCAGTAGCAAGGTTTATTGTGAAGAGGGAAATAATAAAGCTTCCACAGCATAGAAGGGGACCCCAGTGGGTTGCCACTGCTCCCTGAGGTAGCCAGCTTTTATTCCCCCTCCCATTTCCCCTTAATTGTCCCCTCCCATGTTCCGTTTTTGTCCTATCAGAGTGCCCTTTTTTCAATCCTCCCTGCGATTGGCTACTTTTAGTATCCTGTTGATTGGTGCATTTTACAACCCCCTTGTTCGCTACAGAGCACTGATTGGTGCATTTTTACAGAGTGTTGATTGGTACATTTTATAATCCTCTTGCAAGACAGAAAAGTTCCCCAAGTCCCCACTTGACCCAGGAAGTCCAGCTGGCTTCACCTCTCAATTCTATATTGATCACATATTAAAACAGTAATATTTTGGAGATACCAGGCTAAAATTAACACAAACAATTTCACTTCTTCTTATTATTATTTTTGATGTGGCTAATAAAAAATTAAAAATTCACTAATAGCTAACATTTTAGTTTTTAGAGGATTAATTCCTTCTTAAAAATCTCAGTGTCCTACACAAAAGACCAGAGGCCAGAAAGGTTATAAAACATTAAAATAATTGTCATTATATTGTTTCCATTTGTGAACATGTGTGTGTGCAAGCGTGCATGTGTACCTGTGTGTGAGTACATGGGCGTGTGTGTGCATGCATACGTGTACAATTTATATTATAAATGGACTTAACCTTACACACCACAAGGTTAAAAAATGACCAAGCCAAGCACAGAGATAAAACCCAGCCTGGGCCAGACGCAGTGCCTCACACCTTTAATCCCAGCATTTTGGGAGGCCCAGGCAAACAGATAACCTGGTTCAAGACCAGCCTGGCCAACATGGTGAAACCCTGTCTCTACTAAAAATACAAAAATTGGCCAGGTGTGGTGGCAGGCACCTGTAATCCAAGCTACTTGGGAGGCTGAGGCAGGACAATCGCTTAAACCCGGGAGGCAGAGGTTGCAGAAAGCCGACTTCTCGCCACTGCACTCCAGCCTGGGCGAGAAGGGACAGACTCCCTCTCCAAACACAAACGCAAAAACCTGCCTCAAAGTGCCTGGAGGCCAGAGCCTGTCACTCTCGCCTCATTCAGTGTAGTGTATGGTTGCAACTTCTGTCACTCAAGACCTGAGGGCGGGGGGGCTTACAGCCTATCCAATTAGGGCGCTGGATTGACAACTGCCGAATCAGGAGCGCAGTGGAGAGGAGGGGGCGGCATCCGGGATCTGGCGGGGCCTTTGCCTGTAGCTCCAGCCAGAGCTCCGTTAGGGCCTCATCGCTCTGCTTCAGCTCCTTGGGGAGGCGTCGGTGATTCTGCCACAGCCTCAGCCTCTGTCGCTCTGTGACCTGCGGGTATTGCATGATTCCTATCTAAGACTCTGGGACACTCCTGAAGTCGGGAAGTGGTGAGTGTGAGGGGCAGGGGGCAGGGCGTCCCGAGGCTGGGGAGGCCTCATCGGAACATGCGGGAAATGGCGGCGGTGGGACTAGTCAGTGAGTGGAGTTCGCGCTCAGCCCTCGGTCCTCAGTCCCCTCCCGTGAGGGACGCGGGCTCCTGTCGGTCCCCGCACAGCGGCTCTGCCCAGCCTGCAGCCCTCCTCGTTCAGCTCTGCGCCCGCAGCCCCGCACCTTCCCCGGGCTGTGGGGTGAGGAGCTCACCGGGAAGACGCCGGCGCGGCGTGCGCGGGCACGTGTGGGAGGAGCTGTGGTCCGGGGTCCTGTCCCTACTTTACCCGGTTCCGAATGAGATCGAGGCCCCGTCAAAACATAGAGTTCATGTGAGCAAACAGGACTCATTAATGGGACAGCGCCCCCGTGGTTCGTGGTTTGGGGGCTGCCAGCGGGTCTTGAAGGAAAGGCTTTTGTGGGGTGTGTGAGGAAGGGAAGCCATTCACCCGCCCGCCCCAACTTTCCCACCGGTCCCCTTGCCCTGAGCGCCTCCTCCGCGTGGCTGTTCCTGGGCGGCATCTTTTAGAATACGCTGGTGTCGTGCGCACAGCGCTTCGCTGGGTTCTGTGAGTGGTTCTGCCACATTATGGAACTTGAGGAGGGTGCGGGCGCCCCTGGTTTGTTGGAGACGTTCAGAAATGAAGACGGGTGTCCAGAGGCAGGGACTGGCGTCTGCAGGGGGGCAGTTGCGGGAAGAGCGCTGAGCTTGTGGGTCTGCGCTGACTCTGGGTGGGGTCGTTAGTGAGTGGCTGGACACCCCGTTGGGGTTGGAGCATTGACGGGTGTTGAGGAAACTCTTCAGGTTTTCTGTCAGAAGAAAGACATGGCTGAGCCTGGGCTGGAGGGAGTCGCCTGGTGTCTGCGGGAGGCGCGAGTGGGTTCTGCACTTGCGCGGTCCTGCTGGGCCCTGTCCGGTTCCTCCAGGTCTCCTCCCGGGGAGAGGGAACTGGGAACTTAAGAGGAAAGGAGGAGTTCTGAGAAACGTCCCTTCCCTGCACCCTGCTGCCAGCCCCCACCCAATGCTAACCCACTCCTGAGCACGCCCACTGGGCATTCCCACGGCCACACCCGTCCTAGGACAGGGTTCTACCCTCAGGAATTGTGGCCATGGCAGCTTTGCTCCTATAGTTTTCTGTCAAAAACACACGCAGTGCCCAGTGGACTCCTGGGTCATCTCAGCCCCAGATCGTAGCAGGAATCTGTTTCCTTCTCCAATCCAGGCTTCTGGACCATCTGATCCTAATCTCCTCTGCCTTTATGGACTCAGGAATCAGAGCATAGCCCTGCCTCAGCTTGTACCTGTAGCACAAACCAGTCCTTTCATCAGTTGTGCCCTGTCCCCACCCCATGGCTCTTGATAGCTCCTTTCTGTCTTCTGCTTTTTCCTTCCCCAAAAATCCTCTTCTGTGCACACAGTGTGCCCAAGTTCATCCCTTACGTGCCTACAAGAATTCAAGACCATGCCTTCACACTGGCTGTTGTAGGAACAAATAGAAATTAGAAAGAAGAGGCTTAATGATTTCTCTTTTGAATGAGGGAAGAATTTTTGTTCTTCTCCCTTTTCTTAAAGCATTTAGGTGGATTTTTTTTTTTTTTTTTTTTTTGAGACGGAGTCTCGCTCTGTCACCCAGGCTGGAGTACAGTGGCCGGATCTCAGCTCACTGCAAGCTCCGCCTGCCGGGTTTACGCCATTCTCCTGCCTCAGCCTCCCGAGTAGCTGGGACTACAGGCGCCCGCCACCACGCCTGGCTAATTTTTTGTATTTTAAGTAGAGACTGGGTTTCACGGTGCTAGCCAGGATGGTCTTGATCTCCTGACCTCGTGATCCGCCCGTCTCGGCCTCCCAAAGTGCTGGGATTACAGGCTTGAGCCACCGCGCCCGGCCTAGGTGGAATATTTTTATAATTATTTTCACTGGTTTTTGAAATATATGTAAATCATTTTTATCAGTTAAATAAGTCATTTGTCTTTTTTTGACTCAGACTTGTCTTTATCTAGGACCTGGAAACTATTGCTTTGAAATGTGAATAGCAAGAATATATACCACAGTTTCTGTAGGAGGGTGGGA
The DNA here is from genome assembly GCF_008728515.1 of Papio anubis. Lineage (NCBI taxonomy): Eukaryota > Metazoa > Chordata > Mammalia > Primates > Cercopithecidae > Papio > Papio anubis. Next base: position 184,772,425 of record NC_044978.1, on the reverse strand, counting down.
GGCTGCCTTCAGCAGGTAACTGGCTCCACATTGCGAATCTACATCCTGTCATGAAGATGTGGGAAGTTTATTTTTCCTTTGAATATTACCAATTAGAAAACCCAGATTACCTCCCAAATTACTAGGTGAAATAATAAACTGTAAATGGTGCTTTCAAGTCTTCCACTTGAAAACTAGTAATGGTGACTTTTTTTCTGTGTTTCAGTCTTTTTTTTTTTTTTTTGAGACGGAGTCTCTGTCGCCCCAGGCTGGAGTGCAGTGGCCGGATCTCAGCTCACCTGCGAAGCCCCGGGCCTCCGGGTTTACGCCATTCTCCCGCCTCAGCCTCCCAGTAGCTGGGACTACAGGCGCTCACACCTCGGGCCTGCTAGTTTTTGTATTTCTTAGTAGAGACGGGTTTCACCGTGAAAGAAGCCAGGGATGGTCTCGATCTCCTGACCTCGGATTCAATCTGCCTCGGGCCTCCCAAAGTGCTGGATTACAGGCTTGAGCCACTGCCACCGGGGCCTTGTGTTTTGTAGTCTCTTAGTAGATTGCCTTTGATGCACATCACATTTTGGTTTAATTATATAACAAAACATTTTCTTGCTGTTCTATTATGGTGGAAATTTTTTTGGGGATTGGAGATAATTTTTCTTTTCTCTCTCTCTTTTTTTTTTTTTTTTTTTAAGATGGAGTCTTGCTCTGTTGCCAGGCTGGAGTGCAGTAGTGTGATCTCAGCTCACTGCGGTCTCCACCTCCCAGGTTCAAGTGATTCTCCTGCCTCAGCCTCCCGAGTAGCTGGGACTACAGGCGCGCCACCACACTCAGCTAAGTTTTTTATATTTTTAATAGAGATGGGGTTTCACCATGTTGGCCAGGATGGTCTCCATCTTCTGAATTCATGATCCACCCACTTCGGCCTCCCGAAGTGTTGGGATTATAGGCGTGAGCCACCGTGCCTGGCTGAAAATTTTTCTTTTAGTCATATTTTCCATACATTGTTTAGAAGTACCAGATGTTATATACAAAGTGCCTATCAGGCTTCACTTGAGAGAAAAACCTTCATTCTCAGGATTCCAGCCACACAACCCACAATTGTACGACAAAGTGCAGCAAGGTGCTCCCCAAATCTGCAAACAAAATAGTCTCTCTATTTGGGATCTACAGTCCCTTCTAGAGCAGTTAGACTAGATTTCTACAAAAATAACTTCAGAACAGCAATCAGTTATTTCACCTCCTTCAGTGCTCCTGTCATCTTCAGATCTGACACAGATTCAGAGATCATGGGGCCCATAAACCCAACCAGGATCATACATATGCATTGATTAAACCTGAGAACTTCAATTCTCTCCCTCCTCCCCTTGGCCCAATGCCCACAAATGTGCATAGCTCACCAGCCCTCCAAGACCTAAATGTGTAGTTCCAAATTTTGAATTTATTTTCTGGGATTTGAGAGAAGAAAAGAACTTTTATTTGAGAAATACATGTTCTTTTAATGATCAGACCCAGAGTCTTGTTAAAATGAGACCACAGTGATAATACTGTTCCCATCTTTGAACTGTTGGTCTTTTGAAATTGCTTGCTGTTGGCACAAGTGGCTATAAATTAACCTAATAATGCCACACTGGACACCATAACCCACACCCAATAGCTTAAAAATGTATATAACCAATCACTAACCAATGTTACTATTGTAAGCCAATAAGAATTCCTGACAACTTTCTATCAGTTCCCTCTCTGCCTTCCTTTTTCCTTTACAAATATACTTGTAGCTGGAGTGTATATTCAGGGCAGCTTTATACTCCAAGATTGCAATATTCAAGCTTTGGCCCCAAAACTCTCTACTTATATTATGTTTACCCTAGTATTTCCTTTTAGGTCAAAATATTCTTTAGAATGTGTTGAAGGAACCTCACTGAGGGGATCTCTCCTCTGGTTTTACTGTGCTTACTCTAATCCCTAAGAATGCAGAGGCACATTGATCCCACCTAGAATCTGCATATAAAAGTTGGCCTCTGCCTAGGATTCCCAACACTGGACCAGACTTTGGGTTGAAGACATACGAAAAACTCACAGAAGACATATTCTGCATCATGAGAGGCCAACATAGACATCTTAAGCCCCATTTTTAGAGTGGAGCCCTTTGAGTTAGTGACCTGCTACAGCTGTGTGAGAGGCTTCTGATGGGAACAAAATCCTGTGGCAGAATCTGTAAGTGTAACAAGCATCTTAGCAGTGGGAGGTAAGGCCACAAAATATCCAGAGCCTTAATGACAACCATAATCACAAGTATGCCTTTCTCTTGTATACTGTGTTATGGGAGTAGAGTACTTTTGTCCTTTTCCTTACCTCAGAGTTAGCTGATCGGGGCAGGGGATATCACATCTGGAGCCAAGATATGCAGGTCCACCAGGACAGCTCCATTTTCTATTTGCACCCCACAAAGTCAGCCTGAGTGTCTCCTCCATGGATCACTACGGGGGCATCAACCAAAGGTCACTGGGGACACTCTCACCAGCATCTTTGAGTAATGAGACATTTGAGGATGTCCTGTGCAGACTGGGGTCAGTCTGACAAGAAGGTCTAATTCTGCTCCCATTTCAGAGAAAGATTAAGTGACTCATCCAGGGTTTGTGCCTCCCCTCACAGAAAGAATCTCCTTGGTTTTTACCCAGATAAGAATTGCTCCAGTTTTCTGGTTCTTTGGTGAAAAATGAGGAGATCTGGAGACCCAAACTGATCAAGAACCTAATTGCTTCTATTTCATATGGTCATTAGAAAAAGACATAAAGCAGTCATGGTCCCTACTATCAAGGAACTTGCAGTCTGGAGCACATGAATAAATGGTTGAATTCAGCATCGTGTGTTCAGTACAAAGATGGACACTGTACAGGAGACTTAAGCTTCATTTGGGTTACTTCCCTTTTATTGTTTTGTGAGTTTTGATGCCACCACCTGATCAGCTGTTCATTGGCAGAAGAGAAATTGTTGTTATTACTATTTGTATTGTTTTTACCTTGCTAAGAATAAATAATTAGCTTCTAATATAATTGGTCTAGAAAAACATAAGGGTTTTGGTTGAATTCCTTGCTATTGTGTGTTATAAAATAGGGAATTAGCTAAAATAGATTAAGATACAGAAACTCGGCCGGGTGCGGTGGCTCAAGCCTGTAATCCCAGCACTTTGGGAGGCCGAGACGGGCGGATCACGAGGTCAGGAAATCGAGACCATCCTGGCGAACACGGTGAAACCCCGTCTCTACTAAAAAGTACAAAAAAACTAGCTGGGCGAGGTGGCGGGCGCCTGTAATCACAGCTACTCGGGAGGCTGAGGCAGGAGAATGGCGTAAACCCGGGAGGCGGAGCTTGCAGTGAGCTGAGATCCGGCCACTGCACTCCAGCCTACCCCACAGAGCGAGACTCCGTCTCAAAAGAAAAAAAAGATACAGAAACTCTGGGAATCAAATTTCTCTTCGGCAGGCTTAGAAAAGACAAAACTGAAAATACTTACAGGCATAGAGAGCAGATGCCTAGGGCCCACCTTCTGTCCCATCTCTGTCCAGATCCACCCTCTGCTGAACCTTTTCCAGGTCTGACCCCACACTGAAATCTCTCACAGAACTGCTTAGAGAAGATCAGAGTTTGGGGTGGCTAACCCTACTGCCTCTCCGGAGCTGGTGCTCACAATTTCCTGAAACCCAAAAGCAGATGAATGGGGAAAAGCGATATACTTTTGTGCCTTAAATTGTTTTTTATAAAATTAAAATTAGTGTTTCTAGAGACATCCTATCCAGCAACCTGTTCCCCATCTCTACAGTTTCAGTGGTTTTTTCACAAGTTTCAAAGTAACTACAAACACAAAATAAAAAATTCCTCTGAATTGCACTTAACTCTTTCTTTCTGTATATGTCCCATCTATCTATATTGAGCTATTATTTTACGCATTTAAAAAACAAAAAAACAAAACCAATAAGTAAACAGAAGAGGAAATAGAAATGCTGGGGCCCTGCATTTAAATCCTGGGAAGTATAGGACTACTTTTCAGGATGTTATAGTATTAACACACGTAATGTGAACTTCCCAGCACACTGCTCTGTGACATACTTCTGAGCACATACTACATGCTCCATAAAGATTGCATTAATGCATATACACATTTTTCAAATGCAGACTTACTCAGACTTGCCACCATCTTCCGCCTCTGTAAACATTAAAGGGCCTGCAGAGAATGCCATATTTCAAGATGATGATTGGTGGTCGTGTCTTCGGATGTAAAGTATTTGTGTTATGATAAGGGTGTTGCAGTGAGGGACTCATGCTGTGATTGCTTTTTCTAGCTGAGTGGTATTATGGGTCTAGGAGCAGAAGCGTCAGCAATAAGAAGACTTGCAGTAACAGGAGACTTGCAATAAGAAGCTAATTCATGGACCCTTTTCAAACCTGCAGAATTTTGTTACTTACAGTGAGGTTTTGAATACCAAATAATTTATATGCACATTGAACCTTAGAGGCAATGCTTGGCCGAGTGACTCTCAGCCCAGTCTTGCTGTAGAATCACGTGGACAGTCTGAAGAGAAACCATAACCTGTGCCCTCCCCACAGATCCTGTCTGTTTTACTAGGTGGAAAAATTTCTGTTTTTGGCCAGGCGCTGTGGCTCATGCTTGTAATATCAGCACTTTGGGAGGCCGAGGCAGGCGGATCACGAGGTCAGGAGATCAAGACTACCCTGGCTAACACAGTGAAACCCCATCTCTACTAAAAATACAAAAAAAATTAGCCAGGCATGGTGGCAGGCACCTGTGGTCCCAGCTATTCAGGAGGCTGAGGTAGGAGAATGGCGTGAACCTGGGAGGCAGAACTTGCAGTGAGCCGAGATTATGCCACTGCATTCCAGCCTGGGCAACAGAGCAAGACTCCGTCTCAAAAAAGAATTCCTGGTTTTTAAATTGAATTCCTCACATGATTCTACCACAAGGCCAGGGTCAAGCATGAGGGCTTCCAGATACTTTAATGAGAAGTCAGTTCACCCTTTGTTCTAGGAAGTCACAGGGCCTGCTCTGCTTGGTTTTGGTAGGGCATGTCAGTGTAGCCCATATTTCCACTGCAGCAACAGAAATTGCTGGCATGCCCTCCTTTTTCCTCAGAGTTATAGAATAATTTAGAGAACATTACTGTGTCGAAAGTTATTTTATCAGATAACTCCATTCAGGCTTGTAAGTCAGAACTAGTTCTCTTAACTTATTTCACCTGTAGTCAAATTAAGGCCTCACAGCCGGGTGCGGTGGCTCATGCCTGTAATCCCAGCACTTTGGGAGGCTGAGGCAGGCGAATCACCTGAGGTCAGAAGTTGGAGACCAGCCTGGCCAACATGGTGAAACCCTGTCTCTAACAAAAATACAAAAATTAGCCGGGCATGGTGGTGGGTGCTTGTAATCCCAGCTAGTAAGGAGGCTGAGGCAGGAGAATCACTTGAGCCTGGGAGGCAAAGGTTGCAGTGAGCCGAGACCGCGCCACTGCACTCCAGCCTGGGCAACAGAGCAGGACTCCATATTAAAAAAAAAAGAAGAAGAATTCTGTCACTTGATAAATATGTATTTTCAGGAGCTCTTAACATTCAGGGATATGGCCATAGAATTCTCTCCAGAAGAGTGGAAATGTCTGGACCCTTCTCAGCAGAATTTATATAAAGATGTGATGTTGGAGAACTACAGAAACTTGGTCTCCCTGGGTGAGGATAACTTTAATATGTAATTCCTAATACTTTTTCAGAATTTCATTTTCTTTCCTTGTATAACATCTCTTAGGAGCTTTTGCTTTGCATGAATTAATTTCAGTTCCTTCATGAAAAGTTTGGGAGTTTGATGGTATAAAAAATAAAATCTTTAGGATGTTTCATCTTTACGTAAACGTTCTTTTGAGCTAATTTGTTTCCTTCACTCTAGGCTAGTGGTAATTCTATAAATTAATGATATAAAATAATTGTCTTTCACATCTTAACATGCAATTTGCACTACTTATTTTTGATTCAGTAGTACTTGGTAGTGGAACTTAAAGCCCACAGATTTAAAATACTTAAATATTCTAAAGATTCTGTCAGAAAACAATTTTTGGATTAATTTTCTAGAATCTTCCCTAATTTCTCTATTCTACTTAGCATAGTACTAGGTTGGTAATTGGAGTATCCCCAGCAATAGTCATGTTAATTTTTTAAAAATAAAACAGCTGTTACTATCTCTAACCCAGACCTGGTCACCTGTCTGGAGCAAAGAAAAGAGCTCTACAATTTCAAGATACATCAGACAGCAGCCAGACCCTCAGGTAGGTGAGAGTGAATGGAGGAGAGGACACAGGCAAGGAGGCCAAAAGTCAAGAAGGAAGCCAGGCCTTAAAATGTAGTTTGGGAGGCTGAGCCCTGTGGCTCACGCCTGTAATCCCAGCACTTTGGGAGGCCGAGGCAGGTGGATCACCTGAGATCAGGAGTTCAAGACCAGCCTAACCAATATAGTGAAACCCTGTCTCTGCTAAAAATACAAAAATTAGCTGGGTGTGGTGGCTTGTGCCTGTAATCCCAGCTACTCAGGATGCTGAGGCAGAGAGAATTGCTTAAAAACCCAGGAGGCAGAGGTTATGCTCAGCTGAGATCACGCCGCTGCACTCCAGCCTGGGCAGTATCGAGCTAGACTCCATTGCAAAAAATAAATAAGTAAATAAATGCAGTTTGGGAAGCTCTGTGACAAAATAATTTCCAAAAAGGCTGCATTTTTTCTCATAGGGTCATCTTATGTCCCATGCTCTTAAATCCAAGAGTTCTGTTTTTCCTTTCGTATCTCCCTTCAAGTTTACAGGGAGAGCCGGTGTCCACTTTATCACTTACAAAGGGCTGCATGGTCTGACTGCTGTTCATTGCTTTTGGGGACCTGGGAATATTTGTATGATTGAAGAGCTCTATGTTAAAGTTTTTTTGTTTTTTGTTTTTTTCCAAATACTGTTTTTGCATCATGTCTAAAATGTGTAAGGTGAGTAGTGGACATACTGGGATTTGGTTCAGAAATCCCAGGAACACCAGGGACAGATGTTGCATCTTTTCTGCTTGGTGATTTTTAATCCTATAGAGGTTGCAAATGTAATTCTACAAAAAAATTCTTACTCAGCAATTTTATCAGAACAATAAGCATTTTCCTAAATATGAAAAAATGTAATTTTATTTTACTTCAAAATGTTATTGTTTTAATATAAACTGAGATTTGTAATTTAAACTCTACTTTTGCAAGTTTTCAAATTATTTAAAGCATGGGTTTCCAACCTTTGGCTTCCTTGGACCACCACATTGGAAGAAAAACTGTCTCGGCCACACATAAAATACAGTAACATGGCCGGGCATGGTGGCTCAACCTGTAATCCCAGCACTTTGGGAGACCGAGGCAGGCAGATCATGAAGTCAGGAGTTAGAGACCAGCCTGGCAAGCATGGTGAAACCCCATCTCTACTAAAAATATAAAAATTAGCTGGGCATGGTGGTGCATGCCTGTAATCCCAGCTACTTGGGAGGCTAAGGTAGGAGAATTGCTTGACCCCAGGAGGTGGAAGTTGCAGTGAGCTGAGATCGTGCCACAGGCACTCCAGCCTGGGCAACAGAGGAACACTCCGTCTAAAAACAAATAAAAATAATAAAAATAATAAAAATTATGCTAACACCAATAATAGCTGATGAGCATTAAAAAAAAAAAAAAAAAAGGTTTGCAAATAATTTTTGTGATATCCACCACCACAGATAAGTAAAAATGTCCTCACATTCAAAGGGTTGGCCAGCACTGAATTTCTTAAATGCGCTGTGTCATTAACCAGCTTAGAACATTGCTAAGTGTATATTAAACTCTCAATTGTTACATTATTTCTTAATAACTATTATCTTTTAATTTTGTCTTATTTAGTAGGAAGCCTACTGAAATTCTGTTATTGAGATCTATCTATATATAAAAATGTGTGTTTCACACACACAAACACCTATGTAAGTTTTATATGTGTATAATAAATTCTTACTTAACTTTGCTGATAGGTTCTTGGAAACAGTAAGCAAAGCAACATATTAAGAAAACTAATTTTACCAGAGTTTAATTAATACAAGAGATATGTTTACATGACATATAGCAACATTGTTCATTTAAAGATGCAGTTTTCAAGAACCTATTTTGAACATAAAGTGAGGGCTTACTGTACATCTCTGTGCGACCTGGATTTTTCTGATAAATAAAAATTGTATAACTTAATGTGTACAGTGTAATGATTTGATATGTATATACGTTGTAAAATAAAATATAGTCAAGTTGATGAACACATCTATTACCTCAGGTAGATAACCAATTTTTTTGTAGTAAGAACACTTAAAGTCTACTGTTGTAGCAAATTGTAAGCATACACTACAGTGTTACTAACTATAAACAATGCTATTTTGCTGATCTAATGCTAATGTACTTTAGATTTTTCAGAGTTACTCAACTTATAACTAAAAATTGGTATTCTTTGAACATCTCCTTATTTTCCACCCTCAGGCACTAACAATCACCATCAATCAATGTTAAAGTTTTTTTTGTTTGTTTTGTTTTGTTTTTGAGACGGGGAGCCTCACTGTCACCCAGGCTGGAGTGCAGTGGCGTGATATCCACTCACTGCAAGCTCCGCATCTCGGGTTCACCCCATTCTCCTGCCTCAGCCTCCTAAGTAGCTGGGACTACAGGCACTCACCACCATGCCTGGCTAATTTTGTTTTTATATTTTTAGTAGAGACAGGGTTTCACCATGTTAGCCAGGATGGTCTCTATCTGACCTCGTGATCCACCCACCTCGGCCTCTCAAAGTGCTGGGATTACAGGTGTGAGCCACCATGCCCAGCCAATCAATGTTAAAGTTGTTTAAGGTTATACTTAAGTTTTACAATTGTGTTTTCTATTACTGTGAAAAATGACACTAAAATTTTCACATTGAGTATAGATAACTTATGATAATATGGTACTTTGACAATATTAGTTATTCTAATGAAATAGGTTTCTATTTATTTGTGTCTACTGCAATTTCTGTCATTAATATTTTATTTAGTGTATACATATTGGTTAAATTTACTTTGATTACATTTTTTTATATTTATACTATTGCAAATGAAAATTGTTTCTTCCTTTTTTTGGAAGGTTTGTTGTTACTATTTGGAAATGCAACAAATATTTTTATGTTGGGCCAGGTCCAGTGACTCATTTCTGTAATCTCAGTACTTTCAGAGGCCAAGGCTGGTGGATCACTTGAGCATAGGAGTTTAAAATGAACCTGGGCAACAGAGTATTAACTCCAAAAATCTGAGACGGGTCTCAGTTAATGTGGAAAGTTTATTTTGCTGGCCAGGCACGGTGGCTCATGACCGTAATCCCAGGACTTTGGGAGGCCGAGGCTGGTGGATCAAGAGATCGAGACCATCCTGGCCAACATGGTGAAACCCCATGTCTACTAAAAACACAAAAAATAGCGGGGCGTGGTGGCACGCACCTATAGTCCCAGCTACTTGGGAGGCTGAGGCGGGAGAATCGCTTGATCCCAGGAGGTGGAAATTACAATGAACTGAGATTGCACCACTGCACTCCAGCCTGGCGACAGAGCAAGACTCTGTCTCAAAAAAAAAAGGAAAAGAAAAAGAAAGAAAAAAAGTTTATTTTGTCAAGGTTGAGGACACATGCCCCTGACACAGCCTTAGGAAGTCTTGATGACATGTACCCAAGGTGGTTTGGGCACAGCTTGGTTTTATACATTTTAAGGAGACATGAGACATAAGTCAATCTATATAAGATGTACATTGGTTCCATCCTGAAAGGCAGGACAACTCAAGCAAGGGATGGGGTTTCTAGGTCACAGTACATGAGAGAGAGACTGCTGTATTCTTTTGAGTTTCTGATTTGCCTGTCCAAAGGAGGCAATCAGATGTCCATTTATCTCAGTGAGCAGAGGGATGACTTTGAATAGAATGGGAGGCAGGTTTGCCCTAGGCAGTTCCCAGCTTGATGGTTTAGCTTAGTGATTTTGGGGGCCCTAAGAGTTCCAAGATTTATTTTCCTTTCACAAGATTATGTATCCTGATGCTTTAATGAATACATTTATTGAGTTTTTGTTTATTTACTCTAGAGTTATATGTATATATATACACACATATATAGGCATGATTATATAATCTCCAAACAGCAGTAATGTTTTTATTTCTTTTCCAAAGCTGGAGAGCTTTGTTCAATCCTTTTCCTTGCCTAATTGTTCTCATACAAGTTTTTAGTAATATGCTAAGATAGAAGTTGTGGCCCTGGAGCAGGCCTGCAGATCTTGGCCTCAGCTGTGGTCTCTGAAGCAGCCCTGTGTCTGTACATTTGAAGGATCTAACAATGATTACAATTTGGCAGGTAAAGAACTCCTTTTGTTCTGTCCTCATGCTGATGAGATTACCTCTGCTTTTGATGGTTGTGTTACCAGAGATTTGGACAGTCATGGATTCTTTCTAGGCCCTGGAAAGATTAAATTTCCTTGAGGACATTATCTGTATGGCAGGCAGTAAGGTAGGGTTTTGAAGTTTGTCTGCATATGATAGGCCAAGTACCAGGTGTATGAATGGGTTTGGCTTCTACTGACTACTGGGGAACAGTTTTCACAGGTCTCTCTGAGTCCGTGAGTATGTACAACTGGCCATGGACTGTGACTGTGAGGGCTAGAACTGAGTCACATGGCTGCTGCAGGGACCATAGCTAAGGCCAAGATCTGTAGGCCTGCCTCCAGGGCCATGGCTGGGTGTGTCTCCTGGCAGTCTCTTGATAGGAAGGACCACTTGTGTACTCTAGCTGAGAGGAGTTTGAGACAGGTTGCAGAACTGCTTCAGCATCCTTAATAAGACCAAGCTTAGTGTACCATGTTTTGTCTGCAGCCATGTCTATGGGCTCTTGAGTTGGCCACCTGGGTGAGGGCCTGCTTTTTCCAAATACCCCTACTTGATTTTTGGCTCCACTGAGGTTTCACAATCCTAACCAAAGGCAAGTACCTTTCTACTTAGGTTTTCTGTGAGTTTACTACTTAACATATCTTATTTATTCTGTGAGTTTACTACTTAACATATCTTACCTAAGTGGAATCATACACTGTCACTTTGTTAGTGTCTTCACTTAAAATAATGGCTTTAAGATTTATCCTTATTGTAGCCTCTGACAAGATATTTTCATCTGAAGCTAAAGAATATTTCATTGATGTATAAGCCACATCTTTTAAAATCATTCATCTGTTAAGGGACATTTCAATTTTTTTTTCCTTTTTGACTTTTGTAAATGATATGGTTTGGATCTGTGTCCTCATTCAAATCTCATGTCAAATTGCAATCCCTAATGTTGGAGGTGGGGCCTGGTGGGAGGTGATGGGATGATAAGGTTGACTTCTCACGAATAGTTTAGCACCAGCCCCTTTGGTACTGTCTTTGCCATAGTGAGTTTGTTCTCCTGAGATCTCACTTTTTAAAAGCATGTGGCACCTCTCCTTTCACTGTCTCTTGCTCCTGCTCCCACCATGTGAGGTGACTCACTCCTTATTTGCTTTCTACCATAATTGGAAGCTTTTTGAGGCCTCGCCAGAAACAGAAGCTGCTATGCTTCCTGTACAGCCTGCAGAACCATGAGCCAGTTAAACCTTTTTCTTTAAAAAAAAAAAAAAAAAATTACCTAGTCTCAGGTATTTATAGCAATGCAAGAATAAACTAAAACAGTGAATATTGCTGCAGTAAACATGGATGTGCAAATATTTCTGTCAGATACGCTTTGCATATTTTGAGTAAGATGCTCAGAAGTAGAATTAGTGGGTCATAGAATAACTTCATTTTTTTTTTTGGAGGAATCCCCTTACATTTTTTAGGGGGCTGTATCACTTTCTTCCTACCAACAATGCACAAGGGTTTCAATTCATCTACATTCTTTACATTTGTCATCTTTTGTTCGCTTGATGTTGGCCATTCTAATTAATACATGATAATACCTCATTGTGGTTTTGCTTTACATTTTTCTAAAGATTAAAAATTTTTCAATAATTGCTTGCTATGTGTATTTATTCTTTGGAGAAACATTTTCATCTGTTCATTTGTTAATCATGTTACTCTGTTGATTTTTTAGAGTCTATTCTGGGTGTTAATATCTGTCAAATGTATACTTTTTACTTTTTTTTTCTTAGTTGGGACTCTGACTAAATGTTAATTTTAATGTGCAGAGATAAATTTAATGTAGTCCCATTTTTCTGTGTTTTTAAATGTGTTACTCATGTAGTTGATGTTATATGCAAGAAAACATTGCCAAGACCAATGTCATAATCTTCCTGTATTTTCTTCTGAAAACGGTAGAGTTATGCTTCTTACATTTAAATATTTAATTTATTCAAGATAGTTTTTGTATATGGTTCAGGATTTTAAATTTTTATGAGTACACAGTAGCTTTATGTATCTATGGGTTACATGAGATATTTTGATGTAGGCATGAAATGCATAAAAATTATATTAGGATAAATGGGTATTCATTACCTCAAGTGTTTATTCGTCATTTTATAGACAACCTAACTACATTCTTTTAGTTATTTAAAAATGTACAATTAAGTTGCTTTTGACTATGGTCACTCTGTGTACTAGCAATTACTAAATCTTACTCTTTCTAATTATTTTTCTTTTTTTTTTTTTTTTTTTTTTGAGACGGAGTCTCGCTCTGTCGCCCAGGCTGGAGTGCAGTGGCGCGATCTCGGCTCACTGCAAGCTCCGCCTCCCGGGTTCACGCCATTCTCCCGCCTCAGCCTCCGAGTAGCTGGGACTACAGGCGCCCGCCACCACGCCCGGCTAGTTTTTTGTATTTTTAGTAGAGACGGGGTTTCACCATGTTAGCCAGGATGGTCTCGATCTCCTGACCTCGTGATCCACCCGCCTCGGCCTCCCAAAGTGCTGGGATTACAGGCTTGAGCCACCGCGCCCGGCCTTCTAATTATTTTTCTACCCATTAATCTTCCCCACTTCTCCCAAACCCCCACTACACTTTCCAGCCTCTGGTAACAATCCTTCTGTTCTCTGTCTCTATGAATTAATTTAATTTTTAGCTCCAGCAAATGTGTGAGAACATGCAACATTTACCTTCATGTGCCTGGCTTATTTTTCTTAACATAATGGCCTCTAGTTCCATCCATGTTGTTGAAGATGGTGGGATCTTGTTCTTTTTTATTATTGAAAAGTACTTTGTTATGTATGTGCACCACATTTACTTTATCCATTCATGTAATGATAGACACTTAGGTTGCTTCTAAATTTTGGATAATGTGAACACTGCTGCAGTAAAAATGGAGGTGCAAATATCTCTCTGATGTCCTGATTTCTTTTCTTTTATGTACATACCTATGAATGGGATTGCTGGATAATATAGTAGCTTTATTTTTCATTTTTTGAGGAACTCTAAACTATTCTCCATAGTCATTGTACTAATTTACATTCCCACCAAGAGAGTGCTAGAGTTCACTTTCACTTTTCTCCACATCCTCACCAGTATTTGTTAATTGCCTGACTTTTGGATAAAAGTCATTGTAACTGGGGTGAGATAATATCTCATTGTTGTTTTGATTTGCACTTCTCTGAGATAAATGATGTTGAGCACCGTGTCATATGGCTTTTTGTTATTTATATGCTCTCTTTTGAGAAATGTCTATCCAAATTTTTTCTTATTTATCATCAGATTTTAACCTATAGAGCTGTTTGTGTGCCTTATGCATTCTTGTTATTAATTCCTTTTCTTATGGACAGTTTCCAGATATTTACTCCCATTTTGTGTGTTGTCTCTTCGCTTTGTTGATTGTTTCTTTTCTTTTTTTTTTTTCTTTTTTTTGAGACAGAGTCTTGCTCTTTCGCCCGGGCTAGAGTGCAGTGGCGCGTTCTCAGCTCACTGCAAGCTCTGCCTCCTGGGTTCACGCCATTTTCCTGCCTCAGTCTCCCGAGTAGCTGGGACTACAGGCGTCCGCCACCGCGACAGGCTAATTTTTTGTATTTTTAGTAGAGATGGGGTTTTATTGTGTTAGCCAGGATGGTCTCAATCTCCCGACCTTGTGATCCGCCCGCCTTGGCCTCTCAAAGAGCTGGGATTACAGGCTTGAGCCACCGCGCCGGGCCTGTTGATGTTTCATTTGCTGTTTAGAAGCTCTTTAACTGATGTGATTCCATTTGTTCATTTTTGCATTGGCTGCCTGTGCTTGCGGGGTATTATTCAAGACATCTTTGTCCAGTTTAATTTCCTGGAGAGTTTCATCAATTTTTTTTGTAGTAGTTTCATAGTTTCATGTCTTAGATTTGTCTCTAATCCATTTTGATTTATTTTTTCTTTTTAGATGGCAAGAGATACGGGTCTAGTTTCATTCCTCTGAATATGGATATTCAGTTTTTGTAACACAATTTGTTGAAGAGATTCCCCCATTATATTGAGGCAGGAAAATAGGATCTGGAGGCAGGGAACATAAGACCAATTCACACTTCAGCTATGACAGGAAATACCCTTTCCATAGGGTGTAGGCCATAAATAACTTTGTAATTTTATTTAATCCTCTCCATTTACATAGGGCATACCCGAAGTAACCAGTGGAATCTTCTAGGGGGTATTTAAACTCCCAAAAATTCTGTAATGGAGCCTTTGAGCCCCTATGCTTGGGCTTTTTCCCACACTGTGGATTGTACTTTCATTTTCAATAAATCCCTTCATGCCTTCCTTGCTTTGTTTGTGTGTTTTGTCCAATTCCTTGTTAAAGACATCTACAGCTGGTAACATGTATTTTGGCGAGCCAGCCAGGAGGAAGAAGTAAGCCCAACGTTTGGGTTTCATTTTTCTCCCTTTCCTTTCTGCTCCATACAGGGGCTTTCTCTTTTCCTTTCCAACTTGGAACCCTTGGTGGGAAGCACCTAAACATGGAGGCAACTGCGGGTTTCTGGCCATGGCCTGTGAAACTAATGGGTTTCCATGAGGAGAAGCCTGACTGCCACCTCCTGGTTGGTTTAAGGAATCTGGGTCTTTTTCTTTCTTTTTTTTTTTCCTTTATTTCTGTCTCAGTCTTTAAGTGGCTGTTTATAATTGCCCTGCCCAGAAGAGGGAATGACTTTTTCTTTATGTTTTCTGAATGTAGTCCCCGATCCCTATGTATGACGCAGTTCGGAGCAAACTTGCACATGTTTCAAGAGACTTAAACCTTCTTATGCTAAATTCTTCCCTTATAGTACTCAACTGGCTAAGGAACAAAAAGGCCCACCCAGAATCCAGTTCTCATTACAGTTCATGGCTATTTTTATAACGCTTATAGTATGCTCTGGAGGTGCCCACCTAAGGTCAGAGACATCTGACACTAAGATCGGATCCACAGGAGGATACTCTGTGGGTCCTGCAGACCTCAAACTACCCAAAGGGGACGTTCTCGGCAGACGTTCTGAGGTCAAGTACTAAACCCTCCTTAGAATTTTCTTATAGTTGCAATGCTGTTTGGCCCCAACATTGTTTGGAATCTGGAGTTTACTGTTGAATGGAAAAGTGGAATGGCATTGTATGTATGGAGGCTTTTGTACTGTGATTCCAAGCAGGGGGCCTGGTTAATGTGTGATACCCTCCTTTGGTATGGTTTGGTCACAGTGCTCTTTGGATTCTGGGGAGGTTTGGCCTTTAAAAATCAAACTACCATGGAGACTGCTTTACCCAAAATTTTGGTTCACAGCCTTCACTGGATTATATACTGGGGCAAAGTAAAACTGAAAGAAATCAGGCACATTCCTCAGCCCCGGGCTCAACACAAACAGGCCCAGTACAAACACATCCCACCATATATCTCTCAACTTCCTGAGCCCAGTACAAACACATCCCATCATATATCTCTCAACTTCCTGAGCCCAGTACAAACACATGCTACCTGGAAAGTCCCCGATAAGGACACAGCCGTTTGTGGTTTTACTGAAAGCGCGGGAACCAATAGAAAAACTGCTAAATGTATAACTTAAAATGTAAACCAATTGTAATGCTGTAACCAAAAGAATTCCCTTGTTCCTCTGTAACTTTACGTATCCTATTTACATCGGGCTATAAAAAGCAAGCACTCGCATTGTTCGGGGCCCTCTTGTATGCTGTGGATTGGAGGGACCAAGTTCGAACTTGTAGTAAAAGATCCTTGCCGCTTGGCTTTGACTCTGGACTCTGGTGGTCTTCTTTGGGGAACAAACAGTCTGGGTATAACAAAACCAGCAAGTTTCTATTGCTGTCTCATGGCTAAGGTTCCAAGCTATTGAGTCTTCATTTATGTGTGTTCATACATGTCTAGATGTCTTTATTTGCATGCATACTTACTGTTATATGTTATGTCTACCAAATTGGCTTACAAGTAAAAGAACGCTCATAAATTAATAAGTCTGAGCAATTTTCAAGTTCATGTGACTTAAAGTACAACTTTACTAAACAAGCTAGCTTTAAAAGTATTGGTGGACTAAAAATAGAAATGCCTTCATAATTGTCAGCATACATTTTGTCTGAATTTTATGTTTGTCTTTGCTAAATATTTTTAAATGTCAGTGTTAATTCAAGCTGGGAGCTGCTTAGGTTGAGCCTGCCTTCTATTCTATCCGAAGTCTCACTGAGATAAATGCTGCGTATCTGATTGCTTCCTTTGGAAAGGCTAATCGGAAACTCTAAAGAATGCAACTGTTTGCCTCCCACCTAGCTGTAATCTGAAAGCCCCCAAGCCTCCTCCTCATGTTGAGTTGTCCTGCCTTTGTGGACCAAACCAATGTTCATTTTACATATGTCAATTAATATCTCATTTCTCCCGTGTTAAAAGTAAATAACTAAGAACAGTGAATAAGATAATTGTTTTAGGTAAACTTTTTGTGTAAATTAAAACCATAAAGTTATTTTTAATGCTCACTTAATAGCTGTGTCATTTCCAATTAAGAAAAGGGCTGTGATATGGGAAATATGTTTCTAAAATTGTGGAATTGTCCATATCCAATAGTTTAGGATTTTTTGTATTTTAGGGTTTCATTAAAGTTTTAGGTTTCTATTTAACATGTAATTCTGTATACCAAATGTACCAGAAAGGGTTATGTTATTCATGAAAAGAAGAGAATAATTTTGTCTAATTCAATAGTTACCTAAAAGTTGGTTCAAATTACAGATTTAAAAAGGTTATTCATAAAACAATGTAGTAAGGAATCATTAGACGAAAAATGTGGAAAAAGTTTAAATAATAAAATATTTTTTAAAACTATTTTCTGATAAAGAATTGGAGACATTTGGCTAATTGAACATTTTCATAAAGCTGTTAGTTTTGATTAAAGTAAAATAAAAAGTATTGTAAAAATGCATCAGCAGTTTGGCAATTTTTAAAAAAAATATAGTTAAGCATGAACCTGGGTATAATGTAAAGGCAAATTTCACATACATGCTTGTTTCCTAATGCCTGGCTTTTTGGATGGATCAGAGGGCCCCTGAAAACATTCAGAAAGGAGGTAAATGGGATTATTTGACATGTTTGGGTACATGTGATTGCTAAAATGATGTTCAATCTTCTTTAGGTTATATTTTTGTGAATAATACTAATATATGTTCCAAAATTGTATGAGCTTTCTAAAGTAGTATATGCTATCAATTATAATTATGGTTATTATGTTATTATAAACTGCAGAAATAATCAAATTTCTTTGTATAAAGCTACTAACCTACTAACCCAAGTAAAACAAAAATTAAATACCAAAAAAAAACTTTGTCAAATTTTCATGTTAAACCAGGTGATACTAAAATTGTTTAAAATAGTTTATAACCAATACTTAATCCCATATTCCTAGGAATACAATTAAAGTTTAAGGTACATTTGGTCACCTGGTGGGCCATTTAAACATTTTATAAAGGGATTTCATTCCGTTGTTATTTTCTTTTTTTTTTTTTTTTTTTTTTTTTAGACGGAGTCTCGCTCTGCCACCCAGGCTGGAGTGCAGTGGCCCGATCTCAGCTCACTGCAAGCTCCACCTCCTGGGTTCACGCCATTCTCCTGCCTCAGCCTCCCGAGTAGCTGGGACTACAGGCACCCGCCACTTCGCCCGGCTAGTTTTTTTGTATTTTTTAGTAGAGACGGGGTTTCACCGTGTTAGCCAGGATGGTCTCGATCTCCTGACCTCATGATCCGCCCGTCTCGGCCTCCCAAAGTGCTGGGATTACAGGCTTGAGCCACCGCGCCCGGCCTCCGTTGTTATTTTCAATGCATGTTTTCTGGTTGTATAAAAGCTTTCCTATGCAAGGAGGCTGAGATTATTATGCTACATATACTTCCACCAGGTAAAAAAGCTTTTTATGGTTTAAATCTTATCAGAACATTGGAGAAAAACTGTCCTTGCCACCCACACTACAACAAAATGTCAGGACTTTGGGCTTTGGGTTAATGGGTTTTGAGAAGGGCCCCTCCACATTTTTGGAACCGTGCACCCACTGGAACCCTTGAGGTGAAGCTAACCAGGGAAATTTCTCCCAAGAAGAGGGCATCCTTGATGTAAACAGCTTTTCCCAAGTTCACAAATTAAAACTTCTATCATAAAACTCTTGCCTTTGAATTTTTTTATTTCTTATGCCTCTAGAAACATTAAACGTAGAAAAGGGGTCTGTTAAGTGCATTTATGGGGTATACTTCTATTTGTGAAGGAGTTTGCAGCCAGCCTTATACATGGATAAGCTTATACTTTGATAAATAAAAGATGAAAGCCCAGTCAGCGTAAGAAACTTCAGTGATACATACACTGCCTCATAATCAGTCCAAAAACAAAACGTTGGTTCATTCCTGTTAACCCACACCATGGGTTAAAGAGAACATTGCCAGGAGGCCTTCACTCTTCTAGAAGAGCATCATTTGTTAGGCCCTTTTCCGTGGCTTAAAGTAAAAGAAGCAATGGTTAAAAAGGTATCCCTCATGATAGGCTCTATAGCAAATTCTACTGTAAAGGCTACAGTTATGCAGTAGACTTTAAATTCTTTTGTGAAAGTTATAATAGAATTGACTAAACAGAGAAGTACCTGTGCAGCTGCTGGCACTTGTGGCTTATGGAGAAATACATCAGATGAAGATTATAGACATTCACTGGTAGGGGATTAACAAATTGCTTAGTTAAGTAAGTAAACTCTTTATCTGGCTCATTCTTTGATTTATTTAATTTTACAAGGTTTGGTTAATGGAAACCTTGAGTAAGGAGCATACTGTGAACTCTTGGTGTTTTCCTCCCAATAGTCATAATAGTAGTCTCCCTGTGTGCTGTATTCTCTCAAAGGTTTAAATGCTTGCATGCAGCCGTCTCTAGGATGTCATACGGTCTCTCTTCAACTATAATAACAGGAGCTAAAAGAAATGTGCAACCATGAGAACACCGTAACCTATAAATAATGTGCTGAGACCAGGAATCCAAAATGATGGTAACTGAGAGTGGCTCAAAGGCCCTAAATTTTGGACACACTGTAGTCTAAGTGAGAACCTAACCAAAAAGGGGGAATTTTGTTTTGTTTTGTTTTGAGATGGAGTCTCACTCTGTCACCCAGACTGGCGTTCAGTGGTGTAATCTTGGCTCACGGCAACCTGCACCTCCCAGGTTCAAGCAGTTCTTTGCCTCAGCCTTCCAAGTGACGGGGATTACAGGCGCCTGCCACCATGCCCGGCTAATTTTTTTATTTTTAGTAGAGATGGGGTTTCACCGTTTTGCCCAGGCTGATCTTGAACTCCTGACCTCGTGATCCACCTGCCTCAGCCTCCCAAAGTGCTGGGGTTACAGGCTTAAGCCACTGTGCATGGCCAAGGGGGAAGTTTTTAAACAAAATTCTGGGATGCCATTGTTTTGGACTAAGCTCATACACTAGGCCCCAACAGACCAAACCAAAATGGAGTTGTTTGTGCCAAGACTTTAAGGAAACACATAAATTCTAGAACAAACCAGGTTTTTTTTTTGTCCTGCAAATCTCTGTAACAAACATTCCTAACAGCATAGGTATCCACCCCCATTATATCTTTTAATCAAATACATTTGCTGTTGCATAGAGAACATCAAGTTTCAGATGATCATGCAATGAAAGCTCCAGCCAGTTCCAGATGAAAACACACCCCTGGCCATCAAGAAACTACCCTGTCTCCACTAGACAGAACAGAGCAGGAGTACTGTGGTCTCCGATAGGCGGGGACTACACCCCAAGCCAGCATAAAGCAGTTACAGAAAGAAAAAGACCATCGATCCCACTGCCTCCTATAAAGATTTATGAGGATCACATATCTTGGGGGAGATGAGGCAGGAAAACAGGGTCTGGAGGCAGGGACCATAAGGGCAATTCACACTTTAGCTATAACAGGAAATATCCTCTCCACAGGCGCTGTAAATAACTAACTTTACTTCACCCTCTCCATTTACATAGGGCATACCCAAAGTAACCAATGGAATCCTCTAGGTGGTATTTAAGCTCCCAAAAATTCTGTAACCGGGCCTTTGAGCCCCTATGCTCGGGCTTGCACTTTGGAGTGTACTTTCATTTTCAATAAATCCTTTTATTCCTTCCTTGCTTTGTGCATTTTGTCCAATTCTTTGTTCAAGATGCCAAGGACCTGGACACTTTCTACCAGTAACAATATATTCCTGACAGCTTTGTCAAAAAGAAGTTTGCTGTAGTATGGATTTATCTCTGCGTTCTCTCTACTGTTTTACTGATCAGTTTTATGCTGTTTTAATTATGGTAGCTCTGTTGTATCATTTAAATTCAAATACTATGATTCCTCCAGTTTCTTTTTTTTTTTTTTGTTTTTTTTTTTTTTTGTTTTGTTTTTTTGAGACGGAGTCTTGCTCTGTCACCCAGGCTAGAGTGCAGTGGCCGGATCTCAGCTCACTGCAAGCTCCTCCTCTCGGGTTCACGCCATTCTCCTGCCTCAGCCTCCCGAGTAGCTGGGACTACAGGCGCCCGCCACCGCGCCCGGCTAGTTTTTTGTATTTTTTAGTAGAGACGGGGTTTCACCGTATTAGCCAGGATGGTCTCGATCTCCTGACCTCATGATCCGCCCGTCTCGGCCTCCCAAAATGCTGGGATTACAGGCTTGAGCCACCGCGCCCGGCCCGATTCCTCCAGTTTCTTTTTTCGTACAACGGCTTTGGCTATTTTGAGTCATTTATGGTTCTGTCTACATTATAAGATTGTTTTTCCTATTTCTGTGAAGAATGTCATTCATGCTTTGAAAGGAATTGCATTAAATCTGTAGATTGTTTTGGGTAGTATGAAAATTTTAATAACACTGATCTTTCCTATTCATGAACATAAAATATCTTTCCTTTTTTTTCTCTTGCTTAATTTCTTGCATTGATGTTTTATAGTATTCATCATAGAGATCCTTCACGTCTTTGGTTAAGTTCATTCCTGGTATTTAATTTGTGGCTATTGTAAATGGGATTACTCTCTTGGTTTGATTTTCACATTGTTCACTGTTGGCATGTAGAAACACTAATTTTTTAATCCTATATCTTGACTAAATGTTTGAGTTCTAATGGTGTTTTAGTGAAGTAGGTTTTTCAAATATAAGACCACATCATATGCAAAGTTCTTTTTTTGTGACAGATTTTTTTGTTTCTATATGTCTCTTTTGTCTGATATTGAAGGGGGCCAGCCCCTCCACAACCTGTGGGTGTTTCTCGTCAGGTGGGACGAGAGACTGAGAAAAGAAATAAGAGACAGAGACAAAGTATAGAGAAAGAAAAGTGGGCCCAAGGGACCGGCGCTCAGCATACGGAGGACCTGTGCTGGCACTGGCCTCTGAGTTCCTCAGTATTTAGTGATCATTATTATCTCTACCATCTTGGAGAGGGGGATGTGGCAGGACAATAGGGTAATAGTGGGGAGAGGGTCAGCAGGAAAACATGTGAGCAAAGGTCTCTGTGTCATAAATAAGTTTAAGGAAAGGTGCTATGCCTTGATGTGCACACACACCAACATCTCGGTGCAATAAAAAGCAGTATTGCCGCCAGCATGTCTCACCTTCAGTCCTAAGGTGGTTTTCTCCTATCTCAGTAAATAGAACAGACAATCGGGTTTTACACCAAGACTTCGTATTCCCAGGGACGAGCAGGAGACATATGCCTTCCTCTTATCTCAGCCGCAAAGAGGCCTTCCTCTTTCACTAATCCTCCTCAGCACAGACCCTTTACGGGTGTCGGGCTGGGGGACGGTCAGGTCTTTCCCTTCCCACGAGGCCATATCTCAGGCTATCGCATGGGGAGAAACCTTGGACAATACCTGGCTTTCCTGGGCAGAGGTCCCTGTGGCCTTCTGCAGTGTATTGTGTCCCTGGGTACTTGAGATTAGAGAATGGCAATGACTTTTAACAAGAATACTGCCTTCAAGCATTTTTTTTAAACAAAGCACATCCTGCATAGCCCTAAATCCATTAAACCTTGAGTCAACACAGCACGTCTCTGCAAGCACAGGGTTGGGGCTAGGGTTACAGATGAACAGCATCTCAAGGCAGAAGAATTTCTCTTAGTACAGAACAAAATGGAGTTTCTTATGTCTACTTCTTTCCACATAGACACAGTAACAGTCTGATCTCTCTTTCTTTTCCCCACAAATATAGCCACTCCTACACTTTTTTAGTTATTGGCATGGAATATTCTTTTTCATCTTTGAACCACTAATTCCCAGTGTGGGAATAATGATACCAATCCTTTCATGAGAATAGAGCTCTCATAACCTAATAGCTTCTTAAGGGGCTGACTTCTTCATTTTCTCACCATGGCAGTTAAATATTAACATAAATTTTGGAGGGACACTCAAACAATAGCAGTGTGTGTTTATTGGATAAGTAAATGTTTTTCTGTTTAAAGTGATTATTGACAAGAACTTATTACTGCTATTTTGTTCATTGTTTTCTGACCATTTAGTGGTTTCTATGTTTTAATTCTTCCATGCTTTCTTCCCTTGCATTTTCTTGAATTTTTGTTTTTGTTTTTGTTTTTGTTTGTTATATGCTTTAATTCTTTTTCTTTTGCGTGTATTTACTACCGTTTTTATTTTAATTTCCAAGAGACTTACGTAAAACATCTCATAGTTATAAAAGTCTAGTTTGAGATAACAATGTAACTTCTTTTTTTGTACAGATAGGGTCTTCCTTTGTTACTCAGGCTGTAGTGCAGTACATTCACAGCTCAATGCAGCCTTGACCTCCCCGAACTCAAGCAATCTTCCCATGTTACCCTCCTGAGCAGCTGGGACTACAAGCGCAAGTCTGGCTACTTTTTTTGGTACTCTATGTAGAGACAGGGTTTTGCCATGTTGCTCAGGCTGGTCTTGAACTCCTGGGCTCATGCACTCCACCTGCCTTGGCCTCTCAAAGTGCTAGGATTACATGAATGAGACATCACACCCAGTGCTGCTTAAAAAAAAAAAAAACAAAAAAGCAAAAAACAAAAAACTAGCTTTGTGAGATCCTTATTTTATTTTATTCTTGTATTTATTTTAGAGACAGAGTCCTGCTATATTGACCAGGCTGGTTTTGAACTCCAGATCTCAAGCAAAAGTTAACTTCTATGTGTAGAAATATTAAACAATTTTCCTTCCTTTAAAACACTATTTATGTCACCCTTTACATTTTTTTATATTGTGTACCTGTTAACAAATATACTGAAGCTATATGTGTTCTAATGCTTTTTTTGTGGCTTTTATGTCAGAGTTAAAAGTGATTTATGCTCCATAATTAGTTATATAGCCTTCTATGTATATATGTTTTCCAGTAAGATTTGTACTTTTATGTTTTCTTGCTGTAAGTTAGGATTCCATCCTTACAACTTGAAAAATTCTCTTTAACATTTTTTTGTAAGACAGGTCTAGTGATTATAAATTCCCTCAACTTATTTTTTGATCTGAGAATATCTTGATTGATACTTCATTTGTCAAGGACAGCTTTGTCAGGTGTAGTCTCCTTATTTGTCAGAGTTTTTTCTTTTTCTCTGTTCATTTGCACTTTAAATATATGGTCTCACTTCTATGTGGCTTGCATTGTTTCTGCTGAGCAATTTACGGATAACTTTATGGATGTTCCCTTGTATGAGAAGAATCTCTTTTTCTTGCTTCTTTTCAGAATCTCCCATTGTCTTTGAATTTTTGGCAGTTTAATTATAATTGTGTCCTGGGCAATTTTTTATTAGGTTCTTCTTGCTACAGATATTTTGAGCCTCAGAAAACTGAATGTCTTCCAAGATTGGGAAAAATTTAACACATTATTTCTTTAAACAATTAAAAAAAAGTTTTCTTTCTTTTGAACCTCCTAAAATATGTACCTTTTTATGGTTTATTATATAGTGTGGATCCCAAATGCTTTATTCACACTTTTATTTTTTAAAAAATTCTAATAAGAAACTTTCAAATGACTTAAGTTTGCTGGGGTGTTTTTTTTGTATAGCTGAGTCTCCTGTTAAAGCTTTCTCTTAAATTGTTTTTTCTTTTTTTTTTTTTTATTATACATTAAGTTCTAGGGTACATGTGCACAATGTGCAGGTTTGTTACATATGTATTACATGTGCCATGTCGGTGTGCTGCACCCATTAACTCGTCATTTACATTAGGTGTGTCTCCTAATGCTATCCCTCCCGCCTCCCCCCTCCCCACAATAGGACCCAGTGTGTGATGTTCCCCTTCCTGTGTCCAAGTGATCTCATTGTTCAATTCCCACCTATGAGTGAGAACATGCAGTGTTTGGTTTTCTGTTCTTGTGATAGTTTGCTGAGAATGATGGTTTCCAGCTGCATCCATGTCCCTACAAAGGACACGAACCCATCCTTTTTTATGGCTGCATAGTATTCCATGGTGTATATGTGCCACATTTTCTTAATCCAATCTGTCACTGATGGACATTTGGGTTGATTCCAAGTCTTTGCTATTATGAATAGTGCCGTAATAAACATACGTGTGCATGTGTCTTTATAGCAGCATGACTTATAATCCTTTGAGTATATCCCCAGTAATGGGATGGCTGGGTCAAATGGTATTTCTAGTTGTAGATCCTTGAGGAATTGCCACACTGTTTTCCACAATGGTTGAACTAGTTTACAGTCCCACCAACAGTGTAAAAGTGTTCCTATTTCTCCACATCCTTTCCAGCACTTGTTGTTTCCTGGCTCCGATGCACTTAACTGCAATATCAGCAGAAATCTCATCAGTCCAGAGATCCAATAGAAGAAGATATTTACCTCCCCAAATTAGTTTCTAATGACTGAAAGAGGTATTTGCTCCTTCAGATGCAAGGACATCCTTAATGGATCATGAAGGATCAGGCAAATATAACACTACCAAAGGAAACTAAAAATGCTCCAGTAACCAATTACAATAAAACACAGATCTAAAAAATGACTAACAAAGAATTCCAGATAATTTTAAAGCATCTCACCAGCCTGACCAACATGGTGAAACCCTCTTTCTACTAAAAATACAAAAATTAGCCAGGTGTGGTGGTGCGCACCTGTAGTCACAGCTACTTTGGAGGCTGAGGCAAAAGAATCGCTTGAATCTGGAGGGTGGAGGTTGCAGTGAGTTGAGATCACCCCACACCACACTCTAGCCTCAGCAACAGAGTGAGACTGTCTAAAAAAAAAAATAAAAGCTCAGTAAGATGCAAAAGTACACAGATTACCAATTTTTTTTGCAACAATGCATGAACAAAATCACAATTATAATACAAAAAAAACCATTATAATTTATATATTGTTTTTATAAGATATATCAGAATATCTATTTTAAAATGAAATAATATTGTATATATATGTCACATTTTAAAAATCTGATACTAATCTGTAAAGGGACATTTGTGTTGTTTCCAGGAATTGTCTTTTGTAGATAATAATAGATGAACATGTGTGTGTAAATATCTATTTAAAGTCCTGCTTTAAATATTCTTGGGATATTTTGGATACAATGATGTAGTACCATGTATATTTTCAGATGTTTGTTTCCTGAGCCTTCCAAAAAATGATTGCCAAGACCAGTGCGTGAAGCCTTTATCATATACTGTTAGATTTCATATATGTGTAAGATCATGTGGTACTTGTCTTGGTGAATCTGGTTTATTTCACTTAATGTAATGGCCTCCAGGTTCATCCACACCCTTGCAAATATCAAACTTTTATTGTCTTTTGTAACTGAATAGTATTTTGTTGTGTATCTGTACTAGATTTTCTTTATCATCTGGTTTTCAATAATTGGATTGATTCCATATCTTAGCTATTATAAATAGTATTGTAATAAACATGGGAGTCTCTTTGACATACTGATGTTGTTTTTTTAGCTACAAAGAAAATAGAACTTTTATATGCTCCAGCAATTGTGTTTAATTAAAAAACTAAAAATAGGGCCGGGCGCGGTGGCTCACGCCTGTAATCCCAGCACTTTGGGAGGCCGAGGCGGGCGGATCACAAGGTCAGGAGATCGAGACCACAGTGAAACCCCGTCTCTACTAAAAATACAAAAAATTAGCCGGGCGCGGTGGTGGGCGCCTGTAGTCCCAGCTACTCAGGAGGCTGAGGCAGGAGAATGGCGTGAACCCGGGAGGCGGAGCTTGCAGTGAGCCGAGATCGCGCCACTGCACTCCAGCCTGGGCGACAGCGCGAGACTCCGTCTCAAAAAAAAAAAAAAAAAAAAAAACTAAAAATAGAACTAACATGCTTCAGCAGTCCTGTTTTATTAAAAAATAAATAGAACTAACATATGACCCAACAATTTGAATTTGGTGTGTGTGTGTTTGTGTGTAGTCATCAATGTTTTATTGTCTAGGTGATGAGTCAAAGAAACTGTCTAAATTATCATATATTGATTATTTAAATATGTTATCCTGTGATGCTTTTTTTCCTGTAATGGCTGTACTAACTTACAGTTTTACAACTGTATTTGTTTCCTTTTCTATACATTCTCACTAACAATTGTTAGTCTTTATTTATTTATTTATTTATTTATTTATTTGAGATGGAGTCTTACTCTGTCACCCAGGCTGGAGTGCAGTGGTGTGATCTTGGCTCCCTGCAACCTCTGCCTCCTGGGTTCAGGCAGTTCTCCTGCCTCAGCCTCCCAAGTAGCTGGGACTACAGGCGTATACTGCCATGTCCGGCTAATTTTTTTTTGTATTTTAGTAGAGACGGGGTTTCATCATGTTGCTCAGGCTGGTCTCGAACTCCTGAGCTCAGGCAGCCTGCCCATTTTGGCCTCCCAAAGTGCTAGGATTACAGGTGTGAGCCACCACGCCCAGCCAGTCTTTTCAATAACAGTTGTTCTCACTGGAATAATGTTTTTTATTGTTGTTGTTGTTGTTATTGTTGTTTTTTGTATTGTTTTGTTTTGCTTTGTTTGAGACAGAGTTTTCCTCTAGTTGCCAAGGCTGGAGTGCAGTGACATGATCTCAGCTCACTGCAACCTCTGCCTCCCAGGTTCAAGTGATTCTCCTGCCTCAGCCTCCCAAGTAGCTGGGACTACAGGTGGCCCATACTGTGCTCATTCTGCCTTTTTAGTAGAGATGAGGTTTCACCATGTTGGCCAGGCTGGTCTTGAACTCCTAACCTCAGGTAATCCACCCACCTCAGCCTCCCAAAGTGCTGGGATTACAGGCGTGAGCCACCGTACCTGGCTGTGATGTGGTATTTTATTGTGGTTTTGATTTTAATTTCTCTGAGAATTAGTGACATTGAGCATATTTGCATGTACTTTTTGGCCATTTGCATTTCTTCTTTTGAAAATGTCTGTTAAGGTCTCTTGCTTGTTTTTAAGTTGTGTGTTATTTTTGTTTTAAGTTTGTTAAAAATCACTTGGCTCTAGGCTCATGAATTTATTATTGGGCTCACTGGATACTGTCCTCTGTCTATTTTTATGCCAGAACCATGCTCCTTTGCTTACTGTAGCTTTATAGTGTATTATGGAGTCGGGTAGTGTGATGTCTCCAGCTTTATTCTTTTTACTCAGGATTTCTTTAGCTATTTGGGGGTCTTTGATGGTTCCCTATAAAGTTTAAGCTTGTTTTTTCCATTTCTTTGAAAAAAGTCATTGGTATTTTGATAGAGATTGCATTGAATCTGTAGATCACCTTGGGTAGTATAGCGAATTTCTTAATATTTTTTTCAATTCATGAGCATAAAAATCTTTCAGTTTTTCATGTCTTTTTCAGATTTTTATCAGTGATTTATCATTTTCATTGTAGAGTGTTCAGCTTTTTAATGACGTTTGCTGCTAGACATCTCTTTTTTATTGTGGATGCAAAGCAGCATTTGGCAAAACTCAACATGCATTTGTGACTTAAGAAACTCAATAAATTAGGTATAGATGTAGCTCAACACAATAAAGGCCACATTTGACAAACCTATGACTGAACAAATCTGTATACTGAACAGAAATCTATATACTGACAAATCTATATACTAAACAGAAAAAAAAAGCAGAAAATGTTTTATTTGAAATTTGGGACAAGGTAAGGATGTTATTTGATATTGTAATTGTGTATGACAATATTCAACTGTGTACACTGTAAGACAGTGATATGGTTTGATTGTGTCCCCACCCAAATCTCATCTTGAATTACAGCTTTCATAATTCCCATGTGTTGTGGGAGATAATTAAGTCATGGGGGCAGTCTCCCCCATACTGTTCTCATGGTGGTGAATAAGTCTCAGGAGATCTGATAATTTTATAAGGTTTCCCCTTTTGTTTGGCTCTCATTCTGTCTTGCCTCCCACCATATATGACATGACTTTTGGCTTCTGCCATGATTTTGAGGCCTCCCTAGCCACATGAAACTGTGAGTCCATTAAACCTCTTTTTCTTCATAGATTACCCAATCTCAGGTATGTCTTTATCAGCAGTGTGAAAATGGACTTCTGCAGTAAATTGGTACCAGTAGAGTCAGGAACTTCACCCAAAAATGTGGAAGTGACACTGGAAGTGGGTAACAGGCAGAGGTTGGAACAGTTTGGAGGGCTAAGAAGGAGACAGGAAAATGTGGGAAAGTTTGGAACTTCCTAGAGATGTGTTTAACCAAAATGCTAATAATGATATGGACAATGAAATCCAGTCCAAGGTGCTCTCAGGTGGAGATGAGGAACTTGGGAAATGCAGTAAAGGTGTCTCTTGCTATGTTTTAACAGAAAGACTGGTGGCATTTTGCCCCTGCACTAGACATCTATGGAACTTTGAACTTGAGGGAGATGACTTAGAGTATCTGGTAGAAGAAATTCCTAACCCATAAAGCATTCATGAGGTGACTTGGGTGCTGTTAAAAGCATTCAGTTTTAAAAGGGAAACAGCATAAACGTTCAGAAGTTTTTTAGCCCGATGATGTGATAGACAAGAAAAACCTATTTTCTGAAGCGAAATTCAAGCTCACTGCAGAAATTCACATAAGTAATGAGGAGCCAAATGTTAATCACCAAGACACTGGGGAAAATGTCTCTAGGGCATTTCAGAGAACTTTGTGATAGCTTCTCCAATCACAAGCCCAGAGGCCTAAGAGAGAAAATAATTTTATGGGTTGGGCCTAGCCCCGCCTTTCCTAGGGCATTGGTTCCCTATGTCCCAGCTACTCTACCCATAGCTAAAAAAGCTCAAGGTACAGCTTAGACCTTGGCTTCAGAGGGTCCAAGCCCCAAGGCTTGGCAGGTTCCATGTGGTCTTGAGCCTGCAGGTACACAGAAGTCAAAAATCGAGGTTTGGAAACCTCTGCCTACATTTCAGAATATGTATGGAAATGCCTGACTGTCCAGGCAGAAGTTTGCTGGAGGGTTGCAGCCCTCATGGAGACCTTCTAGGGCAGTGCAGAAGGGAAATGTGGGGTTGGAGCCCCCACACAGAGTCCCCACTGGGGCACTGCCTAGTGAAGCTGTGAGAAGCAGGACTACTGTCCTCCAGACCCCAGAATGGTAGATCCACTGTCAGCTTGCACCATGCACCTGTAAAACCCACAGGCACTCAACACCAGCCCATGAAAGCAGCCAGAAGGCTGGTTGTACCCTGCAAAACCACAGGGGTGGAGCTGCTCAAGATCATGGGAACCCATTTCTTGCATCAATGTGACCTGGATGTGAGACATGGAGTCAAAGGAGATCATTTTGGAGCTTTAAGATTTGACTGCCCTGCTGAATTTTGGCCTTGCATGGGGCCTCTAGCTTCCTTGTTTCGGCCAATTTCTCTTATTTGGTATGGGTGTATTTACCCAATGCCTGCACCCCCATTGTGTCTAGAAAATAACTAACTTGCTTTTGATTTTACAGGCTCATAGGTAGAAGGGACTTACTTTCTCTCAAATGAGACTTGACTGTGGACTTACGAGTTTAACCTGAAATGAGTTAAGACTTTGGAGGACTGTTGGGAAGGCATAATTTGTTTTGAAGTGTGAGGACATGAGATTTGGAAAGGGCCAGGGGTGAAATGATAGGGTTTGGCTGTGTCTTCACCCAAATCTCATTCTGAATTGTAGCTCCCATAATTCCCATGTGTTGTGGGAGGGACCCAGAGAGAGAGAATTGAATCGTGGTGGTTTTTGCCATACCGTTTTACAGTAGTGAATGACTCTCGAGACGTGATGGTTTTTATAAGGGGTTTCCCCATTTGTTTGGTTCTTATTCTCTTTTGTCTACCACCATGTAAGATGTGCCTTTCACTTTCTACCTCCCACAATGATTTTGAGGCCACCCCAGCCACATGTGACTGTGAGTCCATTAAACCTTTCTTTCTTTGGGTATGTTTATCAGTAGTATGAAAATAGAATAATACAGTGTGGAGCACAAGTCAAATATGCATCAGTGATATATCTATTTCCAATATAAGTCTCTGTGTTTGTTTATCTGTATTTGTATTGTTCCTGCATTGCTTGTAAGTTGTATACTTGTTCTGTTTGTGTGTATACAGTGGTCATTTTACCCTGTCTAGGTGAGTTGTCATTGAAATACTTCTAATTTTACCCTCTATTTATTTGTAAATTTTATTTTTATGTGTGGGAGAAGCACTTTTGTGATTAGAGGATAATTTCAAAAGCTATCCTACC
Source organism: Papio anubis (assembly GCF_008728515.1). Taxonomy (NCBI): domain Eukaryota; kingdom Metazoa; phylum Chordata; class Mammalia; order Primates; family Cercopithecidae; genus Papio; species Papio anubis. The sequence goes on along the minus strand of NC_044978.1, from coordinate 184,741,337 downwards.
TCTGTATCTGTTTTAGATATCACTATTTTTAATTGTCAAAAAACAAACTTTACAATCTTAAACATTTTTAATACTCAGTTTAGTCATATTATATTGACATTGTTGTGCACTGTATCTCTAGAATGTATCTAGCAAAGCTAAAACTCTACACATTAAGCAACTATGTATTTCTGTTTTCTGGCACTTTACAAAAACAACTGCATTCTATTTCAGATTCAGACTGTTTTAGATATCTTATGTAAGTTGATTCATATAGTTTCTGTCTCTTTGTGGCTGACTTATTTCATGTTGCACAATTTCATTAAGATTTATTTTTATTTCATTAGACTTTTTTTCTTCTAAAAAACTAATATTAATATTTCAAATTACATTTATCCATCTGATGAGACATTTGCATTACTTTCATTTATTTGCTTCATTAACAATGCTGCAATAACTATGAGTGTACAAATTGCTCCTCTTGATCATGTATATGAGAGTTTTTATTTGTGCTGGATTTAATCTTATGGATCTAGCTGTTCAGCTTATACCCATACTAAATTGTTTTAATTTTTAGCTTTATACGTGTTTTGAAATCAGGAGCTGTGATGCCTCCAACATTGTTGTTTTTCTTTTTCTTTTCTTTTTTTTTTTTTTTTAAGACAGTTTCACGCTTGTTGCCCATGCTGGAGTGCAGTGGTGCAATCTCAGCTCACCGCAACCTCTGCCTCCCAGGTTCAAGTGGTTGTCCTGCCTCAGCCTCCTGAGTGGCTGGGATTACAGGCATGTGCCACCATGCCCAGCTAATTTTGTATCTTTTAGTAGAGATGGGATTTCTCCATGTTGGCCAGGTTGGTCTTGAACTCCCAACCTCAGGCGATCCACCCACCTCAGTCTCCCAAAGTGCTGGGATTACAGGTGTGAGCCACCGCACTGAGCCTTGTTGTTTTTCTTATTGAAGATCGTTTGGCGCTATACTGTCTCTTGAAATTTTATCTAATTTTAGGGTTGCTGTTTCTATTTCTGGAAAAACTCAGTTTGAAATTTGACAGAGATTGCATTTAATCTGAATATTACATTCAGCAGTCCAGACAGCTTCATAATATTAAATATTTTAAACGTTGAACAAGAGCAAGCTAAAGAGTATGTTTTTTACTTTCTATAATTATGTAAGATTTTCCGTTTTTTTTTTTTTTTTTTAATTTTACTTTTTTTTTTTTTTTTTTTTTTTTTTTTAATTCTACTGTCTTTCCAGTTTGATCATAAAAAGTAATCTGTAAAATTTTAATTTAAAAAATTTGTTAAGGGTCTTTTTGTGGTCTAACCCATGGTTTATCAAGAAGACTTTTGTATGAGCTATTGAGAAGGTTGTGTATTCTGCTGTTGTTGAGCAGTGTTTTCTACAATTCTGTAAGGCATAATTTTTTAATACTGCTTTCAAGTCTTCTGTTCCCTTATGAATATTGTCTTTTTGTTTTATTCATTACCAAAATTGGGATATCAAAATATCCTAGTATAATTGTATTGCTTTGTATATCTTGCTTTACTTTTGTCAGTATTTGCTTTATATATTTGAAACGCTAATGTGAGTTACACACACACATTTATATATATATATATACATGCATTTGTCGTAGGTTTCCAGTAAATGAACATTTTTATTACTGTTTAATGTCCTTTGTCTCTTATAAGCTTTTAGTTAAGGCATATTTTATGAAATAGGACAGTTTTTCACTTAAGATGCACTTTGTGTAATATAATTTTGACCTCTTTGGTCATTTGCATGAAATGTCTTTTTTCATCTTGTCTCCTTTAATCATTAGATTTTAAGTGACTTGTAGAAAAGCAGGTTGGATCTTTTTTTTAATTGTTAAAATTTTTTTATTCGATGCATGTATTTTGAATGGAAAGTTTACTTCATAAATATTTAAATAATTTGCTGAAATAGAAAGGCTTACTAATGTTATTTTATTGTTTTACTTGATAATTTTATCTTCATCCCTTATTTTCTGTCTTCCTTTGTGTCTTTTTGATTTTTGTATTGACAGGCCCTTCCTACTTTTTCAGTATCTCTAAAGATCCTTTTTTATTTGGTATCTTGGGAATTACATAAAATTTCTTAAATTTAAAATAATATATTTTAAACTGGTAAAAATTTAACTTTACTTGCACATCGAAATTCTTCCTCATTACATCTGCCCTCAACCTTATTATTGATGTCACTAACCATATTTTTCATTTTGCATTTTAACAGTTTATGATTACTTTTTTTTTTGCTTTTATCTTTCACATTTTGGAGAATAATTAAAATGTTTTCTGTGCTATCATGATAATGGCATAGAACTTTATATTTTTGTATGTGCATATCTTTCCCAGAAAATTATGTTTTCATATGATTATGTTTTGTTTTCTTGCATTATATTATTTTCAGTGAAAGATACTTGCTTTAGCTTTTTTAAAATTTTATTTATTTATTTATTTTTGCAAGGCAGATGTAGTGCTAATATACTTTTTCAGCATTTGGTTATCTTGAAAGGTCTTTACTTTTTCTTCATTTTTAGGACAGTTTTGCTAGTTATATTATTCCCCTTAGAAGCTATTTTTCTTTTCTTTTCTTTTTTTTCAAGATGGAGTCTTGCTTTGTCACCCAGGGGCACAATCTCAGCTCACTGCAACCTCTGCCTCCTGGGTTCAAGTGATTCTGCTGCCTCAGCCTCCCAAGTAGCTGGGACTACAGGCACATGCCACCACACCCGGCTTTTTTTTTTTTTGGTATTTTTAGTAGAATGGGGTTTCACCATGTTGGCCAGGATGGTCTCGTGATCTGCCCGCCTCGGCCTCCCAAAGTGCTGGGATTACAAGTGTGAGCCACCATGCCTGGCCGAAGCTTTTTTTTTTTTTTTTCAGCACTTTATATTACAAATTCCCTGACATCTGAAAATTTTTTTTGACAGATTCACTGTTTATCTTGTAAGACTAGACTTATAAATGACACATCACTTTTATAACTCCTAAGATTCTCTTCTTGTCTTTGACTTTTGAAACTTTGCTTATATGTGTCTTGTCATAAATCTCTGTGTGTATCCTAGTTAATAAGTTTGTGGAGCATCTTCAGTTTTTACATCCTTTTTTTACTTTTGAAAATGTCTCAGTCATTATTGTATTTTTCACCTTCATGACTTTTGTTTTTTATATTTTTAATGTTTTCATTGATACTCTTATTTTTCCGATTTTATAAATTGTATGTTTCTATTTCACTCATTGAGCATTATTCAGGTTAAAATTTTAAAATTTGAATATCTTCATTATTTATAGTTGTTTTCTGAAAATTTTCAAATTTTTAAATTGGGCCATGTTGCCCTTTTTGCCTACATTGTAACATTGTTATTTGAATATTAACTAAAAGCTATTTGTCACAGTCTTTACAATGTTGCCTTGTCCTGACATAGTCTGAAACCAGTTGTCTTTGATAGAGATTATGGGAGCCTCCCATACATGTTGTAAGGATGTGTCTTGTCTAGAATTCTGTGTTTATTCTTCAGTTAAAAGAGTTCACTCATGTTTCTTCTTATGGTCTCTAATCATTTGCTCTACCTGTTCCCTGTGTTTAGCACAGCTGTCTGCTCATGAAACATTTACCTTTGATCTCAGCAGACTCACCACCATTTCTTTCAGCACCCTGTAGTATTGGAGACAGAAACCAGTTTTTGTAATAATTTCCAAAAGCCAGAAGAAGGACTATGTATGTCACTGTTTTTCCTCTATTAAGCCAGGTGTTGGCAGTTTACTCCTAAGGGCACAATGCTGTATTTGTGGGGAGGAAGAGCTGCAGTGGGTAAATGTAACACACTTTTTCTTCGTGTTTTATGTGGCTTTTGGCATTGTGCTTACCTGAGGCATTGCACACAGTTAACTCATTTATAGATTTCACACAAAGGCGTTTTTGTCAGTGTATTTTTGTTATGTATGTCTGTAAAGAAATTATGTCCTGTGGTATTTACTGAGCATCTTACTGATGTACTTTGTATAATTTTATATATTAGATTTGTAATTTTATATATTAGATTTGTAAAGTATATTTATTTACTTACTTGTTTATTTATGTATTGAGACGGGGTCTCGCACTGTCACCTTGCCTGGAGTGCAGTGATGTGATCTCGGCTGATGGAAACCTCTGCCTCCCAGGTTCAAGGGATTCTCCTGCCTCAGCCTCCCAAGTAGCTGGGATTATAGGCATGCACCATCATTCCCAGCATTTTTTTTTTTTTTTTGTATTTTTAATACAGATGGGGTTTCACCATGTTAGCCAGGCTGGTCTCGAACTCCTGACCTTGTTATTTGTCCACCTCGGCCTTGGAAACTTCTGGAATTACAGGCATGAGTCACCACGCTTGGCCTTTATAGTATATTTACACGAATCTAGTAAGTGGGATAATTTGTTATTTTTATTTCTTTCAGCTGTGTGTTCTCATTTCACCCAAGACCTTTGGACAGTGTAGGGCATAGAAGATTCATTCCACAAACTTATACAAAAAGGACATGAGAAACGTGGACATGAGAATTTAAAATTAAGAAAAACTTGTAGAAGTGTGAATGAGTGTAAGGTGCAGAAAGGTGGTTATAAAATGGAATTAACCAATGCTTATTAACTACCCGGAGCAAAATAATTCAATGTAATATATGTGTTGAAGTTTTTCATAAATTTTCAAATTCAAACAAACATAAGGTAAACTGGAGAGAAAACCTTTAAATGTAAAGAATGTGGCAAATCATTTCACGTGCTCTGACACCTAACTCAACACAAAAGAATTCATACTGGAGAGAACTCCCACACATATGAAGAATGTGGCAAAGCCTTTAATCGGTCCTCAATTCTTACTAAACATAAGAGAATTCATGCCAGAGAGAAACCCTACAAGTGTGAGGAATGTGGTAAAGGCTTTACTCGGTCCTCACACCTTACTAAACACAAGAGAATTCATACTGGAGAGAAACCATACATATGTGAAGAATGTGGTAAAACTTTTAACCAATCCTCAACCCTTAATTTACATAAGAGAATTCATTCTGGACAAAAATGTTACAAATGTGAAGAATGTGGTAAAGCCTTTAAGTGGTCCTCATCCCTTAATGAACATAAGAGAATTCATGCTGGAGAGAAATCCTTCTCATGCGAAGAATGTGGCAATGTCTTTACTACATCCTCAGACTTTGCTAAACATAAGAGAATTCATACAGGAGAGAAACCCCACAAATGTGAAGAATGTGGCAAATCCTTTAATAGGTCCACAACCCTTACGACACATAAGAGAATCCATACTGGAGAGAAACCCTACACGTGGAGAATGTGGTAAAGCCTTTAATTGGTCCTCAACCCTTAATGTACACAAGAGAATTCACTCTGGAAAAAATCCCTACAAATGTGAAGATTGTGGCAAAGCCTTTAAAGTGTTTGCAAACCTGCGTAATAATAAAAAAATTCATACTGGAGAGAAACCCTACGTATGTACACAATGTGGCAAAGCCTTTAAATAGTCCTCATACCTGAATAAACATAAGAAAATTCACACTGTAGATAAACCCTACAAATGTAAAGAATGTGGGAGTACTTTTAAGCAGTATTCCAACCTTCCTCAACATAAGAGAACTCATACTGGAGGAAAATTTTAGAAATGTAAAGCATGTGGGAGCTTTTAAGTCTTCCTCAATCTTTTATAATCATAATTCATACTGGAGAGAAACTCTACATATGTGAAAAATTTGGCAAAGCTTTTAACCACAACTCAATCTGTTCTAAACATAGGAGAAATGGTATTGGTGAGAAGCCATAGAAATATGAAAAGTGTAGAAAAGCCTTCAAATGCTTGTCACATCTTACTATTTATAATTCCTACAGAAGAAAACCCCTAGGAATATTAAAAGTGTTGGCAAAACTTTTAACCAATGCTCATATCTCTTAGCACATGATAGCATTTATGCTTGAGAAAAATTGTACAAATATGGAAAATGTAGAAGAGCCACTAATGCCTACTCACGTGTTACTAAATATCAGAGAGTCTGTACTTAATAAAAGCATTATAAATGTAATGTTTGTTGAAAGACCTATTAGAAAATACAGGTCTTAAAAGTGAAGAAGAGTATTCTGAAGACGGACAATACAAATAGTAAGATGGTTGTTGTACCTATACTTGCATCATGGGTCTTATTGTGCATATTTCGTACTAGAAGAAAACCCTGAAGCACTTGCCCAAAATTTCTTCAACATTGGAGAATTTATATTGGAAAGAAATTTTACAAATATAATAAATTTGGAAAAGCATTTGTTCAAAAACTGTAGCTTAAAAAATACCAGAGGGTTTATACTAGAAGATATTTTGTAGATGCGTTAAATATGAAAAGATATTCAGTCTAAAATTAAGACTAAATGTCAGAATATTTACAGTAGAAAGAAGAAGGCATTAACACTTGAAACATTACAGTAAATCAGTGTTAAGTATAAAAAAATTCCAAAGCCGAAACTGTTAGATAATTTCTTTGTATATAAGTTGAAAAGGAGTAGATTTTTGAAGTTATTCCATTGAAATTATACTTTTTTACTTGAAAAAGTTATAGATTTTTTGAAAAGCAAATTCAACTCTAAAATTTATTCATACTGATTCAACTTATTGTTTATATGAAAGCGTGTGATGAGTTGTTGCATCAGAGGTATGAGTGATTCTTTTTAGGTGGGCATCATTCATGAACTTTTCCATGAATGAGTAAGGACATTGAAAGATGCATGAGATGATGTTTGCATCTTTGTGGTTGACTTATATCATTGCGTGATTCGTGAGGTACATGTTCAAAGTAATATTCTTCTGCATTGTAGTGAGAGAAAAACAATCTGAATTTTAGTAATAAATTGTTTTACCAATTGTACATTTAGGTAATAAAATACAGTAAATTTTAAAATTATCTTTTAAGATTGTGTGTGAACTTAATTTTTAAATTCAACAAAATTGCTAATGTGTTGAAATTACTGTGTCTGGAATGAAGTGTTATTATGCCACAACTCTCACCTATCCCACCTTACTCAAGGGTATAGGTAAAAAATGGTAACAGTATACTTTTAGTAACATAGTTTAATGACATTTCTAGCAATCTCTTTTTCCAGTGGCTTTAAACAGCAAATAAATTGAAGAATATTGTTCTCATGTTAAATTTTTATTATTTTTCTTATTTAAATTTATTTTTAAAAATTTATGTGGGTACATGGTATGTGTATATATTCATGGCATATATGGGTTACTTTGATACAGGCATACAACATGTAATCACATCAGTGTAAATGAGTTATTCATCACCTCAAGCATTTATCCTTTGTATTACAAACAATCCAATTATACACTTTACTTTTAAATGTACAATTAAATTATTTTTTATTACAAGTAATTTTATGGTTGTATTCAGTATTATATCAGAATATAATGTAGACATTTTTGTGTCCTGAATACATATTTTTTTAAATGTTCCATATTTTTCTTTGGACATGTGGCTTCTCTTCTGGCAAACACATACAGACTTTTAGTTTTGATTTACATGGAGATAAATATATAAATGTATTGCTCTAAGATAAACCTTAGGTATAAAAAATTATAGAACAAGCAATTGTGTTTGGAAATTTGTACCTATTTTCCAAAGAAAATAGCAACGTTGGGACAAAAAATATTCTTTTAATAATATGTATAACTGATTAGAAACATAAAAACCTAAAATATTCTGGAAACAAATCTATACTATCTTCTTTGTATTTAATTAATTACTGTAAAATCTAATGGATCATTGTTGAGAATCTCCTTGTGCAAATTACCTGTTTTGTCTGGTACTCATGCTAGTGATACAATTCACTTGTTTCTCATAGTTTTTTGTTTTAGCTTCATTAAGTATTTATTGTGTGAGCTGGTCAGAAATTGTAAGAATGATTTTTATAAAATTTAGTAGAGCACACAAAATAAATTTAAGATGTTCACAATGTGTGTATTATGTAATATTTAGTTAGAACATTTTGTTTAATTGGGGAACCATATATAAGCTGTTTAGTTATTGTTCCTTTCACTTTTTATAATTGACATAATTGAGTTTATTGGGCCAATTCAAGTAAGTACTGGGAACACTTTATAAGTTATGAGGATGTTTTGATACATAATTGCAATGAACAAACATAAGAAAGTGAAGGGTGTGTAATAGATGCTCCATAATTAGGTACAAATATTTTTCTGGAGTTTATTTGTAGGTCCAAGTAAGAGATTGAAAATATCTGTGGTGAAGAAATGGTATTAATTCTGCATGTTAAGAGGACATTTGTTCCCAGGCTGTAAAAGTGAATCATTCTGAATTTAAATAAGATTTCGGTGTTTATATTCTAATTATCTTCAGTTTTTTTTTTTTTTTTTTTTTTTGATGTCTTTATGTGTTCATCCTCAGCTGTGTGTACCTCACAGCCCTTCTCCTGATTTGTGTTATGGCTACAGTTTTTTCACTCTTCTCTTCATGCCATGTAATTTCACATGGATTTTCTAGGTTCTCATGAAAAGTTTGGATTTTTTTTAATGTGGTAAATTATTGTTTTTAAGTGGGGTGTTTGTATAGTTTATCAATGCAACATTTATATTACTTAAGAGTCATTTACTGTTCACATGTAAAAGGATTCAGTCAGTCAGCATTGTTTTTCTCTGTAAAAGAAAAATTTTATGAGATTCTAAACAAAGTGTGTTAAATGAAACATAAGCTAGAATAGGTAAAGCATTAATATGGGTGGATTGCATATTATAACTACCATGTGAAGAAACTCATCCAAATTTTGAAATCTCTTAGAAGAAAATATGTCTTAGAAATAAATTTCTAGGCCGGGCAAAGTGGCTCACGCCTGTAATCCCAGCACTTTGGGAGGCTGAGGCAGATGGATCACCTGAGGTCAGGAGTGCAAGACCAGCCTGACTGACATGAAGAAACCCCGTTTCTACTAAAAATACAAAAATTAGCCAGTTGCGATGGCAGGTGCCTGTAATCCCAGCTACTTGGAAGGCTGAGGCCGGAGAATTGCTTGAACCTGGGAGGTGGAGGTTGCAGTGAACTGAGATGGCAACACTGCACTCCAGCCTGGGTGACAGACTGAGACTCAATCTCAAAAGAAAGAAATTTCTTGGTGACTTAGTGATATGTGAAATATTTTACATTAATTTTCTATGACATAGCAAAACTTATTTTGTTATGCAGAATAGTCTATATTCTATATTTATTTTAAAGTATATACATGGTGACTGTACAATAAATTTTCTGAACTTCTCCTAGTCAACTGTACTTATGTATTATTTTACGGACATCTCTCCAAATGCCTCTTTTTTCCTAAATAACCAAGCATCCAGTAACCAGCATTTGCTGTCTGGCTTATTTCACTTAGCATAATGTCCTCCAAATTTATCTATATTGTTTCAAATGACAAGATTTTTTCTCTTTTATTGCTGAATAGTATTTCATTGTAACACATTTTTAAAAATTTAAATAAGTAATCATTTATTGCTTGAAAAACTCATGTAATGAAAATACATTTGCGTTAAAGCATGTATTAATGTAATTCAGCGTGTAAAATTTTATTAATCATAGCTAATTTGTACCAAACACTAACGAAAACTCTATGTGTGTTAAGGAAGGTAAATTCTCAGTGGTGGAATTGTAGGTTATTTTAATTTGCTTTATTGAATAGTTTTTTACTTCCTAATTTTTGGCATTGTGTCTTTTAATTAAAATAAAACATCATATATGTTTTAACCTTGCCTTTATTTGTATATACATGTTAAAAGAAGTAAGAAAGAAAGAACAAAAGAAAGGGAGAAAAAAAGAAACAAAAAATAAGAATTTAAAAAATGAAAGACAGGAAGAAAGGAAGCAGAGAAAAAAATAAAATTTTAAAAGTGCTATAAATTAGAGCCAAGAAAGCATCTGGATAGTGTAATCACTGTTTTGCTATACAAGGCCCAAGCCAGCAGGGCCTCCTGGGAAAGACAGGGATACTGGGGACTGCAAATCATTCCTAAACATTTTCCATTTTTATCGCTTTTCATTCATTGTGTAAGTTACTACACTTTTTTGGTCAGCTGAAACTAATTCCGGTTGTCTAACAATATTTCACTTTATTATAATCCAGATTTAAAGAATAAAAATGAAAGTGTTTTCTAGGCTGGTTGTTTCTTTGTAAATTAGGCAGAATGATCAGTCTAGACAAGAATCATTTATTAGCATTCTGAACAGGGATCCTGGCCAAGAGAAGGAATTCTCCAGAAAGGAACCAGGGATCTCAGTATAAGAAAAACTCTTGGTCGGTTGCAGTGACAATCACAAGCAATTTCACTCTGACCAGATGAGACTCTGGCTGGCAGTGTGGAAAAAGAGCCCAACTTTGGGGGAATCAAACCAGGACCTTCCAGATATTCATTCATTTACCAAGAAAGCATTACTGATGTAAAATTATGTGCATCACCCTGTGTTTAGGTCAATGAAAGTTAAATAAAAACGCATAATGCATATCCACCCTTCTGGAAACACATTGGGTGCCTCTGAAGGCCTGCATTTGGTGTTGCCATTCTGAGGAATGTGGTGATATTATTGTGGTTTTAGTAGCATTTCCTAACGAGTAATAATATTGAAACATTTTACATGCCACTTAGAATTTGTCTATTCAAACGCTTTATTCGCGTTGCATTGGTAAATTATTGTATTATTATTAAATCATAAGAATTCTCTTAATATATTTATTCCTAGACCCAAATCAGTTTTAAAACTTAAAATATGTTTTGCCATTAGGTAGTTTGTCTTTTGTATTTATTATGCTTCTGTTCAAAAAGCAAATGTTTTTCTCTTTCATGAAGTAATATTCTTTATTTTTCTCTAGTTTTGAACACTGCAGCCTCAATCTCCTCTCCTGAGGAGCTGGGACTACAGGCCTGTGCCCCAATGCCCAGCTTTATTATTTTTTTTCCTTAATTTTTCACAGACATGAAGTCTCACTATGTTGCCCAGGCTGGTCTCAAACTCCTGGGATCAGGTAATTCTCCCACCTCAGCCTCTCCAAGAGCTAGGATTACAGGCATAAGCCATTGATCCTGGCCTAAGTTTTTCTTATTCTGGATTTTGCTTTTGTGTAATTTTGTGTAATATCTAAGATATTTTTTCCTAACCCAACATTATAAAAATTTACTGTAATTTTTGTCCAGTGAATATGATAATTTTAACTTTTATAATTAAGAGATAATCAATTTTTAATATTTTCTTTTGTGTGGTTTGAGTTAGGGGTTCAGCTTTACTTGTTTGTGTGTTGACAACTGATTTCTCAGCATCATTTGTTGAAGAAACTTCTGCTATTAAAATTTCTTGGCATCTTTGACAAAATCAATTTTACCACAAATTAATGTATTTATTAATATACCATCAATTATATTCCTTTAATCCATAAAAATCTATTTTTTTCACTGTATTTCCAACTCTTAAGTCCAGGAGTACATGTGCAGGATGTGTGGGTTTGTTACATGGGTAAACGTGTGCCATGGTGGTTGGCTGCACAGATCATCCAGTCACCCAGGTATTAAGCCCAGCATGTGCTAGCTGTTCTTCCTAATCCTCTACCTCCTCTCAGGTTCCATACTCAGGCCCCAGTGTGTGTTGTTCCCCCTGTGTGTACATGTGTTCTCTTTACTTAGTTCCCACCTATAAGTGAGAATATGCAGTATTTGGTTTTTGGTTCCTGCGTTAATTTGCTAAAAATAATGGCCTCTAGATCTATCCATGTCACTGCAAAGGACATGATCTCGTTCCTTTTTATGGATGCATAGAATTTCATGGTGTTTATATATCACATTTTCTTTATCTGGCCTGTCATTGATGGGCATTTAGATTCATCCCATGTCTTTGCTATTATGAATAGTGCTGCAATGAGCATACGCGTGTATGTGCCTTTATAATGAAACAATTTATAATCCTTTAGGTATATACCCAGTTATGGGATTTCTGGGTCAAATGGTATTTCTTCCTCTAGGTCTCTGAGGAATCGTCACACTGTCTTCCACAATGGTTGAACTAATTTACACTCTCACCCATGGTGTAAGAGCATTCCTTTTTTTCCACAACCTTACCAGCATCTGTTGTTTTGTGACTTTTTTGTTATAGCCATTCTGACTCGTGTGAGATGATATCTCATTTTAGTTTTGATTTGAATTTATATTTATTTATTTATTTTTGAGACAGAGACTTACTCTGTTGCCAAGGCTGGAGTGCAGTGGCATGATATTGGTTTACTGCAACCTCCACCGCCCAGGTTTAAGTGATTCTTCTGCCTTAGCTTTCTGAGTAGCTGGGATTACAACCACCACCACCATGCCTGGCTAATTTTTTGTATTTTTAGTAGAAATGGGGTTTCACCATCTTGGCCATGCTGGTGTTGAACTCTTCACCTCAAGTGATCCACCCACCTCAGCCTCCCAAAGTGCTGAGATTACAGGTGTGAGCCACTGCATTTGGCCTGCATTTTTCTAATGATCAGTGATGTTGAGCTTTTTTTCATATGTTGTTTGGCCACATGTATGTCTTCTTTTGAGAAGTGTCTGTTAATATCCTTTGCCCACTTTTAAGGGGGAATGTTTGTTTTCTTGTAAATTTGTTCAAAGTTTTTATAGGTGCTGGATATTAGACCTTTGTCAGATGTATAGATTGCAATTTTTTTCATTTTGTAGGTTATCTGTTTACTCTGTTGACAGTTTCTTTTTCTGTGCAGAAGCTCTTTAATTAGATCCCATTTTAAAATTTTTTTCTTGAAATGGCTTTTTGCATCTTTGTCATGAAATCTTTGCCCATGTCTATGTCCTGAATGATATTGCCTTGGTTTTCTTTTAGGGTTTTTATAGTTTTTGGTTTTTCATTTAAGTGTTTAAACCATTTTGAGTTGATTTTTGTATATGGTGTAAGAAAGGGATCCAGTTTCAATTTTCTGCATATGGCTAGCCAGTTCTCCCAACACCATTTATTAAATAGGACATTCTTTTCCCATTGCTTGTTTTTGTCAGGTTTGTTGAAGACCAGGTGGCTGTGGATGTACAGACTTATTTATGGGTTTTCTATTCTGTTCCATTGGTCTATCTATCTGTTCTTGTACCAGTACCAGACTGTTTTGGTTATTGTAGCCCTGTAGTATCATTTCAAGTCAGGTAGCATGATGCCTCCAGCTTTATTCTTTTTGCTTAGAATTGCCTTGGCTATTTGGACTATTTTTTGGTTCCATATGAATTTTAAAATAGTTTCTTTCTAGTTCTGTGAAGAATGTCAATGGTAGTTTAATGGGAATAGCATTGAATCTATAAATTTCTTTGGGTAGTGTGGCCATTTTCATGATATTGATTCTTCCTATGTATGGGCATGAAATGTATTTCCATTTGTTTGTGTCATCTCTGATTTATTTGAGCCATGGCTTTTAGTTCTTGAAGAGATCCTTCACTTCCCTTGTTAGCGGTATTCCTAGGTATTGTATTCCTTTTGTGGCAATTATGAATGGGAGTTCATTCTTGATTTGGATCTCAACTGGCTTGTTTTTGGTACATAGGAATGTTAGAGGTTTTTTTTTTTTTTTTTTTTTTTTTTTTTTCGTTGATTTTGTATCCTGAGACACTGCTGAAGTTGCTTGTCAGCATAAGAAGCTTTTGGGCTGAGACAGTGGGGTTTTCTAGATATAGGATCATGTCGTCTGCAGAAAACATAGTTTAATTTCCTCTCTTTTTATGTGAATACACTTTATTTCCTTCTCTTGCCTGATTGCTGTGGCCACAACTTCCAATATTGTGTTGAATAAAAGTGGTGAGAGTGGGCATCCTTGTCTTGTGCTGATTTTCAAAGCAAATGCTTCTACCTTTTGCCCATTCAGTATAATATTAGCTGTGGGTTTGTCATAGGTGCCTCTTATTATTTTGAGGTATGTTCCTTCAATACCTAGTTTATTGAGAGTTTTTAACATGAAGGGATGTTGAATTTTATCAAAGGCCACTTCTGCATCTATTGAGAAATATCATGTGGTTTTTGTCCTTAGTTGTGTTTATGTGATGAACCACATATATCGATTTGTGTATGTTCAGCCAACCAGGGATGAAACCTACTTGGTGGTGGTGGATAAGCTTTTCTTTGGGCTGCTGGGTTCAGTTTGCCAGTATTTTGTTGAGGATTTTTGCATCGATGTTTGTCAAGAATATTGGCCTAAAGTTTTCTTTTTTTGTTGTTGTATCTCTGTCAGGTTTTGGTATCAGAATAATGCTGGCCTCATAGAATGCCTTAGGGAAGAGTCCATCATGTTCACTTTTTTGGGGATAGTTTCAGTAAGAATGGTACCAGCTCTTCTTTGTACCTCTGGTGGAATTCAGCTTTGAATCTGTCAGATCCTGGGCTTTTTTTTTTTTTTTTTTTTTGAGACAGAGTGTCACTCTGTCACCCAGGCTGGAGTGCAGTGGCCAGATCTCAGCTCACTGCAAGCTCCGCCTCCCGGGTTCACGCCATTCTCCTGCCTCAGCCTCCCGAGTAGCCGGGACTACAGGCGCCTGCCACCTCGCCCGGCTAGTTTTTTGTATTTTTTTAGTAGAGACGGGGTTTCACCGTGTTAGCCAGGATGGTCTCGATCTCCTGACCTCGTGATCCGCCCGCCTCGGCCTCCCAAAGTGCTGGGATTACAGGCTTGAGCCACCGCGCCCGGCCGATCCTGGGCTTTTTTTGGGTCAGTAGGTTTTCTATTACTGTCTCAAATTCAGAACTCATAATTGGCCTATTTAGGGGTTCAGTTTCTTCCTAGTTCAGTCTTGGGAGGGTTATATGTCCAAGAATGTATTTATTTATTCTAGATTTTCTAGTTTATGTATGTAGAAGTGTTTATCATATTCTCTGTTTGTTATCTGTATTTCTGTGGAGTCAGTGGTAATATCTCTTTTCTTATTTCTGATTGTGTTTATTTGAATCGTTCCTCTTATTAGTCTAGCTAGAAGTCTATTTTATTAATTTTTTCAAAAAATAGCTCCTGAATTTGTTGATATTTTGAAGGGGTTCTTTTGTGTCTCTATTACTTTCTGTTCAGCTCTCATCTTGGTTATTTTTTGTCTTATGCTAGCTTTGGGGTTTATTTGCTCTTGTTTCTCTAGTTCTTTTAGTTGTAATGTTAGGTTGATAACTTGAGATCTTTTTAGCTTTTTAATGTGGACATTTAGTGCTACACGTTTTTCTCTTAACACTGCTTTAGCTGCACGTCAGAGATTCTGGTACATTGTCTCTTTGTGCTCATTAGTTTAAAAGAACTTCTTGATGTTTGCCTTAATTTCATTATTTACCCCGAATCCTTAAGGAGCAGGTTGTTCAAGTTCCATGTAGTTGCATGGTTTTGAGTGAATTTCTTACTCTTGAGTTCTAATTTGCTTGCACTGTGGTTTGAGACACTGTTATGATTTCAGTTCTTTTGCACTTGTTGAGGCATATTTTACTTCTGATTATGTGGTCAATTTTAGACTAAGTTGTATGTGGTGATGAGAACAATGCATATTCTGTTATTTTGGGGTGGAGAGTTCTGTAAGTATCTATCAGTTTCACTTAATTTAGGGCTGGGTTCACATCCTGAAATCTTTGTTAATTTTCTATCTTGATGTCTAATATTATCAGTGAGTTGTTAAAGTACCCCACTACTATTATGTGGGAGTCTAAGTCTCTTTGAAGGTTGCTAAGAACTTTATGAATCAGGGTGCTCCTGTGTTGGGTATGTATATATTTAGGATAGTTCACTCTTTGTTGAATTGAAAGCTTTACCCTTATTTAATGCCTTTCTTTGTGTTTTTGATCTTTGTTGGTTTAAAGTCTGTTTTATCAGAAACTAGGATTGCAACCTCTGCTTTTTTCTGTTATCTATTTGCTTGGTAAATTTTCATCTATCCTTTTATTTTGAGCCTATGTCAAAAGACCATGTCAAAAGACCCATGTGAGATGGGTCTTTTGAAGACAGCATACCAATGGTTCTTGGTACTTTATCCAGCTTACCATGCCGTGTCTTTTAACCAGGGCACTTATCCCGTTCATATTTAAGGTTAGTATTGTTATGTGTGGTTTTGATCCTGTCATCATAATGCTAGCTGGTTATTTTGTAGACTTCTTTATGTGGTTGCTTCATAGTGTCACTGGTCTGTATACTTCAGTATGTTTTTGTAGTGGCTGGTAATGGTAACTTTCCATATTTAGTGCTTCCTTCAGGAGGTCTTGTCAGGCAAGTCTGCTGGTAATAAATTCCCTCAGTATTTGCTTGTCTGAAAAAAAAAAAAATCTTATTTCTCCTTCACCTATGAAGCTTAGTTTGGCCAGATATGAAATTCTGGGTTGGAATTTCTTTTCTTTAAGAATGTTGAATATTGGCCCCCAATCTCTTCTGGCTTGTAGGGTTTCCACTGAGAGGTCTGCTGTTAGTCTGATGGGCTTCTGTTTGTAGGTGACCTGACCATTCTCTCTGGCTGCCCTTAACATTTTTTCTTTCATTTTGACCTTGGAGAATCTGATGATTATATGACTTGGGAGTGGTCTTTTCATGGAGTGTCTTACTGGGGTTCTCTGCATTTCCTAAATTTGAATGTTGGCCTGTCTAGCTAGGTTGAGGAAGTTCTCCCGGATGATATCCTGAAATATGTTCCTACATCTCAGAGGTTTTGTTCATTCCTTTTCATTTTTTTCTCTATTCATGTCTGCCTGTCTTATTTGAGAAAGACAGTCTTCAAGCTCTGTGATGTTTTTCCTCCACTTGGTCTATTCTGCTATTAATACTTGTGATTATATTGTGAATGTCTTGCAGTGTGTTTTTTCAACTTTATCGGGTCATTTATGTTTCTATGTATACTGGCCATTTTGGCTGTCAGTTCCTGCATTGTTTTAACATGATTCTTAGCTTACTTGCATTGGATTACAATATGCCCCTTTAGCTCAGCAAAGCTCATTTGTATTCACATTCTGAAGCCTACGTCTATCATTTCAGCCATTTCAGCCTCAGCCCAGTTCTGAACCCTTGTTGGAGAGGTGTTGCAGTCATTTGGAGAACAGGGTGCACCCTTACTTTTTGAGTTTTCATCATGTTTGTGCCACTTCTTATCTTTGTGGGCTTATCTATTTTCAATTTTTCAGGTTGCTGACCTTTGGATGGGGTTATTGTGGGTGGTTTTTGTTGTTGTTTGTCTGTTTTTCTTTTAATCATTTGGTTGCTCTTTTGTAGGGCTACGTTGTTTGCTGGGAGTCCACTTCAGACTTGGTTTTTTTGTTTTTTTGTTTTTCTGTTTCTTTGAGACAGAGTCTTGCTCTGTAGCCCAAGCTGGAGTGCAGTGGTGCAATCTCGGCTCACTGCAACCTCCACCTCCAGGGTTCAAGTGATTCTTCTTCCTCAGCCTCCCGAGTGGCTGGGACTACAGGTGCACATCACCATGCTCAGCTAATTTTTGTATTTTTAGTAGAGACAGGGTTTCACCATATTGGCCAGGCTGGTCTCAAACTCCTGACCTCGTGATCCACCCACCTCAGCCTCTCAAAGCGCTGGGATCACAGGCGTGAGCCACCAGGCCCGGCAGTCACCTTGGTTTTTTAAGTACCTGGAAGTATCACCAGGTAAGGCTGCAATACAGCAAGGATGGCAGCCTGAACATTCCTCTGGGGTCTCCATCCCAGGGGTTACTGACCTGTTGACTGCCTGAACACAACTGTAGGAGGTGGCTGGAGACCACAGTTTGGAGGTCTCACCCAATCAGGAGAAAGGGGATGAGCAACCAATTAAAGAAGGAGTCTGGCCCTGTTTTGGTAGAACCACTGTACTGTGTTGGGGATTTGTTCAGCCCCCAATTGTCTTGGGCTCTCCAAGGCCCACAGGCTACACTGGCTGAGATGCTCAAACAGCAAAGATGGTGACCCACTCTGCTTCCTGGGCACTCTATCCCAGAGAGAAATCAGAACTCTGGTGGCCTCAGAACATGGGCATGGGTGGCAGGAAGCCCTGGCTGGGAGGACCTGCCCAGCAAGGAAAAATGGATTGGGGTCCCATTTAGAGAAGCAGTCAGGCCAGGCCTCGACAAAACAGCTGTTCCATGCTGGGAAACCACCTTTGTCCCAGTCAGCTTGGACTCTCCAAAGCCACAGGCTGGAATGGCCGAGTCACCCAAACAGCTAACGTAGCAGCCCATCTTCCCCTTTCTGAGCATTCCATCTTAGGGAGAAATCAGAACTCTGTTCATAGAATATGGGTGGGGCTGGCTGGAGGCCCCTGCTGGGAAGACTCATCCAGCGAGGATAATGGATTGGGTTTTTATTTGAAGAAGCAGCCTGGCCATATTTTGGTAAAACAGCTGCGCCGTGCTGTGGGGTCCCTTCCTCATTCGGATTGTTTGGACTCTACAAAGCCATCATCCAAGCAGCAAAGATGGCGGCCTGGCTCTCCCCCAGGGCCTCAGACCCATCTCAGTCAGGTGCTAGGCTGTTGCTGGCGGCTGGCTGGAATTCCAAGCCAGTGGGGCTTGTCATGTGAGGTGCGGGGGAAGTGGGGCCCACAGACTGATGCTGCTCCTCCCCCTGGATTCAGCCCCTTCCTGGAGGCACCCACCGACTCCCACCTTGCAGTCACCTTCGTTTGAAATCCCAGGGCTGAAGTATGTAAAGCTCCTGGGTCTCTGTGTGTGTCTGAGCAGCTGCTCTACTGAGACTCCACACAACTCTGTGTGTCAGGCCCAAGGCCCTGGTCAAGTGGGCTCACAAGGGGCTCTCCTGATCCAAGGGTTGCAAAGATCTGTGGGAGAAGTGTGGTTTCCTAGGGTTGCAGATTCTCTCACCCCTATTCTTGGCTGGGGGTGGGAGTTTTGTTGGCTCTGTGTCACTCCTGGATAGGTCTCCAAAATCTACCCTTATAGTAGTACCATACTGTTTGGTTATGATAACATTTTAGTAAGAACTGATATTGGAAGTTAATTTTGTTTTTATTTTCAAAATTCTCAGGTGTGTTTGATTTTTTTGCACATCTATATAGAATTTTCAAAGAGCAGCTTGTCAACTTACATTGAAAATAATTTACTTTGAAATTTGCATTGAATCTGTAAATTTTTTTTTTTTTTTTTTTTTTTTTGGGAGACAGAGTTTTGCTCTTGTCACCCAGGCTGGAGTGCAATGGTGCAATCTTGGTCCACTTCAACCTCTGCCTCCTGGGTTCAAGCAATTCTCCTGCCTCAGCCTCCCAAGAAGCTGGGATTACAGGCGTGCACCACCACGCCCAGCTACTGTAAATGTTTTCTTTGGGTATTTTGATATTAACATTTCTTACTGATAATCTTGAATATTAGATGTATCTTTCCTTGTAGTTTAAAAAATTTCTGGCCGGGCGCGGTGGCTCAAGCCTGTAATCCCAGCACTTTGGGAGGCCGAGACGGGCGGATCACGAGGTCAGGAGATTGAGACCATCCTGGCGAACGGGTGAAAACCCGTCTCTACTAAAAAAAAATACAAAAAAACTAGCTGGGTGAGGTGGCGGGCGCCTGTAGTCCCAGCCACTCAGGAGGCTGAGGCAGGAGAATGGCATGAACCTGGGAGGTGGAGCTTGCAGTGAGCTGAGATCTGGCCACTGCACTCCAGCCTGGGTGACAGAGCGAGACTCCGTCTCAAAAAAAAAAAAAAAAAAAAAAAAAAAAACTTTAAAAAATTTCTTTCAGCATTTAAAAAAATTTTCACTGTAAAGTATGTGTATTTGCTTTTAAAAATATATTCCTAAATGGTTTTTCCAATGTTATTATTAATAAATTTTTTCTTGACTTAATTTTTAGTATATCAATTACTGTTATATAAAAGTATTATTTAATATTGTATATTAATCTTGTACTTTGTGACATTAATAAACTTTTTTTATTAGTTCAATTAAGTTTTTGGTAAATTTATAGTAGATTTTTATACAACATTATGGGAAGAAAATAGTATTCTACTTTTTTCTAATCCGAAAGTTTTATTTATTTTTCTAGTATAGTTTTCTGGTTAGTGCTTCCAGTACAGTGTTAAACAGAGTGGAAGAAATGTACATTCTTGTTCCATTTTTTGAACTTACAAATAAAGTCTGTAGTCATCCACCATTAAGTATACTATTAGCTGTTATTTTTTTATACATGCTTTCTAGCAGGTCTTAGAAGTTCCATTCTAGTCGTTTTCTGAGTGTTTTATCATAAATAGGTGCTGGATTTGTCAAACTTTTGCATCTATTTAAGTTGTCACTTTTTTCTATTGTTCAAGTAACATTTTGTAATATGTTGATTTTTAAAATATTAAGGCAACACTGCATTTGTGAAAAACTATTTGGTCATTGTATGTAATCAGTTTTACATATTGCTAAATTTAGTTTGCTAACATTTCTGAGAATTTCATCAGGAATTCTATATTTATATAGGATTTTGGTCCACGGTCGTCTTTATTTGTGATCCTTTTATCTAGTTTTGGTATCCCAGTACTCCTGGCTAATAGATAAATAGAAAAATCTTACCTGTTCTAGGCCGGGCGTGGTGGCTCTTGCCTGTAATCCCAACACTTTGGGAGGCCAAGGCAGGCAGATCATAAGGTCAGGAGATCGAGACCATCCTGGCTAACACAGTGAAACGCTGTCTCAACTAAAAATACAAAAAATTAGCCAAGTGTGGTGATGGGTGCCTGTAGTCCCAGCTACTCAGGAGGCTGAGGCAGGAGAATGGCGTGAACCCAGGAAGTGGAGCTTGCAGTGAGCTGAGATCGCGCCACTGCACTCCAGCCTGTACGATAGAGTGAGACTCTGTCTCAAAAAAAAAAGAAAAAGAAAAAGTTTTAAGTCAATATAGTGAGGAAAATAGTAAATATATTAATAATGTGGAAGAAAAAAGAAGCTATAAGGGTGACAAATCTTATTTGGAAAAAAGTCAAATATAAAGTAAACAATTAAAAATTAATCAGTCTATTTAATTTACAACATTTGAGTGAAACATTAGTCTGAGCTAATGAGAAAATTAGGGAACTAGAATACCGAGCAGAATTAGTGTAAAAGCAGAAAAGGAGAAGTTATATAACCACAAATACACATTTATGAAAAGTAGAATGAGAAGAAATAAATCTATTTTTTTCAGCTGGGCGTGTGGCTCACACTTGTAATCCCAGCAGTTTAGGAGGCCGAGGCTGGCAGATCACAAGGTCAGGAGTTTGAGACCAGCCTGACTAACATAGGGAAACCCTGTCTCTACTAAAAATACAAAAATTAGCTGGACGTGGTGGTGGGTGACTGTAATCCCAGCTACTTGGGAGGCTGAGGCTGGAGAATCGCTTGGACCCAGGAGGCAGAGGTTGCAGTGAGCCAAGATCATGCCACTGCACTCCAACCTGGTGACAGAGCAATACTCCATCTCAAAAAAAAAAAAGATCTATTTTTTTCTCAGAACATATTTTCAAAAGTAAAGTCAATATTCAGAGTTGGTATCTTCTAAGTTTCTAAAATTGAAAACCAGACATAAGTCTTTTTTTTTTTTTTTTTTTTTTTTTGAGATGGAGTCTCACTCTAGTTGCCCGAGGCTGGAGGGCAGTGGTGCCATCTCGGCTCACTGCAACCTCCGCTTTCTGGGTTCAAGCGATTCTCCTGTCTCAGCCTCCTGAGTAGCTGGAACTACAGGAGCACACCACCACGCCTGGCTAATTTTTGTATTTGTTTTAGTAGAGACGGGGTTTCACCATATTGGTCAGGCTGGTCTTGAACTCCTGACCTTAGGCGATCCACCTGCTTCGGCTCCCCAAAGTGCTGGGATTTCAAGTGTGAGCCACCGTGCCCGGCCTAAGTCTTTAAAAGAAGAAACACAGTGGGTCAAAAAATAAATTAAATACCAAAAATAGTCAAGCCACCTAACATCAAAGAGGAGAAAAAACACTATAAATCAGTGAGAGAAAAAATATATACTTTACAAGGATGGAAGTAAAATGTCCATAACTTGTATAGAACCAAAACCAGAATAATAAATATAAATGGAAATGTGAAAAATTATTCTTAAAGCTGGAAATGGATACTTACCAGCAATACCTTCATCAAAATGGGTAAGTTAAAATATTTTGATAAGAAAAATATTAATTTAGTCATCAACAGCGTTGTGGTCTTTGTTCTTAGAGCTCCCAAGATGGAGTGGGCCACTCCCAAGATGGTGGCAAGACTTTTGTTCTCTGATCTGGGGTTCTTGGCCTCATGGATTACAAGGAATTGAACCTTGGGCCATGCAGTGAGTGTTACAGCTCTATTAGAAGCCATGGGTCTCAGGAACAATGGCGAGCCTCTAGCCCAATCGGGAGTGGCAGTGGGTGCCTTGCTGGATCAGAAGTGCAGTGGACACCCTGCTGGATCCGGAGGGGTGGAAGTCAGTGGCAGGTCTGCGACAGTGGTGATCAGCAGTGGTGGATGGTAAGCGATATTGCTCAGCTCAAGCTGGAACAAACACGGACCAGAAGAGTGCAGTTGCAAGATTTAATAGAGTGAAAACAGAGCTCCCATATGATGGGAGGGGACCCAAAGGGAGTTGCCACTCTCTGCTCGAATGCCTGGGTTTATATCCCAATCATTGTCCCTCCCCCTGTGCGCTCAGGTGATACATGATTTGACTATTTCTTTACCTCCTGCTTTTAGCTTAATTTGTATTTTAGTGAGCCCTCTTTACTACCTGATTGGTTGGGTGTGAGCTGAGTTACAAGCCCTGTGTTTAAAGGTAGGTGTGGTCACCTTCCCCAGCTAGGCTTAGGAATTCGTAGTCGACCCAAGAAATCCAGCTAGTCCTGTCTCTTAGTCCCCCCCCCCCTCAACAGGAAAACCCAAGTGCTGTTGGGGAGGTTGGCCGATGACCGCTCTAACTGCTTCCTGTTGAATTGGGGCATAGTAGGGGTGGTGCAGTTGAGATTTCCTCGGGAGGGGTGCCTTCAACGTCATTAACATCAGAGCATGGACTAGCAGGCCGGTCCAGGGGTCCTCAGTAGATCTTAGTCATGGACTGCATCTAGGGCTCCATTTGAAGAACGATTTGTAGTTTTACAGCTTTGATTCTGGAAGAGATGAACTTAACAAGGAGGTTAAAGATACAGGGATTGAAATGTATGGCCTAAAGTGCAGGGAATTATTTCTTTGGCACACTTCACAGGTCCTGACTATCTGCTTGATAGTTTTGAAAAGGCCTGGTCCAGTAAATAATGATTTGGCCATCTGATGGGTGCTATCAATGCCTAAGTGAAAGGTTTGGTGAAGGGTTTTAAGTAATTTCCATTGGTTAGCTGCAGACAAAAGTATTTTTCCTTCTTCAGTGGCTAGCCATCCTGAGGGGAGGAAACTATGTCCTCATGAGGTTCCCCATTCTATTTCTTCTGCTGAGTACTGGGGCTTGGTTTCCCGGAGGGGATTATCCCATACTAGGGATCCTTCTATGAGCATTTCTAATGGAGGGTCCCACCTTGCGGCTCTTTCGGCTTCAGTATCCGCTTGGCGATTCCCTTCTATTTCCCTTTCCTTTCCTTTCTGATGACCCAGGCAGTGTGAGACTGCCACCTCTTTAGGTTTCAGTACAGCCAATAATAATCTCCTGATGGCTTCCTGGTGTTTGATAGGTGTTCCCTTGGAAGTTAGGAGTTCCCTTCCTCTCCACATTGCTGCGTGGGCATGGAGAACTAGGTAAGCATACTTAGAGTCTATATATATATTTACCCTTTTTCCTTCTCCTAATTCTAGTGTGTAATGGCCCCTGCTTTTGCTAGAATGTCTCTCCCTAACAAAGGAGTGGGGCTTTCTGGCATAATTAGAAAGGCATGTGAAAAGAGTAAAGTTCCCCAGTCACGACTTAGTGGCTGGGAGAAGTATCTAGTGACTGCCTGTCCTGGGACCCCTCAGATAGTGACAGATTTGGAGGACAGTTGTCCGGGACAGGAGAGTAAGACTGAGAAGGCTGCGCCAGTGTCCAGGAGGCAGTTAACCTCCTGGCCCTCAATGGTCAAGCATACCCGGGGCGTAATGACGGTGATGGCATGGGCTGGTGCTTGCCCCAGGCACCCTCAGTCCTGCTGCTGGACCATCTGGTTAGTGGCTTCTGACTGAGAGAACCTTCGTCCCCTGGAGCAGTGGGCCTTCCAGTGATTCCCTTGACTTAAGGGGCATGGACAAGGGGGTGGATTATTTTTATTCAGACAGTCTTTTTTAAAGTGTCCTTAAGCCCTATTAGGCATTTGATTTGCCCAGCCTTTCCCTGTTCCAGAGGCTCCAAAGTCCACTTGCCTGAGGGCCATGATTAAAGCAGTGGCCTTTTTCTTATCCCATTTATCCCATTCTGCCTGCTCCTCCTGATCTCTATTATAAAAAACTAAGGCTGCCAAGTTCAATAGGGTTTCTAAGTTTTGCTCCGGGCCTAAGGCAGGCTTTTGAAGTTTTTTTCTACTGTCTGCAGCTGACTGAGTGATAAACTTATCCTTTGAGATAGTTGGCCTTCAACAGAGTCAGGTGACAGAAAGGTATGCTTCCTCAATGCCTCTCTTAGTCTCTCCAGAAAGGCAGTAGGATTTTCTTCCTTTGCCTGTGTTACTGACATCATTAACATCCATCAGTGGACATCATTGAATAATTTATAGGCTTCTTCCTAGTTTTCCTTAGTCCTTCTGTCATACAAGTTAGTAAATGTCTGTGGCACCAATCTCCGTGTTCTGATTCTGCATCCCAATGAGGGTCTACACTGGGAACTGCCTGCTCACCTGTGAGGAATTGTTCTTTTTCCTCTGTTGTCATCCAGTCTTTGACCTGACTGAGGTATCAGAGATCGCCAAACTCTCGGACTGCAGTTATGGCGGCCCTTCTCTCATTTAGGGTTAGTGTCTGATCTAGCAGTAACATTATATCTCTCCATGTGAGATCAAAGGATTGTCCTAACCCTTGTAAAACATCAACATAGCCATAAGGGTTATCGGAGAATTTACCGAGATCTATTTTAATTTGCTTCAAATCTGAGAGGGAAAAAGATACATGCGCTCTGACTGGGCCAAATTCTCCAGAATACATCTTAGGGGCGTTTTTGCCTTGGGGGAACGTTTCCCATCTGAAAAAAGAACATAGGGATGCCAGTACCCCATTCCGATGAGTATTAGTTCTAGAGCATCCTCTATGGTCCTCATGCTTATTCCTTTCCAGGGTGCATAACCACATGTGGACCACTGCTTCTCAGATTAATTATGCTCACCAATGTAGCAGTCCTGCACCCCTTTTCCCACCTTTCTTGACCACAAGAAAGGGGTCCGGGCTGCTGGATTCTAGTGGTCCTTTACCAGCACACCCAACATTGCCTTTGTGCTCAGGGGTGAGTCCTAGAGCTGGGCTGGGTTCCTGAGTATTTCATAACAACCCAGCTGCCCCATCAAGATGCATCCCCATAAACAACAGTTCTTATGCAAATTCATTTCAGAGAGGGTGTCGGTAACCTTTTGAGTCAGGATTGAGATCGTTTTTTGATTCTGTAAGTACTTTAAGGCTTTGGCTGAGTGCAAACAGCTCACACGTTTGAGCAGACCAATTATTAAGCAATTCTAACTCTGCTTCCACAAGAGTCTCCCTGTCAATTATAGCATACCCACTGGGGTTTTTTTCTCAATCACCTGGGAGGAACCATCTAATCATCCTGTCCTGAAGGGAGTTCCTCCTGGGTCTGGTCGGACCTCTGTATGGTAATTAAGATTTAAATCCCCTGTTAGGAAATCTGCTGGGTTAAGGGAATTTTCAGCTATTAATGTTAAATCACCTTTTTCTAACAGAATAGGGCTACACTTTAAGATTTTTGAGTTAGTAAGCTACCTTTTTGCTTTTTTTTTTTTTACTTAGGATAGCTCTGAACTGGTGAGGTGTGCTCACAGTGAGGTTTCCTCTAAGTTATTGTTTTACTATCTTCTGTTAGCAAAGCAGTTGCCACTACAGATTGAATGCATTTGACCCATCCGCGGGTTACTGGGTTAAGAATTTTTGATAGGAAGTCTACGGGCTGTCGGTGGTCTCAGTGTTTTCAGGCTATGCTCTTGTTTACACTGACAACAAGGTAGTATTAGAATGTTATAGGGTCACGGAGAAGACCTTCAATTATCAATTACAGGTTTTAAATTTACCCTGGCTTTTAAAGGAATAGGGCACACTTTTTTCTTTGCTACTTCTTTTTCTTTCTCTCTTTGACTCCCTCTTTGTCTCTCTGCCTTTTTCCCTTCTCTCTCTGCTTCTCTTTCCACTGTCTCTTTCTCTCTCTCTCTCTTTCCTCTCTGTCTCTCTCTGACTTACTCAATTTGCTTTCATCCTGATCTATTATGTTGTCATAGACTCAGTTCCAGTTGTTAAAGTACTGGGCCATCAGTTCTAAGGCCCTGGCCAAGGAACCAAGGCTTGGAGATTGCATTGTGGAGGGGTAAGCGGAGTAGAAATTGGGGAAGGAGAGCATCTTACACAATGGGAGAGCAATCTTCCTAGCCATTTACAAACTTGGGAACCTGGCAAGGGTGGTGAGGAACGGGTCCCACATAACTGCCCATGTCAAGAGCTGTATGCCTAAATTGGGAGGGATACCAGGGACAAAACGTTCTGGGTTCATAGCCTAGGGGCCTAAAGATGCAGCATAGAGCTTCCTTAGATTCCTTTGGAGATATAACTTGCTAGAGGAAATGAAAGTCTGAACCATAAGGACCTAGGAAGCAGGGATCGGAGGAAGTAGATTCAGAGGTAAGGAGAATTTTGGGGCTACACTTTCAAAAACGTCATGGTCAGGACCCAGGAGGTATGGGTCAGAAGGAAAGGTAAGGGCACATGCACGGGTGACTGTTGGGTACAGACTTCTGGCTGCACCATAGTCTCAACTGGCTAATGCTGGGAGTTTGGGATACAGTTTTCTGCCTCTAGTCAGCCCTCAGCTTCCCCAGGAAAATTGTGAAAGTGGAAGCTGGTTCCCGGCAGACCAACACTACCAACCCAGAAGCGTTGGGGGTTGTTAGCCCTTCCCAGGAAGCCTAACACCTGAGTCTTTAGTCCGCTAGCCATGCTAATCATTTTTAACCGGCTGACAGGTGCCCAGTATTTTCCTCCAATTCTAAGGAAGGATAGGACAGAATAGCAAGTGGAAGTGGTCCGATATTACTCACTGCTTTGGAGAATCCCCATATGAGGCCACTAAATGTTACGCGCGGGTCTTTTTTCTTAGAGCTCCCAATGGAGGCGGGCCACATCTTGGGAGCTCTAAGAACAAAGACCCGCCCATAACAATAGGAGCTTTTTAAGCATGTACTTCAAGAAAAACATTTTTGTGTTTGAAGTTAAAAATAAAAATGAAAGAGTGAGAGACTTCATTTGGGAGCTGACATGTCCTTTTCTCAGAGGTATCAGCACCTGGGAGCCTTTCACCCACATACAACACTCTAGAGTTTACAAAAAATTACTATATTCCATCTCTTCTTTGATCTTTATACCCTGTGAGGTGGTGCAAAATAGAGGCTTGCGTCCCATTTTTCATATAAAAACGCTGAGGCTCAGAAAGACAAAGATAACACACAAAGCTTCAGTCAGAACTGGAACTAGAACATAGGACTCTCAAATCAGTGTTTTTCCCATCACTAAATCACATGTAGGGCTAAGAGTACATTAAGACTCCAAAAGATAGAGAATTGCTCAATGCATTCCACCAAGATTAGACCTGACCCACCCCAGAAAGCTAAGCTGCTCTGGAGCCCTGGGGTGGAGAACTCAAGAAAGAGAATGATGCCTACATCTGCACATCTGAGCTCCAATCCAAACTTGGCCAGTTATAGAACCTCACTTTCTGAGCCTCAGCTTTTTCTGCTATAAAATGGAACTACGGAAGGCACCAAAAAGATCAGGATAAGGGCAGAACTGCACTCTAAATGCAGGAGTGCCTGGCAGGTGGAAAGCACTCATTGACTTTTAGTTTAAGCACATGAGTAATATGTTGTGTTTCACTGTGTCTCCTCCGTGGTGTTTCAGTCATGGCTCCAGATCCTGGGGGCTTCTGATCAATCCTTCTGCTAAGTGATGGATGACTAGATGAATGGATGGGTGGATGAAAGTATGGATGGAAACATGGATGGATGGATGAATGCTCAGGAGACCAGAAAGAAGTAAACAGAGAGTCAAAATGAGAATGAGGAGATGACTGAAGGATAAAGAGTTGATTTATGAGACAGAGGCATGGTCTGCAATCCTCCTATCCCCACCCAGCCCCACCAACACCTGCCTTGGGGTAGCAGTGGCACGTGCTTCAGATGATATCCCCAGTCACCATGACAGAGCTGCAGAAGGTGCCATAGACCTGAGGCTGATCATGGCTCATGAGAAACGTCCTGAGAGCCAGCAGAAAAAAAACCCAGCAGCACAATAAAGTCGATGTTGAAGCTCTTCTCATCTGCCATGGCTGCTTGGCCAGGCCATAGACTCTGCACCCCTGGCAGAGGGGGTGCATGTCATCCAGCATAAACACCCAGACAGGCTCACAGGGAAGGACAAAGCTCTGCGATTGCTGCTAATTGAGGCTTAAAGTGTTTTTTGGTTTTTTTTTAATTTTTTATTTTTTTATTTTTTGAGACAGAGTTTTGCTTTTGTTGCCCAGGCTGGAGTGCAGTGGCTTGATCTCAGCTCACTGCAGCCTCCACCTCCTGGGTTCAAGCGATTCTCCTGCCTCAGCCTCCTGAGTAGCTGGGATTACAAGCATGGGCCACCATGCCCAGCTAATTTTTTTGTATTTTTAGTAGAGACGGAGTTTCTCCATGTTGGTCAGGCTGGTCTCGAACTCCTTACCTCAGGTGATCCACCCACCTTGGCCTCCAAAAGTGCTGGGATTACAGGCGTGAACCACCACACCCAGCCGAGGCTTAAAGGGAGAACAAGACCCCCTCAGGTCCAAACCCAGTGCCTGGGCCCACAAGTTCAGCATGGCAAGAGGCAGCACACTTCAGTGAACAATTGCACCCACCCACCCACTCACCTTCTCTCCTCACCCTCCTGCCTTTTCTGTGGTCTAAGCAGTCCTGTAAGGCATGTATGAATATGAGTGAGAGAGTATGCAGGAAAGAGAGAAAGGAAGGTTACCAGGGCTGGGCCCAGCCAAGGCTTTGACATCACCTTATTTGCCTACTATAGGGATGAACTAGGTGGACACGTGGCCGTATTATTACACTATATTAATACAAATACACCTTCCAGCCCTGGGAAGCAGCATACAATTCTGCAGCCAAGAGATGTTAGAATGCTGCTGGAGGATTCCAGGATCTCACAGGCTGTATTTCAGAGTCCTGGATTTCAGACTTTTCAAGGACATGTGCCCATCTGGGGTTCAGGCATAATCGACTATATTTACTGATGGTGACTGTGTGCATGCCACCAAAACATATTACACTATTAACTCACTTAAAGGACTCCGTGAGGCAGATACTGCTATCTTGACTTTACAGAGGACACTGAGCACGGGCAAGTAACTTGCACGTGGTCACACAGCTGGAAATAGCAGAGCAGCTGGGATGTGAAACCAGAGTTTGTGTACTTAGACATAGCGCAGTCCTGCTTCATTGCAGAACAAGCTTCTGTGTGTGAGCTCTGATGGCAAGGCAAGCTGGCTGGTCTAGATCCTGGCTCCTCTACTCTGGGGCAGAATGGTTGATCAAGTGAGCTGCTGTGCTTCATTTTCCTCCTCTGTAAAATAGGCATAGTAACAGTGCCTCCTAGATTTGGAACTGTCTTTGGGCCTAGCCTGTTTGTGTTCCCCTATACCCTTCACATTCTGTGCACCATCCAGGCCTGGTTTTAATGAGCTCCTCCCATTCCCCAGCACAGCTCTGGTAAATTAATGTCTGCGCAGCATGTGAATGACTGATAGCAACTAACTCAATTTCCTTGCAGCCTAATCCAGAAAGATGCCTTCCTAAGAATAGTATTCTAACTTGGGATTTTAGTCCTGGGGACAGGCTGATAAGAGCAATAAGATTCGTTTACAGGATTACAGGAAAATAAGAACTATCCGTGTCTCTAAAACAGAATGTTCACTTGGAGTGTTGATGGGGTTAAATGGCTGATGCAGGATAAAAGGCTTTCATTTGGCTCAGTGACTTGCTGGGTTTGGGGATTTTCCTCTTCTTGGTCATCACCTCCTGCCTCCTGCCCCTGCATTGTGGTGCTTGTTCCCCTAACCCCACACCTGTGCTCACACCATGCCTTCTGCCTGGTAGTCCTACCCACAGACCTGTTTTGTTTTTTCTTTTCCTAGACAAGCTCAGAGTGATCTTTAATATGCCAGTCAATATTAATAAAACACAAGTCAAAGACAAGAGCAAACATATTTTAGATCAAAATTATGAGAAAACAATGGACAAATTCTATTTCTTTTTGCAAAATCTGCTTGCCAGTATTACTAGTCAAATGGCTAATCATAGATACAATGTATTTTGTGAAAGACTTAGAATGTCCGAAGTAATTCTAGCATTTCAAACAGCTGTGTAGCAGATTACCAAGATCAGTTTATATACACAAACACTGCAGACGAACCTGGCAAGACCTTAAACATCAGAATAACAGTACAATCGTATACAAAATTGGGGAGGAGGGAGGAGGGTTTTTGTTGCTGTTGTTGTTGTTGTTGTTTGTTTGTTTTTGAGACAGAGTCTCACTCTAGCCCAGGCTGGAGTACAGTGGTGCGATCTTGGCTCACTGCAACCTCTGTCTCCTGGGTCCTGATTCAAGCAATTCTTGTGCCTCAGCATCCCACGTAGCTGGGATTACAGGCGTGTGCCACCATGCCCAGCTAATTTTTGTCTTTTCAGTAGAGACAGCCTGTTGGCCAGGCTGGTCTTGAACTCCTGACCTCATGATCCACCCGCCTTGGCCTCCCAAAGTGCTGGGATTACAGGTATGAGTCACCGTACCCAGCTAGTGTTTTTCTTTCTTTTTTTAGAGTCAGACAAGTACAATACCAGAAAAAATTAACAAACTCAGTAATTATTATTTGGCATTAATACAAAATTCCAAAGGCGAGGGGAAGATGCATTTTTTAAAAATTCACCAGCTTTAAAGTTCAAAGGAAAAAAGGCCAATAGTTGTTTTCATCAAGAGCAGCTGTACATTTCACATAATTGTTTCAAAAAGAAAGACTATTAACAACAGTGTCTGTTTAATGCTGCAAGTTTACAGCAAAGACAAAACTAAATAGCAAATTCACAAGGCAATACTTCCACAGAACTATCATCCCATGTCTCATGCAGTGCCTAAAAGATGCTCTCAATTGGATATACAAGTATAATTCACATTAAAAAAAAGAAGAAGAAATGTAAATTTGACACACAGATACATTAAAGGCTGAGTAGTAATGAGTGGTTTTAGCATTTGCCTTTTTGAGAGGAGAATATGTTTGTCATCAAGCACTTGAATCCTTTCCCCAGGTCACTACAGGAAAAGATATTTTCACTAAAGTGCATCAGCACACTGAGAGCAACACACCACCACAGCGGCTAATTTTGGAAAGGCTGCTGTAACCTCCACTAGTGACTGACATTTAACAGAAGACAGATTGGTAAGTACACAAAAGCCTGAAAAAGCTGCGGTCAAAGTACAGCTTTCAATTGTAATTCACAAGTAAAAGTCCTAATCAGTAAAACTACTGACACCAAAGAGAGATTAATTGCAAATTGAATTCTAGCAGTGATTTCAACCTAGCTTGCTTTTGTCACAGTGTTATTTTGGTGGGGTGGTTAGGTAGGAAATGAGTAGCTTAGTATACTGGAAGGCTGATAGGGCACTTCATTTTCTTTCTAAGAAGTCAAGATGTTGTGTTCCTCTGCATGGTGGACCTAGTGGCCTCTGATCAGTGAAGAGTGCTCCTTCCTCAGCTGCAGCCTTCTCTGTCTGTGCTTTCATGATTTCTTTAGGTAAAAGTGTGTTTTTGGACTTCTCAACATTCAGTTCTATACATAACTGTTCTCCTCTCTCTAGAAGCAGGCAGCAACATTGAATGCTTTATCAGGGCAATTGCTGAAGGTCTTCTCTCTGGATCTGGATGAATCATAAATTTGAGCAACTCTGTAAATTCTTGGAAAAGGCTGTGTAGTATCTGAGGTAATCTATTCTATCTGATTCCATGCCATTGGTCTCCATTCCTGGGAAGAGATTCTACACCAGCAGCACATGCCACTGTGAGGGCAAGTACAAGATATCTGCTTTTAGTAGCTGATATAGTTCTTCTGTAAAACTTCATTTCCAAAAAAAGGACTATCATCCTTTTCAATCTGTGGGCTAGAGATCCTTGTTACATACCCAGAATTACCTGTTTTAAGTATAACTTTGTTGGATGCCCAGTGACATGCTTTGGCTGTGTCTCCACCCAAATCTCATCTTTAATTATAGCTCCCATAATTCCCATATGTTATGAGAAGGACCTGGTGGGAGATAATTGAATCATGGGGCAGTTTCCCCAATATTGTTCTCCTGGCAGTGAATAAGTATCAATAGATCTGACGGTTTTATAAGGGGAAACCTGTTTCATTTGGTTCTCTCATTCTCTCTTATCTGTCGCCACATAAGATGTGCCTTTCGTCTTCCAACATGAGTGAGAGGCCTCCCCAGCGATGTGGAATGTGAGTCCATTAAACCTCTTTTTCTTTATACATTACCCTGTCTTGAGTATCTCTTTACCAGCAGTGTAAAAATGGACTAATACACTAAACTGGTACAGTTAGAGTCGAGTGCTCCCTTAAAGATACCCAAAAATGTGGAAGCAACTTTGGAACTGGGTAACAGGCTGAGGTTGGAACAGTTTGGAGGGCTCAGAGGAAGACAGGAAAATGTGGGAAAGTTTGGAACTTCCTAGACACTAGTTGAATGGCCTTGATCAAAATGCTGATGATGATATGAACAATGAAATCCAGGCTGAGGTGGTCTTGGACAGAGATGAGGAACTTGTTGAGAACTGGAGTAAAGGTGACTCCTGTTATGTTTTAGCAAAGAGACTGGTGACTTTTTGGCCCTGTCCTAGAGATTTGTGGAACTCAGGACCTGAAGGAGATGATTTAGGGCATCTAGTGGAAGAAATTTCTAAGCACCAAAGCATTGAAAAGGTGACTTGGATGTTGTTAAAAGCATTTCGTTTCAAAAAAGAGACAAGAGAACATAAAGTTCAGAAAATTTGTAGCTTGACAATGTGATAGAAAAGAAAAACCCATTTTCTGAGGAGAAATTCAAACCAGCTGCAGAAATTTGTATAAGTAGAGTAGCCAAATGTGAATCACCAAGACAATGGGGAAAATGTCTCCAGAGCATGTCAGAGGTCTTCATGGCAGCCCCTCCCATCACAGGCCAGAAGGTCTAGGAGGACAAAATGGTTTAGTGGGCCAGGCCCTGAGCCCTCCTGCTTTGTGCATCCTAGAGACTTGGTGTCTTATGTCCCAGCCACTACGGCTGTGGCTAAAAGGGGCCAAGGTACAGCTTGGGTTGTGGCTTCAGAGGGTGCAAGACCCAAACCTTGGGAGCTTCCACATGGTGTTGAGCCTGCAGCTGCACAGAAGTCAAGAATTGAGGTTTGGGAACCTCTGTCTAGATTTCAGAAGATGTATGGAAATGCCTGGATGTCCAGGGAGAAGTTTGCTGCAGGGGCAAGGCCCTCATGGAGAAACTCTGCTAGGGCAATGTGGAAGGGAAATATAGGGTCAGAGCCCCTACACAGAATCCCTACCGGGGTACCACCTAGTGGAGCTGTGAGAAGAGGGCCATCGTCCTCAAGACCCCAGAATGGTAGCTCCACCAACAGCTTGCACCATGCACCTGGAAAAGCTGCAGACACTCAATACCAGCACAAGAACATAGCCAGGAGGGAGGCTGTACCCTGCAAAGCCACAAGGGTGGAGCTGCCCAAGACCATAGGAACCCACCTCTTACATCAGCATGACCTGGATGTGAGACATGGAGTCAAAGGAGATTATTTTGGGGCTTTAAGATTTGACCCACTGGATTGTGAACTTGCATGGGGCCTGTAGCCCCTATTTTGGGGCCAGTGTCTCCCATTTGGAACAGCTATATTTACCCAATGCCTGTACCCCCACTGTGTCTAGGAAGTAACTAACTTGCTTTTGATTTTACAGGCTCATGCGCAGAAGGGACTTGCCTTGTCTCAGATGAGACTTTAGACTGTGTGGTTTTTGTTTTTGTTTTTGTTGTTTTGTTGTTTTGACTGAACTTCACTCTTGTTGCCCACGCTGGAGTTCAATGGCATGATCTCGGCTTACCACAACCTCCGCCTCCTGGGTTCAAGCGAGTCTTCTGCCTCAGCCTCCCAAGCAGCTGGGATTACAGGCATGTGCCACCACACCCAGCTAATTTTGTATTTTTAGTAGAGACAGGGTTTCTCCATGTTGGTCACGCTGGTCTTGAACTCCCAGCCTCAAGTGATCTGCCTGCCTCGGTCACCCAAGGTGCTGGGATTACAGGCATGAGCCACCACACCCAGCCTGGACTGTGGTCTTTTGAGTTAATGCTGAAACGAGTTAAGACTTTGGGGGACTGTTGGGAAGGCTTGATTGGTTTTGAAATGTGAGGACATGAGATTTAGGAGGGGCCAGAGGTGGAATGATATGATTTGGCTGTTTCCGCACCCAAATCTCATCTTGAACTATAGTTCCCATAATTCTCATGTGTTGTGAGAGGAACCTGGGGGGAGTTAATTGAATCATGGGGGCAGTTTCCCCAGTACTTTTCTGGTAGTGAATAAGTCCTCCTGAGAGCTCTGATGGTTTCCTAAGGGCAAATCCCTTTCACTAGTTTCCCTCATTCTCTCTTGTCTGCTGCCCTGTAAGATGTGCCTTTTGTCTTCTGCCAGGGTTGTGAGGCCTCCCCAGCCATGTGGAACTGTGAGTCCATTAAACCTCTTTTTCTTTATACATTACCCAGTCTTGGGTATGTCTTTATCAGGAGCCTGAAAATGGATCAATACCCCCAGTCATCTTCATCCCCTTCTTCAGAGGCTGCCTTGGGGATTGAGGTTTGAGACATGGAAATATTACCAGGTTACATGTCCATGTGAATCAAAGACATCGAATGAATATACCTCAAGTACCGGCCAACTTGCAGAAGGAGATCCTTCACCTCTGCTTGTTAAAAGTAACTTGTGATTCTGGAATTTTTACTTGTAGCATCAACTGACCTTCCACCACCACAATATCCATTCTGTGGAAGCATATGAGCATCTGCCCAAGCAGACAAGTGTCAAACTCCGCAAATGCCGTCCGAGCACTGCGTGAGCATACACTTCTCTGAAAGCGTTCGGCTCATCAACAGAGCCAGCCAGTGACTTTTCTGATCGCTTAATGCACCTATCCAGTCTCTCCACAGGCGGCCCCTGGGTCTGCCAGGGGTGCTGGCGTCGGGGTGGCCCCGGCGCTGTCCCTAGCCCCATTCTCCAGCCCGTGCAGCACCATGAGGTGGGACGCCTGGGCGTGTCCTGGGCTGTGGCCCACCTGCGACACCAGCTGCCTGCAGGGCCAGACCCAGCTCCACGCCTCGGGGCTCCGCGGCTCAGGGGGTCGCCCAGGGCGCTGGGCCCGGCTTCCTCTTCGCCGCCCACGGTGTCCGCTCTGGCCCTGGCTTGACCGACGGCTACTGGTCCGGGTGTGGCTCGGGCTCGGGGCGCGCCCCTCCCATCTCTGCAAGGTCCGCGTCCTCGCCGCTGTTGGGCCCCGCCGAGACCCCCGGTGGCCCCGGCTCCAGAGGCTACAGCGTCGCCATCTCCGGGGAGACTGGGGCTGCGCAGCGTGGCCTGGGGTGCGGGCAGTGGGGCCCCCGGGAGCTGCTGGGAACCGCGGGTCCTGGGGCCGCCCGCCCCGCACAGCTCCGAGCGAGTTTGGGGAGGGAGATACACTCTCAGCCCATCTCGCCGTGCCCGACAGCGCGCATCAGGAGGGCATCAAAGGTGTTTTAGTAGAGTGGCAGTGGACAGCGGCATCCATGCAGAAGGAGCAGCTTGTGGACAGAGTCACAGGCTGGTTAACTGGTGACAAATTCCTGAAGGTGCCTGACAAATTCAAGGAGAACCTGTTCCCAGATCAGCTGGGGTCTGGGTTTTGTGTTCGCCTTTTCTCAATGCTCCAGTGAGGCAGGACAGTGGGGCCAGATTGCACTCAACCATGGTCAAGGGCTCCCCTACAAGCTGGGAAGGACTAACTCCCTTCTCAGCCCAGGGACACAGAAGGTTAGAGCAGCCTGTCCAGTGGGGATTTGAGCTCAGAGAGGGGAAGCCACTGTCTCAGAGTCACAGAGCAGGTCAGTGGCAGGCCCAGGTCCTCGATCCGCAAGCTCTTTGTTTCTGAAGAAATATTCCACCCCAGAGCATGAAAGTTATCTGAGCGCTGACTCCCTGGCAGGTGAGGTCATTTTGCCCATTCTCTCCTTTCACCTTCATTGTGTGTGTGGTTTGTGTAAATGTACCCATCGTATGGTGGAAAACTTAGGCTCAGAGAGAGGCAAAGGCTTGTGCAAGGCGACAGAACTCAGAAGTGCCTGAGCAGAAACAAGGACCAGACAGACTTTCCCTTGACTTTGCTCTAGTCCATCTGGAGGTGGGGCAATTTGTTGGGGGACCAGAGGCCATCAGCAGCCCTCTTGGTGGCCATGTGGGCTCAGGGGAGATGTGCATGAAAAAGCTGGAGGCCATGATGCTTTCACCCTCACTCATTTCTAAAGGGGCAGGAATCTGCATGGCACAGACGCCTGGTTTGCCAAAATGACCCTCCCTTCCCTGCCTCTGGCCCCAGAGGTGAGTCACAGGTGGGTGAGGGTGGTGTCAGGCATGGGCAGGGTGATGTTGCTAGCACACTCTTCAGGCCCTGCTTCAACCCAGGAAACTGGGTTTGTCAGGCAAAGCCCAGATATATTGTATCAAAATCTGGATTTCAAATAATGTTTTCAGGTGATTTGCATGCACATTGATAATTTTAACTGGCAGTAATTCTATAATTGAAAGGGAAAAGAATATATAGATATATTGACTTGTCAAAAAGGTACAGTAAAGACTGTATATTTCAAGGCATATACATCTTATCTTACAAAAAATAACTGAAAACAATAATAAAGGGGATAGGGAATGAGTTGAAGTAGAAATTAAACAAATGGGGCATAATTAGTAGATACTGAGGCTGAGCATCAGCTCATACTATTTTGGTTATTGTGTATAGGTTAAAATATTCTCTAATAAAACACTTGTATAAAAAGAAAAACTATAACATTAGCTCTTAAGATCGTGGTTAGGTTTGGGGAGGAGGAAAAGAGGAAGGAAGTGGTTTGTGGGCAAAAACAGGGATAGTTCTATAGTTACACAAATGTATTAGCTTTGTTACAAGTTATTGAGCATTACATTAATATTTTATTGTGCATATGTTTCTGTATGCATGTTATACATCAATAAAATTTTAAATATTTATTATTTAATCCTAACTATTTCAGAATAATAGCAATGCTTGGCATTGTTTTGTTTCAAAGTGGGGCATTTACACTCAGGCATCATGAGATGGATATTAATATTCCAAGGTATTTATTCATGTCCTGACCTTTGGGCATCCCCCTCAGTCTTTCATTTTTTATTTCAATTGAGTAAACAGCATGGTTTTAGTTTTGGGGAATGTAAACTTCTTACAGCAAAGTCCTTCCTCCACAACAATATTCCCCACGGCCAGGCCACCTAGCACTGTGGGCTGCACATAGTATGCACCCAGTGTGTGTGGAACTGGTTTGAATCAGGAAGAAGCCGGGCGTGGTGGCTCAAGCCTGTAATCCCAGCACTTTGGGAGGCCGAGACGGGCGGATCACGAGGTCAGGAGATCGAGACCATCCTGGCTAACACGGTGAAACCCCGTCTCTACTAAAAAATACAAAAAACT
Source organism: Papio anubis (assembly GCF_008728515.1). Classification (NCBI taxonomy): domain Eukaryota; kingdom Metazoa; phylum Chordata; class Mammalia; order Primates; family Cercopithecidae; genus Papio; species Papio anubis. The sequence continues at coordinate 184,703,360 of NC_044978.1, read as the reverse complement.
AGCCAGGCGAGGTGGCGGGCGCCTGTAGTCCCAGCTACTCGGGAGGCTGAGGCAGGAGAATGGCGTAAACCCGGGAGGCGGAGCTTGCAGTGAGCTGAGATCCGGCCACTGCACTCCAGCCTGGGCGACAGAGCAAGACTCCGTCTCAAAAAAAAAAAAAAAAAAAAAAAAGAATCAGGAAGAAAACAAGTAGCAGAGTGTGGGGAAAAGAAAGAGATCAGCCTGTTACTGTGTCTGTATAGAAAGAAGTAGACATAAGAGACTCCATTTTGTTCTGTATTTGAGATGCTGTTAATCTGTGACCCTACCCCCAACCTTGTCCTTGAAAGAGACATGTGCTGTGGTAACTCAAGGTTTAATGGATTTTGGGTGTGCAGGGTGTGTCTTTGTTCCTAGGAAAAGCTAGGTATTGTCCAAGGTTTATCCCCATGTGATAGGATGAAACAATGCTGCTAAAAGGTTTATCTCTAGGCACAGGATTTTCCTTTAAACTTATTCATGTCACAGAGATCCTTGTTCTTATGGCTTACTGCTGATTTCCTCCCTAAAAACGATCCTATTGTCCTGCTGGTGCCGGCGTGGGTCCTCTGTAAGCTGAGCGCTGGTCCCCTGGGCCCCCGCTTTTCTTTCTCTATACTTTGTCTCTGTGTCTTATTTCTTTTCTCAAGTCTCTCGTTCCACCTAACGAGAAACACCCACAGGTGTGGAGGGGCAGGCCACCCCTTCAGCAGAGGTCAGTTTTGCAAAGGATAGAATGTGGGTAATACGAGTAAGATTGAAAGGCCACAACTCAACGGCAAACACTTCTTAAATACTTTCAACTGATTCTCTGAAAGATGTTGGTTTACAGCAGACATTTGGGAGTATGGTTGCATATTGTAATCACCTGGAGAGCTTTAAATCACACTGCTGCCTGGGTCTCACTCTAGAGACTGTCTTAATTATTCCCTTGCAACTTGGGTTTGGGAACATTAAACACCACCTCCCACATGCACAGCAGGTTATTCTAATGTGCACACAAGGGTAAGAAGCATTGATTCAGGGTCAGGAATGCATTGGTTGTGTGTGATTTCTATGTGTGCTCTAGGCATTTGCCCTATAGCTGCTCCTGGATGGGGGTCTTAGAAAACATCTTGGCCCTTGAAAACATACTCTGCTGGTTGGCTAAATTGCAACAGGGAAAAATATCAGCAGCTCTATCTCTATGTCACTTGCCGTCGAGCAAAAGTTGTTTCAGGCACAGTAAGTTGATTTAGTCTGTATTAAAAATCATAAGTATCCTACCAATACAGAATAAGGATACAAAGGTTTCCAGATATGTGGAGTGCATTATAGGTGTTTTCGTATTTATCCTATAAGAAATTACAAATGTAATGGTGGGCGTTAATTTCCTAAACCAATGCTTAGCCATTCCCTCAAATCATTTCCAGTTTTTCCAAGAGACTTCAGAAGCATTCCCTGGAGTGAATTATTTCTAATGGTGAAGAGTACTGGCTAGATGGGATGAGATTCTCAAAAAAAAAATCTTGCTTCTACTTCAGAAGTGTCACTCTTCCACCCCTTGAAGGACCAGGAAACCTGGCTGAGTAGTGTGGTCTATGGAGGTGCATGGGCTTCAGAGACAGGCCAACGATGATCCTGAGTCCAAGCCAGCTGCTTAGTAGATGTGGGACAGTTTTATAAACCTTACCTGCAAGAAAAAACAAAACAAAATTGATTGCAAAAACAGAAATTTAAAAAAATTTTCTTATTGTATTCATGTTCTTGGCAATGGCTTTTATGTTGGTTCCCATCAACAGACAGAATCTGTTTCCTAAACCTTGAACTTTCTTGCTTAATTTGCACAGGCCAAAGCTGTGCATGTGACAGTGGGTCAGTTTGGTGCCTAGGCTCAAAAGGTCTTAAATAGTTCTGTTATCTTTTTCAGAATTTTTCCATATCCATGAAAACAAGCCCATTTTAGCTTTCTGTAGGATAAAGTAACATGCTGAGAAAAGCCAAAGAGCCTCAGTTTACAGACAGCTCACTCCCAGAAGCAGAGCCACCTAATTCACCAGCAGCTGAACACTCACACCTGTAGGAGCCAAACTGAGCCCAGAAGAATGGCCCAGCTGAGCCCAGTCTAAATTTCTAACCACCTCAACCCCTGAGAGAGGAGACAGTCAGAGGCTGGTTAGGAAGATAGGGAGGGAGGATCTCGGGAGAGGAAAACCACCCGCGGGACTGCACCTGCCCCGCCCCTGTAGCTAGTGGGAAGAAATGTGGTTAAGAACTTCCCCTTATGCCAGGATGTTGCTCAGATGGGACTATCCCAGCTTAGGCATAGGCAAAATAAATCAACCTAAATTTCCTTGTTTTCACCCAGCTCATTGTAAAGTCATTAACATGATATAAGTATTGTGGTTTTAGCTTCTCCCCTGTAAGTTTCCCTTAGGCACTCATGGGTAATAACCAAAATGGAATCACTGTGGCCAACCCCAGGCATGCGCAGATGCAACACCCTTGGTGGGGAACTTGACCCCTCCCATTTGGGTAGAACCCACAGAAGACTTCCTCGTTCTTGCCACATAAAAGACCCAGAAGTCAACCCCATTTCTGGCAACATGCTTTTAGGTCCTCTCTGGCTGCTGAGAGCTTTCCTATTGCTTAATAAATCCTACTCTGCTTTCTCATTCTGGTGTACACGTGCCTCATTTTTCCAGGTCATGGGAGGAGAGCCTGAACCTGGCTGAACTGAGACCACCACACTGGCACCAAACAGCAACTAGGAGACCGTGATATTCACGTGGACACTCTCAGCTTGCACCTTTGCTTTCTCTAGGGGGCACTGTCCCACCCACCCTTGAGCCTGAGGAGAAAAGTTGATAGAGAGGCTGTTCCCTCACTTCCAGCAGAAAAGAGGTGTTCAGGCCGTCACTTCCCTGAAGTCAGAGCCTTCATGGCTGCACTCAATGTGGCAGCCACCTGCCATATGTAGCTACTGGGTACCTGGAATGTGGCTGGTTTGAAGTAGTATGTCCTGCTAACAAAAAATGCACAGTGAGTGTAGAAGAATTAGACCAGAAATATACTTTATTTCTTTTTTGAGACGTGAGTCTCGCTGTGTCTCCCAGGTTGGAGTGCAGTGGCGGACATCTCGCTCACACTGCAAGCTCCGCCCCCTGGGTTCACGCCATTCTCCTGCCTCAGCCTCCCAAGTGCTGGACTACAGGCTCGCCACCACGCCTGCCAATTTTTTGTATTTTTTAGTAGAGACGGGGTTTGCTTCACCGCAGTTAGCCAGGATAGTCTCGATCTCCTGACCTCGTGATCCACCCGCCTCGGCCTCCCAAAGTGCTGGGATTACAGGCTTGAGCCACCGCGCCCGGCCGACTTTATTTCTAATTATATATTGATCATGTATTAAAACTATTTTGAATACAATAGGTTACAATTATAAACAATTTCACTTGTTTCTTTTTATTAGTTTGGATGTGGCTAATAAAAAACTAAATTCACAACTAACATTTTATTTTTTAGAGACTTGTTTCCTCTTCCAATCTCAGGTGTCCTACTCAAAAGACCAGAGGCCAGAAAGGTTATGAAATCTAAAACATTAAAATAATTGTGATTATGTTGTTTCCATTTGTGAGCAAGCGTGTGTCTGTGTGTGTGTGCGCGCGGGCATGCACAATTGATAAATGGACGTAACATTACACAACAGAAGGTTAAAAATGAACCCCCAACAGAGCCAGGCCTAGCACAGAAAGCAAGCCCTGACTGAAAATACCTGGAGACACGAGTCTGTGACTCTTGCCTGGGGTTAAGTGTATGGTCGAATTTCTGGCACTCGAATTCTGTCACTCAAAGCTTGAGGGCGTAGAGCTAGTAGCAGTATCCAATGAGGGCGCTGGACTGGGAACTGCCCAATCAGGCAAAGGAGGGGGCGGCATCCGGGATCTGGCGCGGCTTTTACCTCTCCCTTCAGCCAGAGCTGGGTTAGGGGCTCACTGTCCTGCTTCCACCCCTCAGGGAGGCTTCGGTGAATCTGCCACAGCCTCAGCCTCCGTCGCTCTGTGACCAGCGGGTATTGGATGATTCTAGCTAAGACTTCACCACACCCTTGAAGCCCTGAAATGGTGAGTGTGCGGGGCAGGGCATCCAGAGGCTGGGGGGTGGGGTGTGGGGTGTGGGGAGGGGGGGAGGGGGCTTCATCGGCACCGGCGGGAAATGGCAGTGGCGGGACCGAGTCTGCTGAGGCCCTGCTGCCGCCGCTCAGCCCTCGGTCCTCAGTCCCCTCCGGTGAGGGACGCGGGCTCCTGTCGGTCCCCGCACGGCGGCTCTGCCCAGCCTGCAGCCCTCCTCGTGCAGCTCTGCGCCCGCAACCCCGCACCTTCCCCGGGCTGTGGGGTGAGGAGGTCACCGGGAAGACGCCGGCGCCGCCTGCGCGGGCACCGTGTGGGAGGAGCTGTGGTCCGGGGTCCCGTCCTTACTTTACCCTGTTCCAAATGAGATGGAGGCCCCCTCAAAACATAGAAACTGGCGTGAGGAACGGGGACTCATTAGTGACAGCCACCGCCATGGCTCGTGGTTTGGGCTACAGCCGGGTCTTGAAGCAAAGGCTTTTGTGAGGTGTGTGTGAGGAAGGGAAGCCATTCACCACCAGCCCCCAACTTTCCACCGGGGTCCCCTTGCCCTGAGCCTCCGCTATGGCTGTTCTAGAGCCGCACTTTTAGAATACGCTGGTGTCGTATGCGACAGCTCGCTGAGTTCTGTGAGTGGTTCTACACATGGGAACTGAGAGGTGCGGGCTCTCTGGTTTGTTGGAGACGCTCAGAAATGTGCCATCGGTGTCCTAGAGGTGGACTGGCGCCTGCAGGGGGCAGTTATGTGGAAGAGCTTGGAGCTTGTGGGTCTGCGCTGACTCTGGGTGGGGTCGTTAGTGAGTTGCTGGACAGCCCGTTGGGGCTGGAGCATTGACCGGTGTTGAGGAAACTCCGCACGTTTTCTGTCAGAAGAAACACATGGAGACATGGCTGAGCCTGGGCTGGAGGGAGTCGCCTGGTGTCTGCGGGAGGCGCGAGTGGGTTCTGCACTTGCGCGGTCCTGCTGGGCCCTGTCCGGTTCCTCCAGGTCTCCTCCCGGGGAGAGGGAACTGGGAACTTAAGAGGAAAGGAGGAGTTCTGAGAAACGTCCCTTCCCTGCACCCTGCTGCCAGCCCCCACCCAATGCTAACCCACTCCTGAGCACGCCCACTGGGTATTCGAATGGCCACACTCATCCCAGGACAGGGTTCTACCCTCAGGAATTGTGCCCATGGCAGCTTTGCTCCTACAGTTTTCTCCTAAGAACACACACAGTGCCCAGAAGACTCCTGGCTCATGTCAACCCCAGATCTGTAGCAGGAATCTGTTTTCTTCACCTACCTAGGCTTCTGGACCACCTGATCTTAATCTCCTCTGCCTTTATGGACTCAGGAATCAGTCAGAGCTTAGCCCTGCCTGGGCCTGAACTTGTAGCACAAACCAGTCATTTCATCAATCCTGCCTTGACCCCACCCAAGGCTCTTGATAGCACCTTTCTCTCTTATGCTCTTTTCTTCCCCACACATCCTCTTTCCGGTGCACACAGTTTGCTCAAGTGCATCCCTCATGTGCTACAAGAATTCCAACATTAGTGAGTTCAAGACCAGACCTTTAGACCTGCCTGTTGTAGGACCAAATACAAGTTAGAAAAGGCTTAATGCTTTCTCTTTAGAATGAGGGAAGACTTTTTGCTCTTCTCCCTTTTCTTAAAGCATTTAGTTTGAAAACTTTTATATTTAAATATTTTCTCTGCTGCTTTGAAAAATATGTAAATCATTTTTGTCAGTTAACTAGGTCATTTGTCTTTTTTGACTCAAAACTGTCTTTAGGACCTGGGAACTATTGCGTTGAAATGCAAATAGCAAGAATATACACCCTATGCCACAGTCTGTAGGCGAGTAGGAGGCTGCCTTCAGCCCGTACGTGCCTCCACATTTCAAAACTACGTCCTATCATGAAGATATGGAAAGTGGTTTTTTGGTTTGTTTGTTTTTAATGTTACCAATTAGAAAACCCAGATGACCTCCCAAATTACTAGTTGACGTTATTATAAACTGTGTATGACAAATGGTGCTGTCATGTCTTGTACTTGAGTACTAATGGCGACGTTTTTTCTGTATTTGCAGTCTATTAGATTGCCTGTGATGCACATCGTATTTTGGTTTAATTAAATAACAAATCATTATCTTGCTGTTCTATTATTGTGGAGAGTATCATAGGATTGGAGATTATTTTGCTTTTAGTTATATTTTCCAAACACTGTCCAGAATTACCACATGGTATACACAAAGTGCCCACCAGGCTTCTCTTTAGAAAAAACCTTCCTTCTAAGGATTCCAGTCACAATCCACAATTTTGTGGCAAAGTACACAAAGTGCAGCAAAGTGCTCCACAAATCTGCAAACCAAAAGTTCTCTTTATTTGGGATCTACAATCACTTCTAGAGCAGTTAGACTAGATTTCTACAAAAATAACCTTTCAGGACAGCCATCAGTTATTCCACTTCCCTCCATGCTCCTGACATCTTCAGATCTGACACTGGTTCAGACACCATGGGGCCCATACACCCAACCAGGATCACACATGTGCATTGATTAAACCTGAGAACTTCAATTCTGTCCCTTCTCCCCTTGTCCAAATGCCCACAAATGTCCATAGCTCACCAGCCCTCCAGGACCTAAATGTGCATTCCCAAATTCTGAATTTATGTCCTGGGATTTGAGAGAAAAATGACACTTTTATCTGAGAAATACAGTTTCTTTTAATTATCAGACCCAGAGACTTGTTAAAATGAGACCACAGTCCTACTGTTCCCCTCTTTGAACTATTTGTTTTTTGAAATTCCTTGCTATTGCCAGCAGTGGCTATAAAGTAACCTAATAATACCACAGTGGGCACTGTAACCCACACTCTATGGCTTAACAATGTATAGCCAGCCACTAACCAATTTTACTTCTGTAAATCAATAGGAATGTCTAACAACTTTGTATCAGTCCCCTCTCTGCTTTCTTTTTTGCCTTTAAAAATACACTTGTAACTGCTTCTAATTGGAGTATATATTCAGGGCAGCTTTATACTGCAAGATCGCAATCTTCAAGCTTTGGCCCAAATAAACTCTCTACTTATGTTTACCCCAGTTTTTTCCTTTTAGGTCAAAATATTCTTCAGAATGTGTTGAAGGAGCCTCCATGAAAGGCTGTCTCTGGTTTTACTCTGTTTGCTGTAATCCCCAGGAATGCAGAGGCACATTGATCTCACCTAGAATCTGCACATAAAAGCTGGCTTCTGCCTAGGATTCACAAAATAGGGCCAGACTTTGGGTTGAAGACATACAGAAAACTCACAGAAGGCATTTTCTGCATCATGAGAAGTCAACATAGACAACTTAAACCCCACTTTCAGCGTGGAGCCCTTTGAGTTTTCCAGGTCTTGTCACCTGCTACAGCTGTGTGAGAAGCTTCTGGTGTGAATAGAATCCTGTGGCAGAATCTGTAAGTGTATAACAAGCACCTTAGCAGTGGGAGGTTAGGGCCACAAAATATCCAGAGCCATAATCACAACCATAATCACAAGTATGCCATCCTGTATACTCGGGTACTGGAGAACTTTCGTCTTTCCTCTTGTCTCAGAGTTAGCTGATCAGGGACAGTGCATATCACATCTGGATCTAGAATCTGCAGCTCTGCCTGGGCAGTTCTATTTTCTATTTGCACTCCATGAAGTCAGTCTCAGTCTCTCTTGCCTGGATCACTATGGGGCTTCAGCCAGGGTCACTGAGGACACTCAGTGAGTATTTGAGACATTTGAGGATGTCTTGTGCAGACTGGGGTCAGTCTGACAAAGTCTAATTCTGGTTCCATTTCAGAGGAAGAGAAATGACTTATCAAGGGTTTGTTCCTCCCCTCACAGAAAGAATCTCATTGATTCATAACCAGATAAGAGTTGTTCCAGTTTTCTGGTTCTGGAGACTCAAACTGATCAATAAACTAATTGCTTCTATTTTGTATGGTCATTAGAAAGAGACGAAGCAGTCACGGTCCCTCCCATGAAGGAACTTGCAGTCTAGAGCACATGAATAAATGGTTGAATTCAGCATCATGTGTTCAGTACAAAGACGGAAACTGCATGGGAAGCTTAAGCTTCATTTGGGTTACTTCCCTTTTATTGTTTTGTGAGTTTTGATGCCTCTACCTGAAGGGCTATTCATGGATAGAAGAGAAGTTCTTATTATTTGTATTGTTTTTAGCTTGCTAAGAATAAGTATTTAGCTTCTAATATAATTGGTCCAGAAAAACATAAGAGTTTTGGTTAAATTCCTCCTTATTGTATGTTGTAATATAGACAGGGAAGTGTCTAAAATAGATTAAAATTACACAAACTCTGAGAATCAAATTTCTCTTGCTCAGGCTTAGAAAAAACAAAACTGAAAATACTTGGTGGCCCAGAGAGCAGAAGCCTAGGGCCCACCTTCTATCCCAACCCTGCCCAGATCCACCCTCTGCTGAATCTTGTCCAGGTCTAATCTACATTGAAATCTCTCACAGAACTGCTTAGAGGAGATCTGAGTTTGGGGTGGCTACTCCTACTGCCTCTTCAGAGCTGGTGCTTCCAATTTCCTGAAACACAAAAGCAGATAAATGGGGAAAAGCAATATACTTTTGTGCTTTAAATTCTTTTTATAAAATTAAAACCAGTGTTTCTAGAGACACCCAGCAATCTGTTCTCCATCCCTACAGTTCTATTTTTTTTTAACAATTCTCAAAGTAAATACAAATACAAAAATAAATTCCTCTGAATTGCACTTAACACTTCCATTCTGTTTCTCTCCCATCTATTTATATTGAACTATTATTCTGAACTTTTTTTAAAAAAAAATCAATCATAGGGAAACAGAAAAAAAAAATAGAAATGCTGGGCCCTGCATTTAAATCCTGGGAATTATGGGACAGTTAGTACCCACCTCCCAGGATGTTATGAGAATTAACACACATAATGTGATCTTCCCAGCACAGTGCTCTGTGACATACTCCTGCACACACAGTACATGCTCCTTAAAGATCACAGTAATGCATGTGCACATGTTTTTCAAATGCAGACTTATTCAGATATTGCCACCATCTCCAGCCTCTGTAACCACTGAAGGGCCTGCAGAGAATGCCCTGTTTCAGGATGATGACTGGTGGTCTTGTCTTCAGATGAAAAGTATTTGTGTTGGGGTAAGGGACCCTGTGTGCTGTGCCTTCTTACTCTAGCTGAGTGGTACTATAATGGATTTAGGGGGAGGAATATCAGCATCAACAGGAGACTTGCTATAAGAAGCTCCTTTTCATGGACCCTTTTCAAACCTGCAGAATTTTGTTATTTACAGTGAGGCCTAGAATAGCAAATAATTTATATGCACATTGAAGCTTGAAAGCCAGTGCTTAGCTGACTCTCAGCCCAGTCTTCTAATAGGATCACATGGACTGTTTGAAGAGAAGCAGTCACTTGTTCCCTCCCCACAGATTCTGTCTGTTTTTCTGGGTGGAAACATCCGTTTTTTAAATTAAAACATGATTCTACAGCGAGGCCAGGGTCAAGCATGAGGGTTTCCAGATACTTTAATGAGTGGTGAGTTAACCCTTTGTTCGAGGAAGTCACAGGGCCTACTCTGCTTGGTTTTGGTAGCAGCAGGTCAGCGTTGCCCATATTTCCATTGCAGCAACAGTAATTGCTCGCATGCCATCCTTTTTCCTAAGTTATAGAATACTTTAGAGAACATTACTGTGTTGAAAGTTATTTTATCAGATAATTACAGTCAGAACTAGCTCCCTTAACTCATTTCTCCTGTGGTCAAATTGAGACCTCTGTCACTGGCCGGGCGCGGTGGCTCACACCTGTAATCCAGCACTTTGGGAGGCCGAGGCAGGCGGATCACAAGGTCAGGAGATCGAGACCATCCTGGCTAACAAGGTGAAACTTTGTCTCTACTAAAAATACAAAAAAGGCCGGGCGCGGTGGCTCAAGCCTGTAATCCCAGCACTTTGGGAGGCCGAGACGGGCGGATCATGAGGTCAGGAGATCGAGACCATCCTGGCTAATACGGTGAAACCCCGTCTCTACTAAAAATACAAAAAAAAACTAGCCGGGCGAGGTGGCGGGCGCCTGTAGTCCCAGCTACTCGGGAGGCTGAGGCAGGAGAATGGCGTAAACCCGAGAGGCGGAGCTTGCAGTGAGCTGAGATCCGGCCACTGCATTCCAGCCTGGGTGACAGAGCGAGACTCCGTCTCAAAAAAAAAAAAAAAAAGAACTCTGTCACTTGACAAATATGTGTTTTCAGGAACTCTTAACATTCAAGGATGTGGCTATAGAATTCTCCCCAGAAGAGTGGAAATGTCTGGATCCTGCCCAGCAGAATGTATATAGAGATGTGTGTTGGAGAACTATAGAAATCTGGTCTCCCTGGGTGAGGATAACTTTCATATGTAATTCCTAATATTCCCTCAGAGTTTTATTTTTTCTCTTTGTAGAATGTTTCTTGGGAGCTTCTGCTTTGCGTGAATTAGTTTCAGTTTGTTTCTTCATGAAAAAATTGGGAGTTTGCTGGTGTAAAAAAAAATCTTTAAGATGTTTCATCTTTACCTAAACCTTCTCTTTTCTTGAGGTAATTTGTGTCCTTCACTCTAGATTACTGGTAAATCTAGAAATTCAATGTTGTAAAATATTGTTTTCCACATCTTAAAATCCAATTTGCGCCAATTTTTTTTGATTCAGTAGTACTGGGTAGTGGAACTTAGAAACCACAGATTTAAAATACTTAAATATTCTAAAGAGCCTATCAGGAAACAATTTTTGGATTAATTTTTTTAGAATCTTCCATCATTTGTCTTTTCTTCTTAGCATAGGGCTAGGCTGGTAATTGGCGAATCCTTGGCAATAGTCACGTTCCTTTTTTTTTTTTTTTTTTTTTAAGTAAAACAAGTGTTGCTCTCTTTAACTCAGACCTCATCACTTGTTTGGAGCAAAGAAAAGAGCCCTTTAATGGGAAGACACATGAGACAGTAGCCAGAGCCCCAGGTAGGTGAGAGTGAATGAAGGAGAGGACACAGGCAAGGGTACCAAAGGCAAAAAAGAAAGCCAGGCCTTAAAATGTAGTTTGGAAAGCTCTTCTTCAATGCAAATAATTTCTGAAAAGGCTGCATTTTTTCTCATGTTCACAAATAGGGGCATCCGCAGCCCATGCTGTTAAGTCTTCTAAGAATTCCCTTTTTTCTTTTTTTTGAGATAGAGTCTTGCTCTGTCACCCAGGCTGGAGTGCAGTGGTGTGATCTCAGCTCACTGCAGCCTGTGCCTCCCAGGTTCCAGTGATTCTCTTACCTCAGCCTCGTGGGTAACTGGGATTACAGGCATCTGCCAATACACCTAGCTAATTTTTGTATTTTTAGTAGAGACAGGGTTTTGCCATGTTGGCCAGACTGGTCTCAAACTCCTGACTTTAGGTGATCCACCTGCCTCGGCCTCCCAAAGTGCTGGGATTACAGGTGTGAGCCACCACACAAAGCCCTCTCTTTTCTTTAGCGATCTCCCTTCAAGTTTACAGGGAGAGCCAATGTCCACTTTATCACTTATAAGGGGCTGCATGATCTGACTGCTGTTCCATTGCTTTTGGAGACATAGGAATTCTTGTGTTATTGAGGACCTCTATGTTAACGTATTTTTTTCAAATATGGATTTTGTTTCATGCCTAAATATGTAAGGCAAGTAGTGGACATATTGGAATTTGGTTCAGAAATCCCAGGAACACTAGGGACAGATGTTGCACCTTTTCTGCTTAGTGATTTTTAATCTTATTGCAAATGTAATTCTACAAAAATTCTTTCTTAGCAATTTTATAAGAACGATAAGCATTTTCCTAAATATGAAAAATGTATTGCTGATTGTACTTCAAAATGTTATTGTTTTAGTATAAACTGAGATTTGTAATTTAAACTCTATATGTGTAAATTTTCAAATTATAATATAGTTTAAAGCATAGTTTTCCAACCTTTTAGCTTCCCTGGGCCACATTGGAAGCAGAATTGTCTTGGGCCACACATAAAAAACACTAACACTAACGATACCTGATGAGCTTTACAAAAAAAAGTTCATGAATAATTTTTATGATATCTACCACAACAGATAAGCAAAATGTTCTTACATTCATAGGATTGAACACCAGTTGATTAAAGTATCTACTCACCTTCAAGATTTCTTTTTTTCCCCGCCAAGAGGGAGTCTCACTCTGTCACCCAGGCAGGAGTGCAGTGGCGTGATCTCAGCTCACTGCAAGCTCCACCTCCCTAATTGACGTCATTCTCCTGCCTCAAGCCTCCAGAGTAGCTGGGACTACAGGCGCCCGCCACCACGCCCAGCTAATTTTTTTGCAGTTTTAGTGGAGACAGGGTTTCACCGTGTTAGCCAGGATGATCTCGATCTCCTGACCTTGTGATCCACCCGCCTCTGCCTCCCAAAGTGCTGGGATTACAAGCGTGAGCTACCGCGCCCTGCTAAGATTTCTTAAATGCACTGTCATTAACTAGAAGACTGCTAAGTGTATATTATTATTTCCTAATAACTATTATCTTATAATTTTAGTAAGAAGCCTACTGGGGACCGGGCACAGTGGCTCACGCCTGTAATCCCAGCACTTTGGGAGGCCGAAGTGGGCGGATCACTTGAGGTCAGAAGTTCGAGACCAACCTGGCCAACATGGTGAAACCCCGTCTCTACTAAAATTACAAAAATTAGCTGGGTATGTTGGCAGGCACCTGTAATCCCAGGTACTCAAGAGGCTGAGGTGGGAGAATTGCTGAACCCGAGAGGCCGAGGTTGCAGTGAGCTGAGATGGCACCATTGCACTCCAGCCTGGGCTACAGAGTGAGACTCTGTTTAAAAAAAAAAAAAAAAAAAAAGCCTACTGGGATTCTGTCATTGAGATCTATCTATATCTATGTAAAAATGTGGGTCTCACACATACACACACCTATATAAGTTATATGTGTGTATTGTAAATTCTCACTTTGTTGATAGTTTCATGGAAACTGTAAGTGAAGCAACATATTGTTTAAGAAAACTAATATTGGCTGGGCGCGGTGGCTCATACCTGTAATCCCAGAACTTTGGGAGACCGAGGCAGGCGGATCATGAGGTCAGGAGTTTGAGACTAGCATGGCCAACATGGTGAAACCCCATCTGTACTAAAGATACAAAAAATTAGCTGGCTGTGGTGGCACGCACCTGTAATCCCAGCTACTCAGGAGGCTGAGGCAGGAGAATCGCTTAAACCCAGAGGCGGAATTACCATAGTTGAATTGATAGAAACAAAGGTTATGTTCGAATGGTATATGTAGCAACATTGTTTTATTTAAAGATGCAGTGGGTTTTATATATGTATGCATGATCATATTATCTACAAACAGTAACATTTTTACTTCTTTTCCAAGCTGGAGAGCTTTGTTGTCCTTTTCCTTACCCAATTTTTCTGAAAGAAACTTCCAGGAATATGTTAAGATAGAAGCTGTGGCCCTGCAGGCGGGCCTGCGTATCTTGGCCTCAGCTGTGGTCTCTGAAGCAGCCCTGTGTCTGTACATTTGAAGGATCTAACAATAATTACAGTTTCTGTAAACTATTTTTGACAGGTAAAGATCTCCCATTTGTTTGGTCCACAGGCTGATGAGATTACCTTTGGGGTTGCAGAGAAGAAGGGTTGTAGCTGGGTTACAAGGGTGATGCTGGGTCTGCTGTGGGGTCTGCCTTTGATGGTTGTGTTAACAGAGATTTGGACAGTCATGGATTCTTTCTGGGCCATGGAAAGATTAAATATCCTTGAGGACATTAATCTATATGGCAGGCATTAGGGTAGGGTTTGAAGTTTTTCTGCATGTGTTGGGCCAAATATCAGGTGTATGAATGGGTTTGGCTTCTGCTGACTACCTGGGAACAGTTTTCACAAGTCTCTATGTGGGTCCCTGAGTGTGTACAACTGGCTACAGACTGTGACTGTGAGGGCTAGAACTGAGTCACAGGGCTGCTTCAGGGAGCACAACTGAGGCCAAGATATACAAAGCTGCCTCCAGGGTTATGGCTGGGTGTGTCTCCCTGCAGGTCTCTTAATGAAGGACCACTTGTGGACTGTAGCTGAGAGGAGTTTGAGAAAGGTTGCAGAACTGCTTCATAATCTTCAGTAACACCAAGCTTGTGTGCCATTTCCTTGTCTGTAGCCATGTCTATGGGCCCTTGAGTTAGCCACCTGGGTGAGGGCCTGTTTTTTCTAAATAACCCTCCTTGATCTCTGGCTCCACTGAGGCTTCACAACCCTAACCATAGGCAAGCGTGTTTCTACTTCTGTTTCCTAGTTTACTACACAAGATATTGTATAAAAGTGGAATCATACACTATCACTTTGTTGGTGTCTTAACAAACACTTTAAATAATGGCTTTGAGATTTATCCTTATTGTAGCATGTCACAAGATATTTTCATTGGAGGCTAAAGAAGATTTCATCGTATGTATAAAGCACATCTTTTTAAATCATTCATCCATTGAAGGGTGTTTGAGTTTTTTCAGTTTTTGGATTTTGAAAATGATATGGTTCGGATCTGCGTTTTCTTTTTTTTTTTTTGAGACGGAGTCTCGCTCTGTCGCCCGGGCTGGAGTGCAGTGGCCGGATCTCAGCTCACTGCAAGCTCCGCCTCCCAGGTTCCCGCCATTCTCCTGCCTCAGCCTCCCGAGTAGCTGGGACTACAGGCGCCGCCACCTCGCCCGGCTAATTTTTTTGTATTTTTAGTAGAGACGGGGTTTCACTGTGTTAGCCAGGATGGTCTCGATCTGCTGACCTCCTGATCCGCCCGCCTCGGCCTCCCAAAGTGCTGGGATTACAGGCGTGAGTCACCGCGCCCGGCATGGATCTGCGTTTTCATTCAAATCTCATGTCAAATTTCCATCCCTAGTGTTGGAGACGGGCTTGGTGAGAGGTGGTTGGGTCATAGGGTTGGCTTCTCATGAATGGTTTAGCTTAGCCCCTTTGGTACTGTCTGCCATAGCGAGTGAGTTCTCCTGAGATCTCATTTTTCAAAAGTATGTGGCACCACTTCTCTCAATTTCTCTTACTCCTGCTCCCACCATGTAAGATGACTCACCGTCCCTTTGCTTTGTGCTATGATTGGAAGCTTTTTGAGGTCTTCCCAGAAGCAGAAGCTGCTGCACTTTCTGTACAGGCTATAGAACCATGACCCAATTAAACCTCCTTTTTAAAATAAATTACCCAGTCTCAGGTATTTCTTTATCAATGCCGGAATAAACTAATACAGTGAATATTGCTGCAGTAAACATGAATATGCAAATATTTCTTTCAGGTATACTTTGCATATTTTGAATAGATGCTCAGAAGTGGGGCCAGGCACCATGGCTCACACCTGTAATCCCAGCACTTTGGGAGGCCAAGGCAGGTGGATCACTTGATGTCAGGAGTTCAAGACCAGCCTGGCCAACATGGTGAAACCCTGTCTCTATTAAAAATACAAAAATTAGCCAGGAGTGGTAGTGTGCACCTGTAATCCCAGCTACTTGGGAGGCTGAGCCACAACAATCACTTGAACCCAGGAGGCTGAGGTTGCAGTGAACCAAGATCACGCCACTGCACTCCAGTCTGGGCAACAGAGCAAGTCTCTGTCTCAAAAAAAACAAAGAAAGAAAGAGGAGTGGGCTTACTGGGTCATATAATAACTTCATTTTTAATTTTTGGAGGAACCTTTATACATTTTTCAGGTACAAATGACAACATTTGTCATTGTTTGCTTGATATTGGCCATCCTAATTAATGCACAATAATACCTTATTGTGGTTTTGCTTTACATTTTGCTAAAGACTGGAAATTTTTTTCAGTAATTGTTTGCTGTGTGCATTTCATCTTTGGAGAACCATTTTTATCTTGTTCATTTGTTAATCATGTTACTTAGTATTTGTTGATTTTTTTGAAGTTGTTGTGGATGTTAGCTTCTGTCAAATATATGCTTTTTAATTTGTTTTCTTCTTAGATGGGACTCTTACAAAATGTTTCATATGCAGAGATAAATTTAATGTAGTCCCATTTCTCTGAGTTTTTTTTAATTTGTTGCTCAGATATTTGATGTTGTATGCAAGGAAAAACTGCTGAGACCAAGGTCATAAACTTACTGTATTTTCTTCTAGAAATTGTATAGGTATAATTCTGACATTTAAATATTTAACTCATTCAGGACAGTTTTTGTATATGGTTCGGGGGAAGGACCCAACCTCAGTTTTTCCCATGTAGTTACAGAGTTTTCCAACACCATTTATTGAAGAGACTGTCTTTTTCTTGTTGTGCGGTCATAGCAACCCTGTTGAAGATCATTTGAGCATATACACAAACATGGTTTGGCTTTAAGTTCTGGGTTCTGTTCCATTGCTATTTGTCTTCTTGCAAGTACCACACTGTTTTTATTTATGTAGCTTTGTAATCTGTTCTAAACAAAGGAAGCATTGTGCCTCTAACTTTGTTCTTGTTTTCTAAGAATGTTCGGGCTATCAGTGGTCCTTTGATATTCCATGTAAATGTAAGAATTTTTAAAAAGATGTCTTTAAAAAGCATCATTTGGATTTTCATCAGGATTACATTGAATTTGAGTATCACTGTGGGTAGTATTGTCATTTAAAAATATTAAATCTTCTGTTAAGTTTCACATATTTTTGGATTTGGCAATTTTGATTCTGCTTTTGATTTCTAGTTTGATTCCATGTAGTATGAAAGGATGCATTGTGTAATTCAATCTTTAATATGTACCAGGCTTAATACCTTGATGACAAAATAATCTGTACAACAAACCTTCGTGACAAAAGTTTACGTATATAACAAACCTGCACATATACCCAGATCTTACAGTTTTAAAAAATAAGAGTTATTTTGTGTTCTAACAGGTTGTCTGTGAAACAACAACTACTCATTTTCTTCTCCACTTAGCCCCTGACGCAGTTTAGTCTACTTTCTGTTTCTAGGAGCTTAACTACTTTAGGTATCTTACGTAAGTAGAATTATATAGTATTTATCTTTTTGTGCCTGGCTTCTTGCACATAAATAAAGTCTCAAAAACGCATCCTTAGGCCAGGCGTGGTGGCTCACGCCTGTAATCCTAGCACTTTGGGAGGCCTGGGTGGGCAGATCACCTGAGGTCAGGAGTTCGAGACCAGCCTGGCCAACATGTTGAAACCCTGTCTCTACTTAAACCACAAAAATTAGCCGGGCGTGGTGGCAGGCACCTGTAATCCCAGTTACTCAGGAGGCTGAGGCAGGAGAATTGCTTGAACCTGGGAGGTGGAGGTTGCAGTGAGCCGAGATTGTGCCATTGCACTCCATCCTGGGGGACAAGAGCGAGACTTTGTCTCAAAAAAAAAAATAAAAATAAAAAGTGCATCCTTATTGTGGATATAACAAATTTTTCTGCTTTTAAGAAGCTGAATAATGTTTAATTATTAGTACATTCCAAATTGTCTTTAATCATTTATTAAGAAAACTTGGCCAGGCGCTGTGGCTCAAGCCTGTATTCCCAGCAGTTTGGGAGGCCGAGGTGGGCGGATCATGAGGTCAGATCGAGACCATCCTGGCTAACACGGTGAAACCCCATCTCTAGTAAAAATACAAAAAATTAGCCGGGCGTGGTGGCAGGTGCCTGTAGTCCCAGCTACTCGTGAGGCTGAGGCAGGAGAATGGCATCAACCTAGGAGGCGGAGCTTTCAGTGAGCCGAGATCATGCCACTGCACTCCAGCCTGGGCGACAGAGCGAGACTCCGTCTCAAAAAAAAAAAAAAGAAAAAAGAAAACTTGATTCTTCCCACATATTTGCTTTTGTAGATGATGCTACAATGAATATGGATGATGGATGTGTAAATTATTCTTCATTTGATAACATATGCAAGGGATTATTTATGTGCTCTATTCTGTTTCACTGGCATTGTCTTTTTTTTGATCCGATTATAAAGTATTTCAATTACCATAACTTTGTAATAGGTTTTCAAAATCAGGATGTATGATGCTTCTGCTGTTGTTTCTCTTTTTGACATTTTTTGAGCACTTCTGGCCTCCTTCATTCTCATATGTCTTTAGGATTCCTTCTTTCAGTAATGTAAAATATGCATAGCTGCTGTCATCCAAAGTATACCACCTTTTTCTTCAGCACTCTGTGTCAGGGGAGACAAAACCCATCTTTGACAGCCTGCCAAAAACCAAAAATGTGGGCAGATATTCTGCGTTTATCTTTCTCTCCTGAGGAAGCATAGAGTTGGGAGTTTCTCATTGTTGACCATGCTGTACTGGCAGAAGGTAAGGCTGTGCCGGACATAATAAAATTTTAATAAAATTTTTCTTCTCTTCTACATGTTTTTGGCATTTTGCTAAAGTGAAGTAGTACACATTCTTAACTATGTTTTGGAATTCCCACAAAGGCAATGTGATCAATATGATGTTAAGGTCATATATCTATGAAGAAATGAGGACCAGTGATTTTTATTTTTAAGCCTTGCAATTTAAATTGATATTTTTATTTATTATTTTAATTTTTAATTTTTGTGAATACACAGTAGCTCTCTCTCTATATATAATATATATTTTATATATATATATATTTCTTTTTTTTTTTTTTTTTGAGATGGAGTCTTGCTCTGTCGCCCAGGCTGGAATGCAGTGGCGCAATCTCAGCTCACTGCAAGCTCCACCTCCCGGGTTCACGCCATTCTCCTGCCTCAGCCTCCCAAGTAGCTGGGACTACAGGTGCCCGCCACCATGTCCAGCTAATTTTCTAATATTTTTTTTAGTAGAGATGAGGTTTCACCATGTTAGGATGGTCTTGATCTCCTGACCTCGTGATCCACCCACCTCGGCCTCCCAAAGTGCTGGGATTACAGGCATGAGCCACTGTGCCTGGCCTCTCTCTCTCTCTTTTACATGAGATTTTTTATGCAGGCAAGAAATGCATAAAAATCACATCAAGGTAAATAAGTATTCATTATCTCAACTATTTGTCCTTTGTTTTACAGACGATCTGATTTCATTCTTTTAGTTATTTTAAAATGTACAATTAAATTGCTTTTGACTATAGTCACTCTGTTGTCCTAGTAACTACTAAATCTTACTCTTTCCAATTTTTTTGAACCCATTAACTTTCCTCACTTCCTCCCAGCCCCCTACTATATTTTCCAACCTCTGTAACAATCCTTCTTCATGAAATTAATTTAATTTTTAGCTCCAGCAAACGTGTGAGAACATGCAAAGTTTGCCTTTATATGCCTGGATTATTTCTCTAAACATAATGATCTCTAGTTCCGTACATGTTGTTGCAAATCACAGAATCTTATTCTTTTTTTACGGTTGAAAAGTACTCCATTGGCCGGACATGGTGGTTCACACCTCTAATCCCAGCACTTTGGGAGGCTGAGGCGGGCAGATCACCTGAAGTCAGGAGTTCAAGACCACCCTGGCCAACATGGTGAAACCCCGTCTCTACTAAAAATACAAAAACAAGACCGGGCGCAGTGGCTCACGCCTGTAATCCCGGCACTTTGGGAGGCCGAGGCAGGTGGATCACGAGGTCAGGAGATGGAGACCATCCTGGCTAACATGGTGAAACCCCGTCTCTACTAAAAATATAAAAAATTAACCGGGCGAGGTGGCGGGCACCTGTAGTCCCAGCTACTCGTGAGGCTGAGGCAGGAGAATGGCGTGAACTCTGGAGGAGGAGCTTGAAGTGAGCAAAAAAAATTAGCTAGGTGTGGTGACTGGTGCCTGTAGTCCCAGCTACTTGGGAGGATGAGACGGAGAATGCCGTTAGCCGAGATCTTGCAGTTAGCTGAGATCGCCCCACTGCACTCCAGCCTGGGAGAGAGAGAGCGAGACTCCAACTCAAACAAAAAAAGAAAGAAAAGTACTCCATAGTGTATATGTACCACATTTGCTTTATCCATTCATGTGTTAATAGACACTTAGGTTGCTTCTAAATCTTGGATAATGTGAACACTGCTGCAATAAAAATGGAGGTACAAATATCTCTTTGATGCCCTGATTCCCTTTCTTTTATGTAGCTACTTAGGATTGGGATTGCTGGATAATATAGTAGCTCTATTTTTCATTTCTTGAGGAACCTCTAAACTGTTCTTCACAGTGATTGTACTAATTTACATCCCCACCAAGACAATGCCAGAGTTCACTTTTCTCCACATCCTCATCGGCATTTTTTATTGCCCAACTTGGGTAAGAGCCGTTGTAATTGGAGTAAGATAATATCTCATTGTCATTTGGTTTGCATTTATCTGATGATAAATGATGTTGAGCACCTCGTCATATGCCTTTTTGTCATTTGTATGCCGTCTTTTGAGAAATGTCTATTCAAATTTGTGCCCATTTATAATCAGATTATTCAGTTTTATCCTATAGAGCTGTTTGTGAACTTTACGTATTTTCATTATTAATTTTTTTTCCTGATGGGCAGTTTACACATATTTTCTCTCGTTTTATGTGCTCTCTCTTAACTTTGTTAATTGTTTCATTTGCTGTTTAGAAGCCCTTTAACTTGATGTGATTCCATTTCATTTTTGCTTTGGTTGCCTGTGCTTGTGACATCTTTGCCCAGTTTCCTGGGCTTCACCTGTAGAGCTTCACCAATGTTTTCTTGTAGGAGTTTCATAGTTTGAGGTTTTAGATTTGTCTGTAATCCATTTTGATTTAATTTTTTTATATGGCAAGAGATGGGGTCTAGTTTCATTCTTCTGAATATGGATATTCAGTTTTTGTAGCACAATTTATTGAAGACTCCTTTTCCCAGTATATATTCTTGACACCTTTGTCAAAAATAAGTTGGTTGTAGATACATGGATATGTGTCTGCATTCTCTCTACTGTTTCACTGATCAGTTTCATGCTGTTTTAATTACTGTAGCTCGGTAGTATCATTTAAAGTCAAATACCGTGATTCCTCTAGTTTATTTTTTCTTACAATGGCTTTGGGTGTTCTGATTCTTTTGTGGTTCTGTCTACATTGTAGGATTCTTTTTTCTATTTCTGTGAAGAATGTCATTGATGTTTTTCTAGAGATTGTATTAAATCTGTAGATTGCTTTGGGTAGTATGGACATTTTTAAAATGTTGATTCTTCCTATTCATGAACATAAAACATTGCTCAGTTGTTTGTCTTTTTAAATTTCTTGCATCAGTGTTTTATAGTACTAATTGTAGAGATTTTTCACTTCTTTGCTTAATTCCTAGGTATTTAATTTTAATTTGTGACTATGTTCTCTTGATTTGTTTTTACATTGTTCACTGTTAGCATATAGACACACTTTTTTTTTTTTTTTTGAGACGGTCTCGCTCTGTCACCCAGGCTGGAGTACATTGGTGCAATCTCCGATCACTGCAACTTCTGCCTCCTGGGTTCAAGCAATTCTTCTGCCTCAGCCTCCCATGTAGCTGGGACTACAGGCATGAGCCACCACAGCCGGCTAATTTTTGTAGTTTTTTAGCAGAGACGAGGTTTCACCATGTTGTCCAGGCTGGTCTCCAACTCCTGACCTCAGGTGATCCGCCCGCTTCAGCCTCCCAAAGTGCTGGGGTTACAGGCATGAGCCACTGTGTCCAACTGACTTTTAATCTTATATCTTGACCAATTCTAGTAGTGTTTTAGTGAAATATGTTTTTCCATATATAAGACCACATCATCTGCAAACAAAGGTAATTTGACTTCTTCCTTTCCAATTTGAATGCCTTTTTTTTCCCTCTTTCTCATTGCTCTAGCTAACACTTCTAGTATTATGTTGAATAACATTGGTGAAAGTGTGTATCCTTTGTGCCTCTTTTTTCTTTTGTCTTCTTCAGATGCAGACACCTTATCAGAATGTTTTTGGGTTTAGGTTCCCAACTTTATGAGGTAATTTGTCCTCAGCCATACTGTCGTCTTTTCCTGGTCCTAGGCTTCAGAACTCTCTGGGGAAGATCCCAGATGCCCACGGCAGCCATGTCTTTTGGAGTGGTTAGGGTATAAGAGTTACTGCAGCATCTCCTCATAGTGGACAGCCTGAGGGGTGGGGTGGACCCTCTCGGAAGCAGCTGGGTGCCCTGGTGCTCAGAGCACTCTCATGGTTTACGCTTCATTCAAAAAGCCACATCCTTGTGGCATTCTTTTCTTTTTTCTTTTCTTTTTTTTTTTTTTTTGAGACAGTCTTGCTCTGCTGCCCAGGCTGGAGTGCAGTGGGATGATTTCAGCTCACTGCAACCTCCACCTCCTGGGTTCAAACAATTGCCCTGCCTCAGCCTCCCAAGTAGCTGGGGCTACAGGTATGCGCCACCATGCCCGGCTAAGTTTTTGTATTTTAGTAGAGACGGGGTTTCACTGTGTTAGCCAGGATGGTCTTGACCTCCTGACCTCAGGTGATCCACCCACCTTGGCCTCCCAAAGTGCTGGGATTAAAGGTGTGAGCCACCGTGCCAGGTCTATACCACTTCTTTTTTTAAAAAGACTAAATAGCTTTCTGAGATCTTTATTTAATTTTATTTATGTACTTATTTTAAGAGATAGGCTCCTGCTATATTGAGCAGACTAGTTTTGAACTCCTGGCCTCAAGCAAAAGTTAGTGTCTATGTATAGAAAAATTAAATAATTTTATTCCCTTCAACATAGTATTTATGTCACACTCTACATCTTTTTATATTGTATACCCTTTAACAAATTATTGAAGCTCTATGTAGTTTTAATAAATTTTTCTTGTAGCTTTTATACCAGAGTTAAATGTGATTAATTCTTTCACCATAAGTATAGTTTATAGCTTCTAAATTTGACTATGTATATATGATTTTCCATAAGATTTATATTTTTGTTGTAAGTTAGGATTCCATTACAACTTAAATTATCATTAGCAATTGTTGTAAGTCAGGTCTAGTGATTAAAATTTCAACTTTTTTTTTAATCAGAGAAGATTTTGAAACTTCATTTATTTATTTCTTTCTTTTTTTTGAGACAGAGTTTCGCTCTGTCGCCCAGGCTGGAGTGCAGTGGCCGGATCTCAGCTCACTGCAAGCTCTGCCTCCCGGGTTTACGCCATTCTCCTGCCTCAGCCTCCCGAGTAGCTGGGACTACAGGCGCCCGCCACCTCGCCCGGCTAGTTTTTTGTATTTTTTAGTAGAGATGGGGTTTCACTGTGTTAGCCAGGATGGTCTCGATCTCCTGACCTCGTGATCCACCCGTCTCGGCCTCCCAAAGTGCTGGGATTACAGGCTTGAGCCACCGTGCCCCGCTGAAACTTCATTTCTAAAGAACAACTCTGTCAGGTATAGTCTTCTTAGTTGTCAAGGTTTTTTCTTAATCTTTCTTCATTTGTACTTTAAATATATGGTTTTACTCCTATGTGGCTTGCATGGCTTTTGCTGGGCAATCTGCTGATAACCTTGTAGGAGTTCCCTTGTATGTGAAGAATCTCTTTTCTCTTGTTTCTTTTTTTTTTTTTTTTTGAGACGGAGTCTCGCTCTGTCGCCCAGGCTGGAGTGCAGTGGCCGGATCTCGGCTCACTGCAAGCTCCGCCTCCCGGGTTCACGCCATTCTCCTGCCTCAGCCTCCCGAGTAGCTGGGACTACAGGCGCCCGCCACCTCGCCTGGCTAGTTTTTTGTATTTTTTTAGTAGAGACGGGGTTTCACCGTGTTAGCCAGGATGGTCTCAATCTCCCGACCTCGTGATCCGCCCGTCTCGGCCTCCCAAAGTGCTAGGATTACAGGCTTGAGCCACCGCGCCCGGCCTTCTCTTGTTTCTTTTAAGAATCTCTCTTTGTCTTTGAATTTTGGCAGTTTAATTATAATGTGTTCTTGGCAATTTTTGTTAGATTCTTCTTGCTATAGACATTTTGAGCTTTTAAATTTAATGTCTAGATTCCTTCTAAGGTTGGGAAGAATTTAAGACATTATATCTTTAAACAATTTTTTAAAAATTTCTTACTCATGAACCTCCTAAAATATGTACATGCTTACCATTTATTATAAAATATGGGGGCCAAATGCTTTATTCACTCTTACATTCTTTTTTTAAATTCTAACTAGGAATTTTCAAATAACTTACTTTTACATTTGCTGATTTTTTTTTTCCTGTGTAATGGTGAAAGAAATCAGGCACATTCCTCAGCCCCGGGCTCAACAAACAGGCCCAGTACAAACACATCCCACCATATATCTCTCAACTTCCTGAGCCCAGTACAAACACATCCCACCATGTATCTCTCAACTTCCTGAGCCCAGTACAAACACATCTCTCAACTCAGAGAATACCATATATCTCAACTTTAGAAAAACACCACCTGGAAAGTCCCCGATAAGGACACAGCCGTTTGTGGTTTTACAGAAAGCACGGGAACCAATAGAAAACTGCTAAATGTATAACTTAAAATGTAAACCAATTGTAATGCTGTAACCAAAAGAATTCCTTTGTTCCTCTGTAACTTTACGTATCCTGTTTACATCGGGCTATAAAAAGCAAGCACTCG
Organism: Papio anubis; assembly: GCF_008728515.1. Lineage (NCBI taxonomy): Eukaryota > Metazoa > Chordata > Mammalia > Primates > Cercopithecidae > Papio > Papio anubis. The sequence goes on along the minus strand of NC_044978.1, from coordinate 184,678,756 downwards.
CATTGTTCGAGGCCCTCTTGTATGCTGTGGAATAGAGGGACCAAGTTCGAACTTGTAGTAAAGGATCCTTGCTGCTTGGCTTTGACCTGGACTCTGGTGGTCTTCTTTGGGGAACAAACAGTCTGGGTATAACATCTGGGGGCTCGTCCGGGATTCCCCAAGCCCACCAGACCCCTGGCCAACGGATCTACCAGGATCGATCTGCTGATAGGTGAGCCAGCTCATCTCTGTTTGTCTGTCTGTGTCTGTTCTGAACCTGTATCTGTGACTCGCGAGGTCTGAAGCTGAAGCTGATGCAGTCCTGGTGGACGTGCTATAGGACGGCCAGCGGAGACCGGTGGGAGACGTCCCCTGGCTCTCGTCTGATCTAGATTTTTATCTGAACTGATTCTGACCCAGGCTTCTGGAGTGCGCTTGCGGCTAGATATTATTAATACACCAGATTTCCTTTACAGGAATTCTAACCCATATTCTTTTACAGGAAGAGACTACAAATTATTACAGGATGGGTAATACCCAGAGCACTCCCCTATCTCTCCTTACAAGTAATTTCAAGAATGTTAGAGCAAGGGGCCATGGTCTTAGTATGGAAATCAGGAAGGGAAAGCTAATTACTCTGTGCCGCTCCAAATGGCCTGCCTTTGATGTGGGGTGGCCACCCGAAGGGACGTTCCGACTTCCTGTCATCACTAGAGTAAAGTCCAAGATTTCCTACCTGGGCGTGCAGGCCACTTAGATCAAATCCCATATATCCTTATATGGCAGGACCTTGTTGAGAACCCCCCTCCTTGGCTGTCCCCTTTCCAATCAGCCCCTGAACCCTGTAAGGCACTGGTTGCTTGGCCGCTAAAATCCAAGCAACCGACTGCCCCCCTCATCCCGTTCTACCTGATAGCGGGGACCCACTGTCCACAGAACCCCCTCCGTACCCCTCCGGGCCCCAGGCCCCAGCCCCCCAGGCTGAGCCGCGGGAAGGAGCAGGTGGACGGGAGGCGGCCGGCGCACCCGGACCCACTGAAAGTGGAAGTAACTCTGAAGGGCCGGCAGGGCGGACGCGAGGGTGCACTTTGCGGACTAGCCCCCCCCAGCCGCCTGACTCCACAGTGGCTCTACCCCTTCGGGAAATAGGACCCCTAGATGACACGGGAATCCCCAGGCTCCAGTACTGGCCATTCTCCACCAGTGATCTGTATAACTGGAAGACTCAGAGTGCTCGGTTTTCAGACAACCCTAGAGATTTAATGGCTTTACTGGATAGTGTTATGTTCACCCACCAGCCCACCTGGGATGATTGTCAGCAGCTCCTCCGAATCTTGTTCACAACGGAGGAGCAAGAGAGAATACAGGTAGAAGCTAGAAAGCTGGTCCCGGGGGACGACGGTCAACCGACTGCCAACCCCAACCTCATAAATGTGACTTTTCCTCTGACCAGGCCGGCGTGGGACTACAACGCGGCAGAAGGTAGGGGACGGCTACACCTTTATCGCCAGACTCTAATGGCGGGTCTCCGGGCAGCTGCTTGCAAGCCCACTAATTTGGCTAAAGTATACTCTGTTCTGCAGGGAAAGACAGAAAGCCCAGCTACCTACTTAGAAAGATTAATGGAAGCTTTTAGACAGTACACCCCCATAGACCCAGAGGCTCCAGGAAGTCAGGCAGCTGTTGTAATGTCTTTTGTAAATCAGGCGGCCCCAGACATTAAAAGGAAACTCCAGAAATTAGAAGACTTAGAGGGAAAACAGATTCAGGACCTCCTTCAGATAGCCCAGCGGGTTTACAATAACAGAGATACTCCAGAGGAAAAGCAATTTAAGGCCACTGAAAAAATGACCAAGGTCCTGGCAGCAGTAGTACAGAAAGAGCATCTACAGCCAGAGAACACCCAACCTAGGCGGTCCCCCAGACATGATAATCTGAGCAAAGACCAATGTGCCTACTGTAAGGAAGCTGGCCACTGGGTAAGAGACTGCCCCAAAAAGAAACAACGAGGACAGGGACCCCCTAGGACTACACCCGTACTAGTCACTCAAGATGAAGACTAGGGAAGACGGGGTTCGGACCCCCTCCCCAAACCTAGGGTAACTTTGCAAGTGGAGGGGTCCCCAGTTCAGTTCTTGGTCGATACGGGAGCACAGCACTCAGTCCTAGTTAAAACTAATGGAAAATTATCCTCCAAGTCCTCATGGGTACAAGGGGCCACAGGAATTAAGAAATACCCCTGGACAACACAAAGAACAGTAAACCTCGGAGCCAGGAATGTAACCCATTCTTTCCTGGTCATCCCTGAGAACCCCTGTCCCCTATTAGGGAGAGACCTGCTAACTAAAATGGGAGCACAGATCCATTTCCTCCCTGAGAGGCCCGTCATGACCAACTCCCAAAATCAGCCAGTGTCCGTCCTGACTATAACCCTAGAAGATCAGTACCGGCTCCACCAGGAGCGAGCGGCCCCTGACCAGGACATAGCAACCTGGCTCCAGCAATATCCAGGAGCTTGAGCGGAAATGGGGGGCTTAGGACTAGCAAAACACCGTCCTGCCTTGTTTGTTGAACTCAAGCCTGGGACAGACCCCGTTCGGGTACGCCAATACCTGATGCCCCTAGAGGCCAAAGAAAGGATTGCACCACATATTCGCCAGCTCCTCAACCAAGGGGTCCTTCGCCCATGTCACTCGTCCTGGAATGCTCCATTGTTGCCGGTACGAAAACCTAATAGCGGAGAATACAGACCTTACAAGACTTGAGAGAAGTCAATAAGAGGGCTATGGACATACATCCAACTGTGCCTAACCCGTACACCCTCCTGAGTACCCTAAACCCTAAACATCAATGGTACACTGTTTTAGATTTAAAAGATACTTTCTTCAGTTTGCCTTTAGCCCCTCAGAGCCAAAAGCTCTTCGCCTTCAAGTGGACTGACCCTGAGAGGGGCATAAGTGGCCAAGTGACATGGATCAGACTGCCGCAGGGATTCAAAAACTCTCCTACCCTGTTCGATGAGGCCCTCCATGAAGACCTGGGTGAGTACCGATGCAAACACCCTGAAATAACCTTACTACAGTATGTTGATGACCTCCTGATTGCTGCCGAGACCCAAGAAGCTTGTATTCAAGGGACCAAGGGTCTCTTACAGACTCTAGGGAATCTAGGCTACCGAGCCTCGGCAAAGAAAGCTGAAATCTGTAAATCAGAAGTAACATATCTGGGGTACCTGCTAAAAGGAGGGCAGCGCTGGTTAACAGATGCCCGGAAGCAGACTGTTCTGCAGATCCCCAGGCCGCAATCCACCTGACAAGTAAGGGAATTCCTGGGGTCGGCAGGATTTTGTAGACTATGAATACCTGGGTTCGCAGAGCTGGCTAAACCCTTGTATCAGGCAACACGGGGGCAGCAACAATTTAATTGGACAGAAGAAGCCGAGTCGGCTTTCCAGCAGATCAAAACCGCCCTACTCTCTGCACCTGCATTGGGACTACCTGATGTCACCAAGCCCTTCCACTTATATGTGGACGAGAGCAAGGGTGTCGCCAAAGCGGTAATAACTCAGAACTTAGGCCCCTGGCGGAGGCCGGTTGCCTACCTGTCAAAGAAATTAGACCCAGTGGCTGCCGGGTGGCCCCCTTGTCTCCGAATGATTGCGGCCATGGCCCTGATGGTACAAGATGCTGGTAAACTTGTCATGGGTCAAGAATTACGGGTCGTTACCCCACATGCCATCAAGGGTGTACTCAGCCACCTAATCGATGGATAAGTAACGCCCGGCTCACCCACTACCAAGGACTACTACTAAATCCCCTCAGGATAACTTTCCTGCCCCCAACAACCTTAAACCCTGCCTCACTGCTGCCCAACCCGGACCTGGACGCCCCGCTCCATGATTATACCGAGATACTAGCTCAGGTGCTCGGAGTTCGAGAGGACCTGCAGGACCGCCCACTTCCTGATGCTGACCTCGTCTGGTTCACTGATGGGAGCAGCTTCATACACCAAGGCCAGAGGTACGCTGGAGCGGCAGTGACTTCAGAGACTGAGGTAATCTGGGCGGAACCCCTGCCCCCGGGGACATCGGCCCAGAAGGCCGAACTGATAGCGCTCGCCCAAGCTCTTACCTTAGGGGCAGGGAAGAAACTGACAGTATACACAGACAGCCGATATGCTTTTGCTACGGCGCACATACGTGGGGCCATTTACAGGGAGGAAGGGTTACTAACGGCTGAAGGAAAAGAGATAAAAAACAAGCAAGAGATCCTAGCCCTGTTAACAGCCCTATGGAGACCAGAAAAATTGGCTATTGTACATTGCCCAGGGCATCATAAACCAACCACTCCAATTGCTCAAGGCAACTTTCTGGCAGACGAAACTGCAAGGGGTGTGGCAAAGGCTCCCAGCCAACTCCTTGCACTCCAGCTCCCTGATCCGGGCCCCCGGGACTTGCCATATCTCCCTGATTATTCAGAACAAGATCTCCAGTAGATCAACAAACTTCCCCTGAAACAGATCCAGAATGGGTGGTGGACTGATACTAATGACCAAACCATCCTACCAGAAAAATTAGGACAAGTGTTAGAACACATCCACCGAACCACCCACCTGGGTGCCCGGCGGATGATAGACCTGATCAGACGCTCCAAGCTCAAAATCAGACATATAGCCGAGACGGCCAGCAGCATCATGACAAATTGCAAAGTCTGCCAGCTTAACAACGCCTACCCCCAATCCCAGGCTGCAACAGGAACAAGGCTTAGGGGAACCAGGCCCGGTATCTACTGGGAAGTAGATTTTACTGAGATAAAGCCAGGAAAATACGGGTATCAGTACTTACTTGTCTTTGTAGATACTTTTTCAGGGTGGACTGAAGCATTCCCAACCAAAAGGGAAACTGCTCAGGTTGTAGCAAAGAAAATTCTGAAAGATATCCTCCCCAGGTATGGCTTCCCCGTCCAGATAGGGTCAGATAATGGGCCGGCCTTCGTCGCTAAGGTAAGTCAGGATTTGGCTTCCATCCTTGGGGCAAATTGGAAACTACATTGCGCTTACAGGCCCCAGAGTTCAGGACAGGTAGAGAGAATGAATCGGACCTTAAAGGAGACCTTAACTAAATTGACTATGGAGACTGGTGCTAATTGGGTGGTCCGTCTCCCCTACACTCTGTTCCGGGCCCGTAATACCCCCTACAGACTGGGCCTTACCCCTTACGAAATCATGTATGGCAGACCCCCACCCCTGGTTCCCAGCCTAAAAGATGATCTGCTCAAGTCTGAAACAGAAAATGTCTCTGAGCTCTTATTTTCCCTACAAGCCTTGCAGAAAATTCATCAAGAAATCTGGCCCAAGCTGAAGGAACTATATGAGACCAGTACCCCACCAACACCCCATCCGTACCAGCCGGGAGACTGGGTCCTGGTTAAGCAACACCGACAAGAGACCCTAGAACCCAAGTGGAAGGGACCACTCCAGGTACTCCTAACCACACCCACCGCCCTGAAGGTAGAAGGCATCGCGTCGTGGATCCACTACACCCACGTCAAGCCCGTGGACCCAACCTCCGACCTTCTGGGGCCAATCACGGCGGCGGCTGAAGCACCGGCCATGTGGACTGTGGACAGAGCTAAGAACAACCCCTTAAAACTCACCCTGCGCCGGCAGCATAGCTCACTGCAAACATGCAGTTAGGTAGTCTAACCCTAACGTTAGTTGCCCTAGTGGCCGCTGGGGAAAACACAAAACCAGCTCCTAATCCCTTTGTCTGGAGATTCTGGCTTTATGAAAACCAAACCCACCCTGGGCAATCTCATAAGCCCGGAAAATTATTGGCCAGTGCTGATTGCCCCTCCTCAGGGTGCAATAGCCCAATTTTACTAAATTTTACTGGTTTTCAAATAGCCAAACCAATGGCACCAATAATATGCTTTGAATTTCATCAGACTAAATACAATTGTAAACACTATTGGTGGCACCAAAATGCCGGCTGCCCTTATAACTATTGTAACATCCATAAATCCCACTACTGGGGAAAGGAAGAACAGTTAGATCCTAAGTGGCCCTTCCATCGTAGATGGGACGGGGACTTTTCATATACATGGATAGTCAAAGACCCCTGGAACTCTCGCTGGACCACGCCTCAACATGAGGCTGTATACTACTCCTCCTCCTCCACATGGCCTAGCAGTCACCTCTATCTGTGGTGAGGTCTAGTGCAGGTACGGCCCCTGGTCCATGGGAATATCCAACGACAAGAAAACAGACTAACACAAGACTTACGTCCTTTCTCCTGGTTAAAATTATTACAAGAAGGATTAGGACTTGCTAATCTTACAGGACTTCACAGCTTGTCTGGCTGCTTTCTGTGTGCCACTCTAGGGCGTCCACCGCTAACCGCTGTCCCTCTGCCATGGGGATTCTCTACCTCTGCCCAAGCTAACAACCTCCAAAACCTCTCATATGCCCCTATCCCTAACGTGCCACTATACCTAAACCCCAGTCAGGAGAAGTTTCCCTACTGTTTCTCAGGAACTAATTCCAGCCTCTGCAACATCACTGCAACGCCCCCTAGTATCACCCTAAGGGCTCCGCCGGGCATATTCTTCTGGTGTAATGGAACATTATCTAAGAACCTATCTGGTCCCTCTGTTACCAACCTACTGTGTCTTCCTGTCACATTAGTTCCCCGGTTGACTCTACTAACTGCCGGCGAGTTCCTGGGGTACACCGGTAACTGGACTAGTACTGCTATTCACCCAGTCCCTGGACCAAGACCTGCACGAGCCATATTTCTCCCCCTCATTGCGGGAATCTCCCTCACCTCATCCCTCATTGCAGCCGGACTGGCGGGGGGAGCCTTAGGTCACACCCTCATAGAAAGCAACAAGTTATACCAACAATTTGCCGTTGCTATGGAGGAGTCGGCTGAGTCCCTTGCCTCCCTTCAGCGACAGATCACGTCCCTAGCTCAGGTAACCTTGCAGAACCAGAGGGCCCTAGACCTACTCACTGCTGAAAAAGGTGGTACATGTATGTTTCTAAAGGAAGACTGTTGTTCTACATAAATGAATCAGGGCTTGTAGAAAACCGGGTCCAACAGTTACGCAAGTTAAGCACAGAAGTAAAAACACAGCAGTTTGCTTCAGCTGCAGACCAATGGTGGAATTCCTCTATGTTTTCCCTGTTAGCCCCCTTCCTTGGACCCCTGCTAAGTCTACTATTTCTGTTTACCGTAGGACCTTGTGTTGTTAACAGAATTTTACAGTTTGTCAGGGAAAGGTTTGACACCATACAGCTCATGGTCCTCAGAGCCCATTACCAACCTGTAAACGCTGAAACAGAATCAGACTTATAAGACCCAAGATTGGCTCTAGAAGGTACCTGAGAAAAGGGGGAATGAAAGAAATCAGGCACATTCCTCAGCCCCGGGCTCAACAAACAGGCCCAGTACAAACACATCCCACCATATATCTCTCAACTTCCTGAGCCCAGTACAAACACATCCCACCATATATCTCTCAACTTCCTGAGCCCAGTACAAACACATCTCTCAACTCAGAGAATACCATATATCTCAACTTTAGAAAAACATCACCCGGAAAGTCCCCGATAAGGACACAGCCGTTTGTGGTTTTACAGAAAGCACGGGAACCAATAGAAAACTGCTAAATATATAACTTAAAATGTAAACCAATTGTAATGCTATAACCAAAAGAATTCCTTTGTTCCTCTGTAACTTTACGTATCCTGTTTACATCGGGTTATAAAAAGCAAGCACTCGCATTGTTCGAGGCCCTCTTGTATGCTGTGGAATAGAGGGACCAAGTTCAAACTTGTAGTAAAGGATCCTTGCCGCTTGGCTTTGACTCTGGACTCTGGTGGTCTTCTTTGAGGAACAAACGGTCTGGGTATAACATCGGAGTCTCCTGTTAAAGCTTTTTCTTAAATATTTTAGATCTCCTATTGTGTACTTCAGCTCCAGCATATCTAATTGGTTCTCTTTTAATGGTTTCTCTTTATTATAATTGTGATTTTGTTCATACATTGTTGCAAAAAAATTCAGTTTTTTTTTTTTTTGCATCTCATTGAGATTCTTTAAGATAATTATTTTGAATTCTTAGCCATTTTTTAGATATGTGTTTTATTGTAAGTGGTTACTAAAGCATGTTTAGTTTCTTTTGGTGATGTTACATTTGCCTGATTCTTCATAATCTGTGATTCCTTGTTTTTATGTCCTTGCATCTGAAGGAGTAAGTATCTCTTTCAGTCATTATAGATTAGTTTGGGGTGGTAAATATTTTCTCCTATTGGATCTCTGTGCTGATGAGATTTCCAGTGAGTTTGCAGTAAGGTGCATTGGATCCGGATCACAGTGAAGTTCGTGCTTGGCAAACCTGTTATTAAGGCATCAGACCATTGTGGATTCTGTCTGTTTTCTGGGAAGACTGAACTTTCTTCAGGATCTTGATCAGTAAGACTGGTGCTGAGGAAAAAAAGTCTCCAGTTATATATGCAGATGACAGAGCTGATAGAATCCATGTGAGCAGGTGTGGCTTCTGCTGTGTGGCTCTTGCTGGGTTTTTGGAAATCTAACCCAGTCATTAGGTTCCTAGATGAGCACTGACCCTTGAGCACGGCTGAGAGGGTGTGGAACTGATTCACAGGGCTGCTTCAGCATACACAGCTGAGATCAAAGTCTTCAGGTTTGTTTCCAGGTTCATGGCATTTCTCCCTCTAGATTCCTGGGTGAGCAGGACTGCTCCCAGACTTTAGCCGACAGGGACTGGAGATAGGTTTTAAGACAGCTTCAAGATTCACAGTGAGAATAAAGTCAGCCAGCATGCCTGGAGGGGCACATATAGTGTGCTTTTTGGCAGGTCCCAGGTTAGCAAAAACTGCTTCTGGACTTTGGTTTCATGAACTTGGAGTCAGGTTATAGTGCCATATCAAGATCCACTATCAAATAAATATTGGCAAGACTACGTCCAGGGGCACAGATGCATGTTTCTGTCTGTGGGTTCCTGCATGTGCAGGATTTCTTCCACACCATGATAGATGTGTGCAAGGGGCTAATTCAGAGATCACAGAGAGGATCAGCATCTAAAGTCCTTTCACCTGAGACACAGGACATTATGAATCCTCCTTGGTGTCTTGGCAGATGGTGCTAGTGGCATAAACAAAACCAAATGTCCTACAGCTATATTTACAATGAGAATTAATCATACTTTATTTTGTAGCTGGGAGTATGATGGGCAAGCATGCCACTCAAGCAAGGTCATGCCCTCTCAATACAGCTCTCCTGTCTTGGGTTTACACCCTTTGACATGGATTCCAAAGTTCCCATAAAGGTTCTTTTTTCCAGGGCATAACTGCTGCATTTTTTTATAACCATAGAAGATTTAGGTAGAGAACCTCCTATTCTGCCATCTGGCTATGTCACTCTCCTTGTATGTTTTACTTTGATATGTTCTATGTCAAGTATTTTTTATTTCAAATTCAAAGTGTCTGAAATAAAATGCTTAAATTTTCAAATTGTGGAATAAGTAAATGTAATGAAATGCCTCATTCTCATCACAGCATTTTATTAATTATTGAGATAAATTTTCTTTTACTGCTGTACCTTGAATGCCAAAGATTCAAAATGCCAGCTCTTCATAAGTACATAGTCACAGTTGAAAACTGTAAAAGATTGTTTTTATGATATTCAATATTTTAAAGGTCAGAATTTTTTATTCTTGTTTTCGACCCCATTTTAGTGGTTTGTTTTTAATCTTCATATTTGTATGGTAATTTTAAACCCTGTACCTTCGCCAGGCACAGTGGCTCATGCCTGTAATCCCAGCACTTTGGGAACCCAAGGCGGGCAGATCATAAGGCCAGGAGTTCAAGACCAGCCTGACCAACGTGGAGAAACCTCTACTAAAAATACAAAATTAGCCAGGCATAGTGGCGCATGCCTGTAATCCCATCTACTTGGGAGGCTGAGGCAGGAGAATCACTTGAACCCAGGAGGCAGAGGTTTCAGTGAGCTGAGATTGTGCCATCACACACGAGCCTGGGCAACAAGAGTGAAACAACGTCTCAAAACAACAGCAACAACCTCTGTACCTTTTATGACCATGTGGTGTTTAATTTGAATAAACATCATTGGGTTTCACCTCGAGCAAATTAAAAAACATATATATAAATCAGACATTTCTCTTGCCAAGAAAGTTATATATGTGGTATTTGCCTGTATAAATATTGTCCCTATGCTGTTTATAAGTTATTTCTTGGCTGGGCACGGTGGCTCACGCCTCTAATCCCAGCACTTTGGGAGGCCGAGGTGGGCGCATCACAAGGTCAGGAGATCAAGACCATCCTGGCTAACACAGCGAAACCCCATTTCTACTAAAAATACAAAAACAAAATTGGCCAGGCGTGATGGCGGGCACCTGTAGTCCCAGCTACTCAGGAGGCTGAAGCAGGAGAATGGCGTGAACCCGGGAGGTGGAGCTTGCAGTGCGCCAAGATCGCGCCACTGCACTCCAGCCTGGGTGACAGAGCAAGACTCCATCTCGAAAAAAAATAAATATTTATTTATTTACTTGGGTGTTCATCATTGTTTTCTTGTGTAGGTGAGTAATCAAAGAAACAGTGTAAAATTACGATCTATTTATTGTTTGATTATGTTATTCTGTGAGAGAAACACTTTTCTTACTTGAAGGTGATTTTTAAAGACTAACCTTTTTAGGTAGATCTAAATATTAATTGTGATGAAAAACATGAAAATGCCAGGGAAAAGAGAGATCAGACTGTTACTGTGTCTATATAGTAAAGGAAGACATAAGAAATTCCATTTTGATCTGTATTTTGAACAATTGTTTTGCCTTGAGATGCTGTTAATCTGTAACTTTAGCCCCAACCCTGTGCTCACAAAAACATGCTGTATGGAATCAAGGTTTAAGGGATCTCGGGCTGCACAGGCTGTGCCTTGTTAACAGTATTTTACAGGCCATGTGCGTGGTAAAAGTCATCACCATTCTCCATTCTCGATTAACCAAGGGCACAGTGCATTGCAGAAAGCTGCAAGGACCTCTGCTCAAGAAAGCCTGGGTATTGTTCAAGGTTTCCCCCACTGAGACAGCCTGAGATATGGCCTGGTGGGAAGGGAAAGACCTGACCATCCCCCAGCCCGACACCCATAAAGGGTCTGTGCTGAGGAGGATTAGTAAAAGAGGAAGGCCTCCATCTCCTGCATGCCCCAGGAACGGAATGTTTCAGTGTAAAACCCAATCATACATTTGTTCTATTCTGAGATAGGAGAAAACCGCCCTGTGGCTGGAGGCGAGAGATGCTGGCAGCAATGCTGCTCTGTTATTCTTTGCTACACTGAGATGTTTGGGTGGAGAGAAGCATAAATCTGTCCTATGTGCACATCCAGGCATAGTACCTCCCCTTGAACTTACTTGTGACACAGATTCCTTTGCTCAAATGTTTTCTTGCTGACCTTCTCCCAACTGTCACCCTGTTTTCCTGCCACATTCCCCTCACCGAGATAGTGAAAATAGTAATTTATAAATACTGAGGAAACTCGGAGACCAGTGCCAGTGCAGGTCCTCCGTATGCTGAGCACCGGTCTCCTGGGCCCACGGTTCTTTCTCTATACTTTGTCTCTGTCTTATTTCTTTTCTCAGTCTCTCTTACCACCTGATGAGAAATACCCACAGGTGTGGAGGGGCAGGCCACCCCTTCGCCTGCCGCCCAACATGGGTGCCTTTCTCTAGGGTGAAGGTATGCTAAGAATGTGACCATTGAGGACAAGTCAAGGAGAGATTCCTGAGGACATCCACTGTCAGCCTTGCGGTAAGCTGGTGCGCGGAGGAACCCAGGGTAACAATGGGACAAACTGAAAGTAAATACGCATCTTATCTCAGCTTCATTAAAATTCTTTTAAGAAGAGGGGGAGTTAGAGCTTCTACAGAAAATCTAATTATGCTATTTCAAACAATAGAACAATTCTGCCCATGGTTTCCAGAACAGGGAACTTTAGATCTAAAAGATTGGGGGAAAAGATGGCAAAAAATTAAAACAAGCAAATAGGGAAGGTAAAATCCCACTTGCAGTATGGAATGATTGGGCCATTATTAAAGCAGGTTTAGAACTGTTTCAAACAAGAGAAGATAGCGTTTCAGTTTCTGATGCCCCTGAAAGCTGTGTAATAGATTGTGAAGAAGAGGCAGGGACAGAGTTCAAGAAAGGAATGAAAAGTTCACATTGTAAAAATGTAGCAGAGTCTGTAATGGGCCAGTCAATGCAAAATGTTGACTACAGTCAATTACAGGAGGTAATATATCCTGAATCATCAAATCATCAAAACTGGGGGAAGGAGATCCAGAATCATTGGGGCCATCAGAGCCTAAACGACAATGGCCATCAACTCCTCCTCCCATGGTTCAGATGTCTGTAACATTACAACCTCAAATGCAGGTTAGACAAGTACAAACTCCAAGAGAATATCAAGTAGAAAAGGATAGTCTCTATCCCAGCAATGCCAATCCAGACATGGTATCCACAATATCAGCCAGTAGAAAATAAGACCTGACTGCTGGTAGTTTATCAATATCGGCTGCCAGCCAAGCTTCAGTGTTGGCCGCCTCCAGAGGTTCAATACAGACCTCAAGCAGCGTGTCCCATGCCAAATAGCATGGCACCATACCAGCAACCCATGACGGTGGCGCTTGATCCTACAGCACCACCTCGTGGATAATATAGCACACTGCATGAAATCATTGATAAAGCCAGAAAACAGGGAGATCTTGAGGCATGGCAGTTCCTGGTAAGTTAACAACCGGTACTGCCCGGGGAAGAGACTCAAGTAGGAGCGCCTACCCGAGCTGAGGCTAGATATAAATCTTTCACCATGAAAATGTTAAAAAAATGAAGAAAGGAATTACAAACAGTATGGACCCAACTCACCTTACATGAGAACATTATTAGATTCCATTGCTCATGGAAATAGATTTATTCCTTATGATTGGGAAATTTTGACTAAATCTTCCATTTCACCCTCTCAGTTTCTACAGTTTAAAACCTGGTGGATTGATGGAGTGCAGTACAAGAACAGGTATGAAAAAATCAGGCTACTAATCCCACTGTTAATATAGATGTAGACCAATTGTTAGGAACAGGTCCAAATTGGAGTACCATTAACCAAAAATCAGTAATGCAGAATGAGGCTATTGAACAAGTAAGGGCTATTCGCCTCAGGGCCTAGGAAAAAATTCAGGACCCAGGAACCGCCTGCTCTTCTTTTAATTCAATTAGACAAGGCTCTAAAGAGCCATATCCTGACTTTGTGGCAAGATTGCAAAATGCTGCTCAAAAATCTATTACAGAAGATAATGCCCAAAAAGTTATTGTAGAATTAATGGCCTATCAAATGCAAATCCAGAATGTCAATCGGCCATAAAGCCATTAAAAGGAGAAGTTCCAGCAGGAGTTGATGTAATTACAGAATTTGTGAAGGCTTGTGATGGGGTTGGAGAAGCTATGCATAAGGCAATGCTAATGGCTCAAGCAATGACGGGGGGTCACTTTAGCAGGACAAGTTAGAACATTTGGGGAAAGTGTTATAATTGTGGTCAAATCGGTCATCTAAAAAGGAACTGCCCAGTCCTAAATGAACAGAATATAGTATGTCAAGCTATTACAGCAAAAAAATAAAGAGCCACCTGGCCTGTGTCCAAGATGTGGAAAAGAAAACCATTGGGCTAATCAATGACAGATAAGTTTGATAAAAATCAGCAACCATTGTTGGGAAACAGGAAGAGGGGCCAGTCTCAGGCCCCACAACAAACCGGTGCATTCCCAATTCAGCCGTTTGTTCCTCAGGGTTTTCAGGGACAACAACCCCCACCCCCACCCCGCAGCACAACAGTAGATTTATGTTCCACTCACATGGTCTCTTCACTCCCTGGAGAGCTCCAACGAAAGATTCCTACAGGAGTATATGGCCCACTGCCAGAAGGGACAGTAGACCTTATTTTAGGGAGATCGAGTCTAAATTTGAAGGGAGTCCAAATTCATACTGGGGTAATTGATTCAGATTATAAAGGGGAAGTTAAGTTAGTGATCAGCTCCACTGTTCCCTGGAGTGACGATCCAAGTGATAGAATTGCTCAAACACTGCCTTTGCCTTATATTACAATTGGGGAAAAGAAAACAGAAAGAACAGGAGGGTTTAGAAGTATCAACCCTGCTGGAAAAGCTGCTTCTTGGGATAATCCCATCTCAGAGGATAGACCCATGTGTACAGTCACTATTCAGGAAAAGCAGTTTGAAGGATTAGTGGATACCAGGGCTGATGTCTCTATAATCACCTAAAATCAATGGATGGCCAAAAAATTGGCCTAAACAAAACCCTGTTACAGGATTTGTTGGCATAGGCACTGAAGGGGTGGCCTGCCCCTCCACACCTGTGGGTGTTTCTCGTTAGGTGGAACGAGACTTGAGAAAAGAAATGAGACACAGAGACAAAGTATAGAGAAAGAAAAGGTGGGCCCAGGGGACCGGAGCTCAGCATACAGAGGCCCCACGCCAGCACTGGTCTCTTAAGTTCCACTGACCATTATCTTTACCATCTTAGAAAAAGGGAAGTGGCAGGATAATAGGATCATCGTAGGGAGAAGGTCAGCAGTAAGACATATGAATAAAGATCTCTGTGACCTGAGTAAGTTTAAGGAAAAGTGCTGTGCCTTGATATGCATATGCAAACATCTCCATAAACCTTTTTAGTGCATAAAGAGCAGCATTGCCGCTAGCACATCCCACCTTCAGCCCTAAGGCGGTTTTCTCCTTTCTCAGTAAACAGAACATACAATCGTCCATCGCCCACGGACCAGAAGGAGACAGATGCTTTTCTCTATCTCAACTGCCAAGAGGCCTTCTTTCCTCTTATACTAGTCCTCCTCAGCACAGACCCTTCACGGGTGTCAGGCTGGGGAATGATCTTTCCCTTCCCACGAGGCCATGTTTCAGACTATCACATGGGGAGAGACCTTGGACAATACCTAGTTTTCCTGGGCAGAGGTCCCTGTGACCTTCTGCAGTGTATGTGTCCCTGGGTAGTTGAGATTAAGAGAACGGTGATGACTTTTAACCAGCAAGCTGCCTTCAGGCACTTGTTTAACAAAGCACACCCTGCACAGCCCAAATCTGTTAAACCTTGAGTCACCACAGCACATGTCTCTTACAAGGACAAGGTTGGGGGTAGGGTCACATATTAACAGCATCTCAAATACAGAACAAAATGGAGTCTCTTATGTCTACTTCTTTCTCTATAGACCCAGTAACAGTCTGATCTCTCTTTCTTTTCCCCACAAGGCACTACCTCAGAAGTGTATCAAAGTACCATGATTTTACCTTGTCTAGGACCTGATAAGAAAGTACAGTTCAACCTATGATCACTTCTATTCCAATCAATTTATGAGGCCGAGACTTGTTACAACAATGCTATGCAGAGATTACTATCCCAGTCTCCCTACACAGCCCCGTGAGTCAAAAAATAATGAGTAAAATGGGATATCTCCCTAAAAAGGGGCTAGGGAAGAATGGAGACGCCATTAAAGTCCCAATTGAGGCTGAGGGAAATCAAGAAAGAAAAGGAATAGGGTATCATTTTTAGGAGTGGCCACTGTAGAGCCTCCAAAACCCATTCCATTAACTTGGAAAACAGAAAAACATGTATGGATAAATCAGTGGCCGCTACCGAAACAAAAGCTGGAGGCTTTACACTTATTAGCAAAGGAACAATTAGAAAAGGGACATATTGAGCCGTCATTTCTGCCTTGGAATTCTCCTGGTTGTAATTTAGAAAAAATCCAGCAGATGGTGCATGCTGACCGACTTAACAGCGGTTAATACTGTAATTCAACCCATGGGGGCTCTCCAACCCAGGTTGCCCTATCCAGCCATGATCCCCAAAGGTTGGCCTTTAATTATAATTGATCTAAAGGATTGCTTTTTTACCATTCCTCTGGCAAAACAGGATTTTGAAAAATTTGCTTTTACTATACCAGCCACAAATAATAAAGAACCAGCCACCAGGTTTCAGTGGAAAGCGTTGCCTCAGGGAATGCTTAATAGTCCAACTATTTGTCAGACTTTTGCAGCTCAAGCTCTTCAACCAGTTAGAGACGGGTTTTCAGACTATTATGTCATTCATTATGTTGATGATATTTTGTGTGCTGCAGAAACGAGAGACAAATTAATTGACTGTTACACATTTCTGCAGACAGAGGTTGCCAACCCAGGACTGACAGTAGCATCTGGTAAGATTCAAACCTCTATTCCTTTGGGGATGCAGGTAGAGAAAAGGAAAATTAAACCACAAAAAAATAGAAATAAGAAAAAACACACTAAAACATTAAAAGGGTTTCCTTTTTTTTTTTTTTTTTTTTTTTGAGACGGAGTCTCGCTCTGTCGCCCAGCCTGGAGTGCAGTGGCCGGATCTCGGCTCACTGCAAGCTCCGCCTCCCGGGTTCCCGCCATTCTCCTGCCTCAGCCTCCCGAGTAGCTGGGACTACAGACGCTTGCCACCTCGCCCGGCTATTTTTTTGTATTTTTTTACTAGAGACGGGGTTTCACCGGGTTAGCCAGGATGGTCTCGATCTCCTGACCTCGTGATCCGCCCGTCTCGGCCTCCCAAAGTGCTGGGATTACAGGCTTGAGCCACCGCGCCCGGCCTTTTTTTTGAGATGGAGTCTCGCTCTTGTCACCCAGGCTGGAGTGCAGTGGCATGATCTTGGCTCACTGCAAAAACATTAAATGACTTTCAAAAAGTTGCTAGGAGATATTAATTTCGGCCAACTCTAGGCATCCCTACTTATGCCATGTCAAATTTGTTCTCTATCTTAAGAGGGGATCCAAAATTGAATAGTAAAAGAACATTAACTCCAGAGGCAACTTAAAAAATTAGTTGAAGAAAAAATTCGGTCAGCACAAGTAAATAGATCACCTGGCCCCACTCCAACTTTTGATTTTTGCTACTGCACATTCTCCAACAGACATCATTGTTCAAAATGCAGATCAAAATGCAGTTTCTTACGTCTTCCTTTTCTACATAGACACAGTTAACAGTCTGATCTCTCTTACTTTTCCCTACATTAAACATTTTCAAGTGTACAGTCTAGTGGTATTAAGTACGTTTACTTTTTTTTGCAATGGATCTCTATCTTACAAAAGTAAAATTTAATACGTTATAAACAATAAACTGCCCTTTTTTCCTTTTTTCTTCAACTACCGAAGAACACCGTTTTACTTCCTGTTTCTATAATTTTGGCTGATTTCCATATTCTTGTTAGTGTAATTATATAATGTCTGTTTCTTTTTGACTATTTTATATAATGTAATGTTCTCAGGCTTTGGTTTTGTAAAATGTGTCAGAATATCTTTCTGTTTTAAATGAAATATTTCATTGTATGTATATGTCACATTTTAAAAATCTAATACTGATCTCTAAAGGGACATTTGTTTTGTTTCCAGGAATTGTCCTGTGTAAATAATAATGAAGAAAATGCATATGTAAATATCTATTTAAAGTCCTGCTTTAAATATTCTTGGAATAGTTTGGATACAGTGATGTAGTACTATGTGTATGTCCATATTTTTGTTTACTGAGCCTTTGATGTCATATCCAAAAAGCGATTGCTAAGAACAGTTGCATGAAACCTTCACCATCTATGTTTTTATTACATTCCACATATGTGTAAGATCATGTGGAATTTGTCTCAGTGTATCTGGTTTATTTCTGTAACATATGATCTAGCAATTTGAATTCTTTTTTTCTTACATGGTCATCAACGTTTTATTGTCTTAGAATTAAAAAAAACATCTTACGATGTTTATTGCTTAAATATATGTCACCCTATGATACATTTTTTTCTATAATAGCTGTACTAACTTACAATCTTACCAGCCTTATATGTTAACTTTTCTGTACATTCTCACTAACAATTTTTTTTGCCTTTCTAATTAGTCACTCTAACTGCAGTGAAGTCGTATCTTATTGTGGCTTTGATTTGCATATCTCTGATAATTAGTGATGTTGAGCATCTTTGCATGTTCTTCTTGGCCTTTTGTATTTCTTGTTTTGAAAAATGCCTCTTAGTCCAGGCACAGTGGCTCATGCCTGTAATCCCAGCACTTTGGGAGGCTGAGTTGGGCGGATCACCTGAGGTCAGGAGTTCAAGAGCAGCCTGGCCAACATGGTGAAACCCCTTCTCTACTAGCTATGCATGGTGGCAGGCACCTGTAATCCCACCTACTCAGGGGGCTGAGGCAGGAGAATCGCTCGTACCCAGGAGGCGAAGGTTGCAGTGAGCTATCGGGGAACCAGCCCCCAATATTTCAACATAGGTTCTTTTCTGTTTTCCCTAAGTGTCAGCCAGTCTGAGAAATAAAAGGAAAGAGTACAAAAGAGAGAAATTTTAAAGCTGGGTGTCCAGGGGAGACATCACATGTCGGCAGGTTGCATGATGCCCCCTGCAAGCTGCAAAACTAGCAAGTTTTTATTAGCGATTTTCAAAGGGGAGGGAATGTACAAATAGAGTGTGGGTCACAGAGATCACATGCTTCAAAGGCAATAAAATATCACAAGGCAGATGGGCAAGGCAAGGTCACAAGGCCGGGGCAAAACTAGAATTGCTGATGAAGTTTATTGTCCCACTGTGCACGTGTTGTCATTGATTAACATCTTAACAGGAATCAGGGTTCAAGAGCAGAGAACCAGTCTTGACTAGAATTCGCAGGGCTGGAATTTCCTAATCCTAGCGAGCCTGGGGGTGCTGTGGGAGACCAGGGCGTGTTTCATCCCTATCTACAACTGCATAAGGCAGACACTCCCAGAGTGGCCATTTTAGAGGCCTCCCCCTGGGAATGCATTCTTTTTCCAGGACTGTTAATTAATATTCCTTACTGGGGAAAGAATTCAGCAATATTTCTCTTGCCCGTTTTCAGCAATAAGAGAAATGCGACTCTATCATGCCCGGCTCCCAGGCATGGTTATCTCCCTTGTTCCCTGAACATCACTGTTACCTGTTCTTTTTTCAAGGTGCCCAGATTTCATATTTTTCAAACACACATGCTTTATGAACATTTGTGCAGTTAACGCAATCATCACAGGGTCCTGAGTCGACACACATCCTCAGCTTACAAAGATGACAGGATTAAGAGATTAAAGACAGGCATAGGAAATTATAGGAGTATTGATTGGGGAAGTGATAAATGTCCATGAAATCTTCACAATTTATGTTTAGAGACTGCAGTAAAGACGGGAGTAAGAAATTATAAAAGTATTAATTAGGAGAACTAATAAATTTCCATGAAATATTCACAATTTATATTATTCTGCCATGGCTTCAGCCAGTCTCTCCATTCGGGGTCCCTGACTTCCTGCAACAGTGAGCCTAGACAGCATCATTGCACTCCAGCCCGGGCAACAAGAGTGAAACTCCATCTCAAAAGAAAGAAAAATGTCTCTTCCCTATTTTCAAATTATGTGTTATATTTGTTGTTAAGTTTGTTATATATTCTGTAAGTTTTCCTCTCGTCATGTATATTTTGCAAATATTTTCTTTCATTCTATAGATTCTTTCTTTGCTCTGTTGTTTTCTTTGCTGTGCAAAGCATTCTTAGTTTGTTGTAATTCCATTTGCATATTTTTGTGTATGTTTTGAAGTCTTACTTAAAAATTCTTTGTTCTGCAATATGTCGTAAAGCATTCCTCTATGTTTACTTCAAATAGCTTTATAGGTTTAGGTTTCCTATTTAAATATTTGTGATTGAGTTTATATCATAAGAGGTAGGGGCTTAGTTTCTTTTTTTTATATGTAGATAATCAATTTTTCTAGCACCATTTATTGAAAAGACAGTCTTATTCCAAATGCGTGTTCTGGACATCTTTGTTGAAAATCACGTGGCTCTAGGTTCACGAATTTATTACTGGGCTCACTGGATACTTTGACCTGTTTATCTGTTTTTATGTCAGTATCATCCTGTTTTGCTCATTATAATTTTATAGTATGTTTTACAGCCAGGTAATGAGATGCTTCCAGCTTTGTTCTTTTTGCTCAGGATTACTTTTGCCATTTGTGGGTCTTTGGTGGTTCCCCATAAATTTTAAGCTTTTTTTTTTTTCCATTTCTGTGAAAAAACTCTGGTATTTTGGTAGAGATTACATAATCTGTAGATCACCTTGGATAACATAGCCACTTTTATATTTTTTCAATTCATAAGCAAAAAAATCTCAATTTCTCATGTCTTTTTCAGTTTTTTATAGGTATTATAATAATTTTCAGTGTAGAGAGTATTTACCTTTTTAATTAGGTTTGCTGCTAGACATCTAGACATCTTTATTTTTATTGTGTATGCAGAAGGAGTATTTGGCAAAATTCAACGTTCAACATGCCTTTAAGAAACTCAACAAATTCGGTATAGATGGCATGTACCTCAACACAATAAAGTCCATGTATGACAAATCAATGACTGATGTCATCCTAAACAGGAAAGAGCAGAGCACTTTTTTTCTGACATCTCGGACAAGACAAGGATGCTTTCATTGTGTATGACAATATTCAGCTGTGTACGCCATAAGACTGTGGAGCATGGCTGGGCATGGTGGCTCACACTTGTAATCCCAGCGCTTTGGAGTGCTGCAGTGGGTGGATCACTTGACGTTAGGAGTTCAAGACCACCCTGGCCAACATGGTGAAATCCTGTCTCTACTAAAAATACAAAAATTAGCCAGGTGTGATGGTGAGCACCTGTAATCCCAGCTAGTCAGGAGGCTGAGGCAGGAGAATAACTTGAACCCGGGAGGCGAAGGTTGCAGTGAGCCAAGATCCTGCCACGGCACTCCAGCCTGGGTGACAGAGCAAGACATCATCTCAAAAAATAAAAATAAAAAATAAAAAGACTATGGAGCACAAGTCAAATATGGATCAGTTATATGTCTATTTCTATTATAAGAATCTCTGTGTTTATCTATATGGATATTGTTCCTGTAGTGTTTATGAGTTGTATACTTGTTCAGTTTATGTGTATACAATGGTGGTTTTACCCTGCCTAGCTGAGTGGTCCTTGAAATTCTCCTAATTTTATCCTCTATTTATTTGTAAATCTATGTTTTTGTGTGTGGGGGAGAAACACTTGTGATTTGAAGATTTCAAAAACTGTCATACTTCTGTGTCTATTTTAGATATTTTAATTGTCAAAACACAAACTTTACCATCTTAAATCTTTTTAAATATTGAGTTCAGTCATATTAATTATATTGACATTGTTATGTACTATATCTTTAGAATATGTTTATCTTGCAAAGCCAACACTCAAAACACATTAAACAACTAACTACATTTTCTGTTTTCTGGTCCTTTACAAAAACAATTCTGTTTTCTATTTTAGAGTCAAACTGCTTTAGATATCTCATGTGAGTTGATTCACACAGTTTGTGTCTTCATGGCTGACTTATTTCATGTCACACAATGTCATCAAGATTTATCTGAGTTTTTTGCTTTTTACAAACTGAGTATTTCATTATTTTAATATTACAAATTTATCCATTCATTTGGTGAGAAATTTGCATTGCTTTCATTTATTTGCTTTCAGTAACAGTACTACAATAATTATGATGTGTGACAGTGTGTATTTATGCCGGATTTTATTTTATTAATCTAGCTGTTCAGCTTTATACCCATATCAAATTGTTTTAATTCTTTTGCTTTGTATGTGCTTTGAAATCATGAGCTGTAGTGCCTCCAACGTTTTTTTTAATTGTTGGGTGCTTTATTGTCCCTTGAAATTCTATATAACTTTGGGGTTGCTGTTTCTATTTCTGCAAGAAATTGATTAGAAATTTGACAGGGATTTCATTTAATCTGTAGATTACATTGAGCAGTCTAGACATCTTCATAATATTTCAAAATTTGAACAAGAGCATGCTGAAGACTGTATTTTTTAATTTCTATAAATATGTCAGTGTTAGTTTTCTTTTATTAATTTCTACTCTCATTCCAGTTTGGTCATTAAAAGCTATCTGTAAAATTTCTATTTAAAAACAAATTTTAAGACATTTTTTGTGGCCTAACAGGTGGTTTATCAAGGAGAACATTGTATGAGCTGTTGAGAAGTGTGTATATCCTGCTGTTGTTGAGGAGTATTCTCTACGGTTCTCTTAGGCATAACTGCCACATACTGCTTCATGTCTTCTGTTTTCTTATGAATATTCTTTTTTGATTATTCATTACAGAAATTGGGGTATTGAAATATTCTACTACAGGCCAAGCGAGGTGGCTCACACCTGTAATCCCAGCACTCTGGGAGGCCAAGGTGGGCGGATCACGAGGTCAGGAGATTGAGACCATCCTGGCTAACATGGTGAAACTCCATCTCTACTAAAAATACAAAAAATTAGCCAGGCATGTTGGCAGGCGCCTGTAGTGTCAGCTACTCGGGAGGCTGAGGCAGGAGAATGGTGAGAACCCGGCACGCAGAGCTTGCAGTGAGCCAAGATCACGACACTGCACTCCAGCCTAGGTGACAGAGCGTGAGACTCCATCTCAAAAAAAAAAATCTACTATAATTATATTGCTTTCTCTGTCTTGCTCTGTCAGTGTTTGATTTTTATATTTGGAACCCTAATGTGACACTGACACACACACATACACAATTTATATATGTATATACACATTTGTCATGGGTTCACAGTAAATGAACCTTTTTATTGTTGTTTAATGTCCTTCTTGGTCTCTTGTGCTTTTAAAGTATATTTTATGAAATACTACAGTTTTGACTTAAGATGTACTTTGCATAAGATAATCTTGACCTCTTTTTTTTGGTTATTTGCATGAAATGTTTTCTTTCATCTTGCCTTTTTCAGTCTCCTTTAATCATAAGATCTCAAGTGATTCTTGTTGAAAAGCAAGTTGGATCTTGCTTTTTAATTTTTTAAATCCCTTTATTTGGTGGCATCTATTTTGAATCGAAAGTTTACTTCAAAAATACTTAAATAATTTGCTTAATTAGAAAGACGTAGTCATCTTTTAATTGTTTTACTTGATTATTTCCTTTCTCTGTCTTCCTTTGTGTCTTTTCTATTTTTATATTGATAGGACTTCTTATACTTTTGTGTATCTATACAGATACTTTGTGGTATCTTGGGAATTACATAAAATTTCATAAAGTTAAAATCATATATCTTAAACTGGTAAGAACTTCATTTGCATTTGAACATTCGTCTTCATACATTTGCCCTCAACTTTGTTACTGATGTATCATATTTTATGTTGTATATTAACAGATTATTAAGTTTGATTATTTTTATGCTTTTATCTTTAAAACTTTAGAGAATTAAAATGTTTTCTGCAATATTATAATGGTACAGAACCTTACATTTGTATATGTGCATATCTTTTTCAGAAAGTTATATATTTTCATATGATCATGTTTTGTTTTCTTGCATTGTTATTTCCAGTGGAAGATACTTTCTTCAGAAATTTTTTTTTAAGGGAGATGTGCTAATACACTTTTTCAGCATTTGGTTATTTTGAAAGGTCTTTACCTTTTTTTCATTTTTAAGACAGTTTTGCTGGTTGTATTATTCCCACTTAGAAGCTATTTTTCTTTCAGCACTTTTTATCACAATTCCTTCTGGTCTGAAAAAAATTTATTGACAGATTTACTGGTTATCTCATAAGACCACACTTATAAATGACACATCACTTTTATCTCGCAGCTCCTAAGATTCTCTTCCTGTCTTTGACTTTTGAAACTTTGCTTATATATGTGCCTTGTTATAAATCTGTGTGTGTGTATCCTAGTTGAAGTCTGTTGAGCTTCTTAATTTCTTATATCCTTTTTTTACTTCTGAAAATTTCTCAGTCATTATTTTTGTATTTTTCACCTCCATGATGTCTGTTATTTATGTTTTTAATGTTTTCATTGATTCTCATTTTTCTGATTTTATTTAGTTTTATGTATTCCCATTTAGTTCACTGAGAATTATTCAGGTTAAATTTTAAAAATTTGCACATCTTCATTTTTTATGGTTGTTTTCTGAAAACCTTTAAATTTTTTCATTTGGCCATGTCACCCTAATATTTTGTATGCATTGTAATATTTGCTTGTTATTTGAAGATTAACAAAAAGCTATTTGTCACAATCTTTACAATGTTGCTTTGTCCTGCCATAGTCTGAAACCAATTGTCTTTGATAGAGATTATGGGAGCCGCCCATACATGTTTTATGGATGTGTCTTGTCTGGAATTTCATGTTTTTCAGTTAAAAGGGTTTGTTCATATTTCTTCTTAACAGTGTGTAATCACTTGCTCTACCTACTTTCTGTATTTAACACTGCAGTCTGCTCCTGAAACATTTACAGTTTGTCTCAGCAAACCCAAGCTGTCCTTTCCAAGTATACCACTGTTTCTTTCAGCACTGTATTACTGGAGACAGGAACTAGATTTTGTAAAGACCACCAAAAGCCAGAAGTTAAGAATATGTGCATTAGTATTTTTCTTCTTTTTAAAGACAGAAACCGGTAATTGGCAGTTTACTCCTAAAGACATAATGCTATATTGGGGAGGAGGAAGAGCTGTGTAAATGTAACAAATTTTCCTTTCTGTTCTATGTGGGCTCTTGGCGTTGTTCTTACCTGAGGCATTACATAAAATTAACTCATTTAGAGATTTTGCACAAAAGCATTTTGATCAGTATATGTTTGTTACATGTATATGTCTGTGAAGGAATTATGGCCTGTGGTATTTTGTTGTACCATCTTACTAATGTACTTTGTATAAGTTTACATATTAGATTTGTAAAGTAAGTATATTCATATGCAAAGTATATTCATATGAATCTAGTAAGTGGGATAATTTGTTATTTTTCTTTCAGGTGTGTGTTCTCATTTTACCTGAGACCTTTGGCCAGCGCAGGGCAAAGAAGATTCATTCACAAATTTCTACTGAGAAGATATGAGAAATGTGGACAGAAGAATTTACAATTAAGGAAGGGCTGTAAAAGTGTGAATAAGAGTAAGGTGCAGAAAGGAGGTTATAATGGACTTTACCAATGCTTGTCAACTACCCAAAGCAAAATAATTCAATGTAATACATGTGTCAACGTTTTTCATAAATTTTCAAATTCAAACAAACATAAGACATAAACATAAGAAATCATTTAAATGTAAAAAATGTGGCAGTAATTTCCCAAGTTCCTCCAACTAAATTAACATAATGGAATACATGCTGGAGGGATACAAATGTGAAGAATGTGGCAAAATCTTTACCTCATCCTCAAACTTTGACAAACATAACGATTCATACCAGAGAGAAACCCTACACATGTGAAGAATGTGGCAAAGCCTTTAATAGGTCCACAACCCTTTTCTAAACATAAGAGAAATCATACTGGAGAGAAACTCTACACATGTGAACAATGTGGCAAAGCCTTTAGACGGTCTGCAACACTGAACATAAGAAAATTCATACTGGAGAGAAATCCTACAAATGTGAAGAATGTGGCAAGGCCTTTTATAGATATTCACACCTTACTAAACATAAGAGAATTCATTCTGGGCAAAAACCCTACACATGTGAAGAATGTGGCAAAGCCTTTAGACAGTACTCTGCACTGAATGAACATAAGAAAACTCATACTGGAGAGAACCCCTACAAATGTAAATATGCAAAGCCTTTAGACGGTCCAGAAGCCTGAATGAATATACAAATATTCATACTGGGGAGAAACCCTACACATGTGAAGAATGTGGCAAAGATTTTACTTGGTCCTCAACCCTTACTGTACACCAGAGAATTCATACAGGTGAGAAACATAGTTGATAACATAGTTGAATGACATTTCTAGTAATATGTTTCCTTTGGCTTTGAACAGCAAATACATTGAAGAATATTGTTCCATGTTCTTTTTATTTAAATTTCTTAAAATTTTTGTAGGCACATAGTATGTGTATATATTTCTGGCATATATCAGTTATTTGAATACAGGCATACACTATGTAATAATCCATCAGAATAGGCTGGGCATGGTGGCTCATGCCTGTAATCCCAGCACTATGGGAGGCCGAGGCAGGAGGATCACGAGTTCAGGAGATCAAGACCATCCTGGCTAGCACGGTGAAACCCCATCTCTACTAAAAATACAAAAAATCAGCTGGGCGTGGTGGTGGATGCCTGTAGTCCAAGCTACTCAGGAGGCTGAGGCAGGAGGATGGTGTGAACCCAGGAAGTGGAGCTTGCAGTGAGCCGAGATAGCACCACTGCACTCTAGCCTGGGCAACACAGCAAGACTTCATCTCAAAAAAAAAAAAAAAAAAAAAAAAAATCCATCAGAGTAAATGAGTTATTAATCACCTTAAGTATTTATCCTTTGTATTACACACAGTCCAGTTATACACTTTATTTTTAAATGTACAATTATTTTTTACTACAGATCGTTTTATGATTGTAATATATCAAAGTATAATTTATCCATTTCTGAGTCCTGAATACTTTAAAAAATGTCTCATATTTATCTTTGAACATGTAGCGTCTTGTCCTGCAAACACATACGGACTTTTCATTTTTATTTACATCAAATTAAATATATAAATGTATTGCTCTAAAAATAAACCTTTAGGTATAAAAAAATTATGGAGCAAGCAATAGTGTTTAAGAGTTTGTACCTATTTTCCAAAGAAAAGATCAATATTGGAACAAAGAAGATTCTAAAGTGGATAATTTACTAGAAATTTAGAAACCTAAAACATTCTGAAATCAAATCTGTATTTCTTTGGATTTAATTACTGTAAAATCTAATTGTTGAGACTGTCCCCATGTAAATTGTTTTCATTTGTCTGGTACTCATGTTACAGCTATAATTTACTTGTTTCTTATTTGTTTTTACTTATTTATGATGTGAGCTGGTGAGAAATTATAATGATTTTTATAAAATTTAGCAGTGCACAGAAAATTTTTAGATGCAAGTTCACAATTTGTGTATTGTTATATTTTATCTGGTTAGAAAATTTCATTTTGTTGCTTTAACTGGAGAACCCTATATGAACTGTTTTCTTTAGTAGTTGCTTTCACTTTTTACTTGACATAAATGAGTTTATGTATTGTGTGCCAATTTGTTCAGGTAAGTGCTGGGAAATCTTTTAAGTCATGGAGATGTTTTAATATATAATTGTAGTGAACAAACATAAGAAAGTGCCGAGTGTGTAATAGATGCTCCATAATTAGCCATATTCTTTCTGGAGTCAGTTTGTAGTTGCAAGTAAGAGACTGAAAATATCTATAGTGAAGAAATGGCATTAATTCTGCATGTGGAGAGGACATTTGTTCCCAGGCTACAAAACTGAGTCGTTCTGAATTTAAAGAGGATTTTTTTGTTTTGTTTTGTGTTCATTTAAAAGTAAACATTAATGTCAAAGATGCAGACTTAGGAAGGGCATAAAGATCACACACTAGGCTGCCACTTCACACGAAGGGTTGCACAGCAGCTGGGCAAAGGCTCTCCTCACTTCCCAGACAGTGCAGAAGCCAGACAGAGATGCTCCTCACTTCCCAGATGGTGGGGCAACCAGGGAGAGCCGCTCCTCACTTCCCAGATGGTAGGGCCGCCCAGCAGAGGCACTCCTGAATTTTTAGTGTGGCCGCCAGGCAGAGGCGCGCCTCATGTCCAAGAAGGTGTGGCAGCCGGGCAGAGGCGCTCCTCACGTCCAAGACCATGCAGTGGCCTCAGACGGTGCAGTGGCCGGGCAAAGGCGCTCCTCATTCCCAGAGGGTGCAGGGAGCTAGGCAGAGGCGCTCCTTAAAGAGGATTTCTGTTTTACGTTTTTCCACAGCTATGTATGCCTCACAGCTCCTCTCCTTTTGTTATGGCAGTTTTCTCACTGTTCTCTTCATGCCATGTAATTTCACATGGACCTTCTAGGTTCTGATAAGTTTGAATTTTTTTAATGTGGTAAATTGTTCCTAATTGGACTTTTTGAGGTTATTTATAGCTTCTTCGTGCAGCATTTAGATCACTTAATTGAGAGAAGTCTTTTAGTGTTCACAGGTAAGAGACTTAAGTCAGCATTGTTTTTCTGCTTATGAAAGAACATTTTTGAGGTTCTAACACAAACTGTCTTAAGCATAACACTGTTAGAATAGGTAAAGCATTAATATGGGTGGGTTGCATATTGTCAGCACCCTATGAATAAAATATCAGAATTTTTAAATTTCTTCAGAGAAAATATGCCTTAGAGATAAATTTTTTAGGAGACTTAATGGTAAGAGAAGTTTTCTATGACATACTTATACCAAAACTTATTTTTTCATGCAGAATCTTCTGTTTTTGAATGTGAATCTTAAGTGTTGGAAAATAATAGAATGCTCTCTGTAGATTCAAAATTTGGAATGATCTTTTTTGTCCAGATTGATACTGCAATCCTGAGGAAATTCTCTTTTCATTCTTAGTCACCTAATTTTAACCAAGTCCTTGGTCACCTTCTCTGGAAAAATTCTGGAGAGTATGGCAGCTGTTAATCTCAGTGATTTTTAATGCAAATTCATTTACTTTGTTCACGGAATGGCCAATTATGGGACCTTTAGCAAGTTACCCTTTTAATGTCTTCCCTATAATTACCATCAGCACGGCCGGGCGCGGTGGCTGAAGCCTGTAATCCCAGCACTTTGGGACGCTGAGACGGGGGGATCACGAGGTCAGGAGATCGAGACCATCCTGGCTAACACGGTGAAACCCTGTCTCTACTAAAAAATACAAAAAACTAGCCGGGCGAGGTGGCGGGCGCCTGTAGTCCCAGCTACTCGGGAGGCTGAGGCAGAAGAATGGCTAAACCCGGGAGGCGGAGTTTGCAGTGAGCTGAGATCCGGCCAGGGCACTCCAGCCCGGGCGACAGGGCAAGACTCTGTCTCAAAAAAAAAAAAAAAAATACCATCAGTACTAGAAACTCCAGGTGCTTCAAACTTAAAGCAAAAGCCCTAGAGTACATCATCTTGTCTTATATAGTGTTCTGGGTCTCAAACATGCTGGTAAAAGAGTTTCTGTGGTTATTAGATTACAAAAACAGCACAAAAACTACCTATTTTTGATAACATTCAAAGACAGACCAGCATTTGAAACGTTATTCTACGATGGTTTTTAAAATGCATTTTTCATTGACAGATAAAATATGTATTTATCTTGTAGAACATGGTGTTTTGAAGTATATATATGCTGTTAAAGGCTTACTTCTAGGTAATTCACATAGTATTTTTGTGATGAGAGCACATAACATTGACCGTCTTAGCATTTTTCAAAAATACAATTCATTATAGTCACCATGCTATACAATAGATTTCTTGAACTTATTCCACCTAGACATCTGTAATTATGTAGTATTTTACAGACATCTCTCCAAATGCTTTTTTCCTAAATACCCAAGTATCTGGTAAGCAGCATTCTATTGTCTGGCTTATTTTCATTTAGTATACTGTTCTCCAAATTTGTTCATATTGTTTTAAGCGACAAGATTTCCTCACTTTTAATCCTGAATTGCATTTCCTTGTGTATACCATATTTTGAAAAAATGAATTGAAATATGCATCCATTTATTGGTTGAGCAATTCATGTAATGAAAAGATATTTGTGTTAAAGCACGTATTAATGAAATTCAGCTTTTACACACTTTATTTTTGAGACTGAATCTCACTCTGTCACCCAGGCTGGAGTGCAATGGTGCAATCTCGGCTCACTGCAACCTGCACCACCTAGGTTCAAGCAATTCTTTTGCCTCAGCCTCCTGAGTAGCTGGGACTATAGGCGTAAGCCACCAAGCCTAGCTAATTTTTGTATTTTTAGTAGAGACAGGCTTTCACCATATTGACTAGGCTGGTCTCGAACTCCTGACCTCATGATCTGCCCACCTTAGTCTCCCAAAGTGTTAGGATTACAGGTGTGAGCCACCCCCCACCCCCAGCCTACGCATTTTACTAATAATTTGTACTAGACAGTAATCGTAACACTATACATGTGTTAATTTAATTCTCACAGTTACTCCATAGCATAGGCATCATTATCCTTATTTTAAAGAGAAACAGAGCCACAGAGAAAAATTACCTGCTCACAACAGTGCAGCCAGTTTTGACTCCAGAGAAAACACTTTATTACAGTAAACACCCTCTTCAAAGAAAATAAATGACTATCTTCAACACCTATTCTTAGTAAATATTTAACAAAATTAAATCAATTGATACTTTTTTGTTATATGTGTGTGTAAATGTATAAATTATGATACCTAAAGGAGAAATGTTTCCTCTAAAGAAACTATATAAACTCTAGAAATTGCTCTTTGCTACTGACATGTACTTGGGAACAACCTTTCTTTCAACTGTCCTTCCCCACCCCTCCACACTTCAGAATATTTATAGCATGATTTTTACGTAAACCCATAGTCAGCAAATGCTGTAATGTAATTAATCAAATATTTACTACAAATGCAAGCAGTACACTGTGATTTTATTTAATACAAATTTTGAGTTAAATAATTATTTCACTCTATATTAGCATCCTTTGTGCCTGTTTCTCAGTCTTGCCTAATACTACCAATTATCTTACTTTTAAACTATTTGTTTATAAAACTTTAAATTATCTCTGGGAACCTCAGCTCAGCAGTCAGAGTGCATGGCCCTGACCAGAGCCCTAGAACTAGAAAAGAACCATAGAGTTAGGTACTTTTTATACAGATTCCAAATATGCCATTTTAGTATTCCATAATTATGCCACCATTTGGAAAGAAATGATTGTTGACAACGAAGGATACCCCTATTAAATATGGGTCACAGATTTTTTGCCCTACTCTAGGCTATCCACCTATCACAGAAAGCTGTAGTTCATTGCTGGGGCTGCCAGAAGTGCCAAGATGAGATTACCTAGAGAAACAAGAGGGTTGGCCAAGCAGGAAGGGCCACCACCCTTTCTGGGGAACTCCCTATGGCCTTCATCCTAATTTTGCCTAACAACCTGCCCACCCTGCAATGGGGTATCAAATGTGAGTATACCCTAGGATCTGAAAGAATGTATAACTTGGGAGAGGTTCTTTATTTTCCCCAGGTTCTCCAGCAGAAAGCAATAAGGGCACTCCATAATTCTTGTCTCTTTACAAGAGACCATCTCCATCAGCTGTAACCAAACAACCAAAAAAAACTCCTCTTTTTGACAAGTTTGTAAAGCCTGTCCATCTGGGTCTATAATAATCCTCCAGGCCCTACACCACTCCCCTTAATTTAGCCAGTTCAGCAACAAGAAACCTAGCCAGTGGGAAGAATGGTAGGTAAACTTTAATTAATTGCCAGCCTATTGAGGCTACAAATACCTCCTGATCCTTGGGGATGCCTTTACTGCCTGGGTTGAAGCCTCTCATACTAGAATACAAAAGATTCAGGTAGTTGCCAAGATCATTCTGAAAGAAATTTTCTCTCTGAGCCTCCACAGTCTTCACAAAGTAACAATGGCCTATATTTTATTTCACAAACTACTCAAACAGTGGCAAAAGCCCTAAGGATAAAATACTTTTCACACTCCTCCTGAAAGCCACAATCTCCCAGGAAGGTAGAAAGAACTAATCAAGCTATTAAAAGGACCTTGAGCAAATGATGCCAAGGAAACCTCTTTACCATGGTAGAACTTCTGCCTATGGCAATTCTCCAGATCAGAACAGCCCCTAAATTACATCTATGCCTTAGTTTCTTTGAAGTCCTATATTGGAGACCCTTTCTACATGCAAACCTATTATTACACCCAGAGGTCACCAAATAACCCAGTACATAAAATCCCCGATGACTTTCAAGAGGTCATCCAGGAGTTTGGACAGACTATTCTGAGTCTGACTCGCCACCCCTCCCAAAACCCTTATAACCAGACAGGATAACAAGTCCTCATTAAAGTCTGGAGAGATGGATCTCTCTGATCTCAACTAACCGCCTCACAAAAGTTACTATCATACTTTCCACCCCAATAGCTATCAAGTTTCCTGGCATCTCTAGCTGGACACAATACTTTTGAATACAACTGAAAACACATTAAGGAACCAACGATGGAACCAACACTCAGTTACTATTGTGACCCACAGAAGGACTTACAAATTTCTCTCTAAATGAGAAGTAATGCTGTCCCTCCTTAAACCTCAAAGTAGGGTAATCCCAATAACAGCAATCTTATTTGTGGTGGTACTACTGATTCTTTCACCCTAACTTGTGCACCACCAGGAGTTCCATTAAGAGCTTGTTTTGGTTTGTTTTGTTTGAGATGGGAGTCTCATTCTGTCACCCAGCTTGGAGTACAGTGCCACTATCTCGGCTCACTGCAAGCTCTGCCTCCCAGGTTCACACCATTCTCCTGCCTCAGCCTCCGACTAGCTGGGACTACAGGCGCCTGCCACCACACCAAGCTAATTTTTTTGTATTTTTAGTAGAGATGAGTTTCACTGTGTTAGTGAGGATGGTCTCGATCTCCTGACCTCATGATCCACCCGCCTCAGACTCCCGAAGTGCTGAGATTACAGGTGTGAGCCACCGCGCCCAGACATCTAATACTAATTTTTTAACCTAATTTGTTTTACTTTTGACTGCTTTAGTCCATCAGCAATATTAGTAATATTTTGGTGTTTATATTACAAGTCATAATACTCTTTGCAAATTTACTAATACACTTCTGTTACTATAAACCAACACTGTCTCCAGGGAAGATTTCCTATGTCCCTCCTACATTTAAACATCAAAGCCAAAATCTGAGGAGTAGTGATCTAATAGTCATTGTGTTAACAGTCTCTCTTAATCCACAAGCATCCCAATTTCGCCCTATTCTGAACCACGCAGCCTAATGTTCTCTGGTCATTACTCATACTTTTTTTTTTTTTTTTTTTTTTGCACTCTGCAGGCAACTCCACAACTACTAAACTCTACCAATTCTTCCTATGCCTCAATTAGCAAGTCATGAATTCCTCTTCATTCAGGGTAGGAATAGCCTACTTGGCCACAAAACAAGAACGGACAACTTCTCAAGCCCAACTTAGCTTCACCTATCAGAGACCTCTCTATACAAAAACCTTCCCTCTGTTAACATACTTTTTTTTTTTTCTGAGACAGAGTCTCGCTCTGTCGCCCAGGCTGGAGTGCAGTGGCGCAATCTCGGCTCACTGCAAGCTCCGCCTCCTGGGTTCACGCCATTCTCCTGCCTCAGCCTCATGAGTAGCTGGGACTTCAGGCGCCCACCACCATGCCCTGCTAATTTCTTGTATTTTTACTAGAGACGGGGTTTCACCGTGTTAGCCAGGATGGTCTCGATCTCCTGACCTCGTGATCTACTCGCCTCGGCCTCCCAAAGTGCTGGGATTACAGGCATGAGCCACTGCGCCTGGCAACATAATATTTTTAAAACAATCTAAAACAGCTTTTAAAGATTTTCTTAAACCCACCTCCATTGATTCAAGCCCCTTTTTCTCCCCTGCTACCCTCACTGGCCAGGCACTCCTATGCATCTGTGCTGATGTAAATTCCAGAACCATTGTGGGTGATTTTGACCCAGCACAATGCAACACAACCAGCATCATTATTATTCTCAAACTTTTTTGTTTCACTAAATATTCTCAATATCAAATGAGATTTTCTATTCTCCCCCAAATGTTTTAACTGCTGGACTATTCATCCAAAATGATGCCTCCGACTTCTGCGTCAGTCACCCTTCTTGGAGTCAACTCAGTCCATGGTGTTGACAAAGCTAGTATAAATTATGCAAAAGGTTTCAAGTCTTTAATTTCTTTCAGAAAACTCTTTTCTTTGATACTACTAGAAACATGACCATGTTAAAAAAAAAAAAAAAAAAAAAAAAAAAGACCCATGTCTGGCTCCCCTGGCAGCAGCAACTTTAGTGGCAGGATCTCATATATTGGGTAGCCAACAAGGACCCTGGTCAATGTTTGGAACTGACCTCACCTTCTGCATCCATTTTTATCAACTACAGAACTTTACTTCCTATGTGAAACGCAGGCTTATCTCTCCCTCTCTGGAAACTGGACCAGCACATGCACTCTGGCTTCCTTCACCCCTAAAATTTCCATTGTCCCGGGTGATGCTTCCTTGAGGTTACCCTTTACTGCCTCACACCAGATCGACTGAACAGTTTATCTTCTTTTTCTTTTTTTATCCGGAATGAGTTTGGCATTTCAAGTGCCAATACAGGAATCGCTGACATAATTATTGCCTCCTCAACTTACCACAACCTGTCTCTGGAACTGACTCACAAAATAGAAACCACAGCTCAGACTGTTACAGAGTGACAGCAACAAGTTGATTATCTTGTGGATGCAGTTTGAAATTGTAGAGGTCTTGCCACACCAGCTGCAGCTCAGGAAAGAATCTGCCTTGTGCTAGGAGAAAAATGCTGTTTCTGGGTTAACAGATTAGGAAAAGTCCAGGACCATGTTAGAGATTTTACAAACCAGGCCTCTCACCATCAGAAACATGCTACTGAGAGCTAGTTCTCCTGGGATGCCACCTGGTTCCAATTCTCATGACATCCTGTTTTTTGGGGGGATCCCTAGCTTTTGTCTTCCTTTCTCTCTTTTGTGAGCCTTGCTCACTGAATCTAGTAACCAGGTTTGTTTCCTATCACCTAGAAACTCTCAGACTTAAAATGGTCCTGCAACAGGAATATCGACCTATTTTCCCCGTCTGGACAGCCATATCCCTACACATTTCCTCTGCACACTGCAAATCCAACCTTCTGGGAGAACATGGAGGGAATCTTTTTCTGACAAAGAGCAAGAGAATGAGACACTGATGAATTCTTCATCTCATATTACCAGGAAGTAGTTACAAGAGACCCACAGTGCCCCTAGACTCAAATATTTTAGAGTCTCAATCTATTGAGGAGGGAATGTTAGTCAGTTAGACATGAGCAGAAAAAGCCCCTGGGGGAGAAAAACCTCATGCTCCAAAGACAACCCAAAATATGTATGCTAAATTTGAGCAGAGAGGACAGGAAATACCTATGAAGAAAGAATACTCAGAAACACCCCTTAAGACACCCAGTAATTGCTCATACTGTGATTAAACTGTCAGAATGTAGCTAGCTATATGCTGATAAAAAGGGGGGAAAGGGCAAAAGGAAACTTCCTAAGAGATATGCTGGCATAGTAAGTACAGATTTGAGTGCTATATGATTTTCCTAAGGTAGTGGTAATAAGCAATTCTGCCATTAAGACTCATTGATCACTGGAACTCACACATGTACATCAACTGACAGTAAGGAAGCATCTCATAGGCCTAGACAGAAACTTGGTGAGGATAAAAGGAGAGATTTACCAGGAAGCAGGAAACTCCACAAAGACAGAGGCAGACACTTAAGACAGAGGTGGGAATTTTTTGAAAGTCTATAATAAAAACTGCAACATGTAAATCTCAAGGCTATTTCCAGCTGGGCCAATCCACTCCTCCTTCGGTGTGTTATTTTCCTTTAATGAACTCCCTGCTTGCTTCATTAATTGTCTCTGGGCTGAATTGTTTCTCTCAAGAAAACAAGAAACAAGGACCTTATGTATGCTGAATTACATTAATGTAATTAATGTTTGAATTCAATAGCTGCCATAATGTCCAAATTTTTTTTCAGAGAAGGTGACCAAGAACTTGGATAAAGTTAGATGACTGAAAATAAAAACTGTACCACATGAACTGCATCCTCTAAAACAAATCTCAAATACCTCAAGATTGCAATATGAATCTCAACAAAAAAAGATCATTGCAGATTTTGAATCTACACAGATCATTCTAATATTTTTCCAACACTTAACATTTACCCTCAAAAATAGAAGATTCAGCATGAAAAATAAGTTTTGCTAAGTCATAGAAAACTGTAAAATTCTTCATCTACCATTAAGTCTTACAAATTTTATTTTGAAGATATGTTTTCAGAGATTTCAAAATTCTGATGTGTTTCTTCATATGGTGCTTACAATATGCAACCCACTTATATTTATGCTTTAATATATATTAAGGTATGTTACATTTAACACACTTTGTATTCCAATCTCATACAATTTTTCTTCAACAGAAAAACAATGCTCACTTAATCATCTTACATATGAACAGTGAATTACTCTTACTTCAATTAAGTGATCTGAATGTTGCACTGATAAGCTATAATCTCAAACACCCCAGTTAAAAACAATTTATTACATTAAAAATTCCGAACATCTCATCAGAGCCTAGAAAGTCCAAGTGAAATTACATGGCATGAAGAGAACACTGGGAAACTGTAGCCATAACACAAAGACGACGAGTGAAGCATACATAGCTGGGGATAAACACATGAAGACATCAGAAAACTAAAAATAATTAGAAAATAAAAACAGGCCAGGCACAGTGGCTGATGCCTGTAATCCCAGTACTTTTGGAGGCCGAGGTGGGTAGATCACGAGGTCAAGAGATTGAGACCATCCTGGCCAACATGGTGAAACCCTGCCTCTGCTAAAACCACAAAAATTAGCTGGGCATGGTAGTGTGCACTTGTAGTCCCAGCTACTTGGGAGGCTGAGGCAGGAGAATCGCTTGAACCCGGGAGGTGGAGATTGCAGTGAGCCAAGATCGTCCCATTGCACTTCAGCCTGGCGACCAAGTGAGACTCCGACTCAAAAAAATCTATCTATCTATCTATCTATCTATCTATCTATCTATCTATATATGGAAAATGAAATGTTCCAATAAAATATAACTATACACATTGTGAAATTACATCTAAAAAGTATTTTCTGTGCACTAATTTTTTTAAAAAAATTCTTATAATTTCTGACCAGCTCACATACTTTATGAAGTTTTAAAAAAAAAGAATCAGAAACAAGAAAAGTATACCTCTAGCATGAGCACCACATAAAAACAGGCACTTTTCGGCCGGGCGCGGTGGCTCACGCCTGTAATCCCAGCACTTTGGGAGGCCGAGGCGGGCGGATCACAAGGTCAGGAGATCGAGACCACAGTGAAACCCCGTCTCTACTAAAAATACAAAAAATTAGCCGGGCGCGGTGGTGGGCGCCTGTAGTCCCAGCTACTCAGGAGGCTGAGGCAGGAGAATGGCGTGAACCCGGGAGGCGGAGCTTGCAGTGAGCCAAGATCGCGCCACTGCACTCCAGCCTGGGCCACAGCGCGAGACTCCGTCTCAAAAAAAAAAAAAAAAAAAAAAAAAAACAGGCACTTTTCATGGGGAGATTCTCAACAATGATCCATTAGAATTTACAGTAATTACGTAAAAATAAAATATAGATTTTAATTCAGCATGTTTTAGGTTTCTAGATTTCTAGTAAATTATCCACAGTATTAATAGAAACTTCTTTGTTCCAATATTGCTATTTTCTTTGGAAAATAGGTACAAACTCTCATGCAAACACAATTGCTTGCTTCATAATTTTCTTACACCCAAGGTTTATCTTTAGAGCACAACATTTATATATTTAACTCCATGTAAATTAAAACTAGAAGTCTGTATGTTTGCAGAACATGATGCATGTTCAAAGATAAATAGGAAACATTTTTGAAAACCATTCAGGACTCAGGAATGTATGAATAATTATATTCTGATATAACTATTACATCATAAAATGACCTGTAGTAGAAAAAATTGTACGTTTGAAAATAATTGAAGTGTATAATTACATTGTAGGTAATATAAAAGATAAATGCTGGAGAAACCCCATGTCTACTAAAAATACAAAATTAGCCAGGCATGGTGGCACATGCCTGTGATCCCAGCTACTCAGGAGGCTGATTTAGGAGAATTGCTTGAACCTGGGAGGCGGAGATTGCAGTGAGCCAAGATTGCGCCATTGCACTCCGGCCTGGGCAACAAGAGCGAAACTTTGTCTCAAAAAAAAAAAAAAAAAGCTTAAGACGATGAATAACTCGTTTACTCTAATATCATTATTACATATTGTATGCCTGTATCAAAATAACCCATATACACCATAAATATATACTTACACTATGTAGCCACAAAAAATTTTTAAAAATTTAAATAAGAATAAAAATGCAACACGGGAATAATATTCATTTTACTTGCTGTTTAAAGCCATTGGAAAAAGAGACAGAAATGTCATTCAGCTATGTTATCAGATAGTACATTGTTAGCATCTCTTACCTACACCTTTCAGTAAGGTGGATAGGTGAAAGTTGCTGGCATAATACATCATTCAAGGCACAATAACTTCTACACATTAACAATTTTATTTAAAAAACTAAGGCCGGGTGTGATGGCTCATGATTGCAATCCCAGCACGTTGGGAAACTGAGGTGGGTGGATCACAAGGTCAAGACCTCAAGACCAGCCTGGTGAATATGCTGAAACCCGATCTCTACTAAAAATACAAAAATTAGCGGGGCGTGGTGGTGTACACCTGTAATCCCAGCTACTCGGAAGGCTGAGGCAGGAGAATCACTTGAACCTGGGAGGTGGAGGTTCCAGTGAGCCAAGATCATGCCACTGCACTCCAACCTGGGCAATAAGTGAGACTCTGTCTCGAAAAAAAAATTAAGTTCACACATGATCTTAAAAGAGAATTTTAAAATTTACAGCATTTTATTAATTTATTACATAAATATACAATTGGTAAAACAATTTACTACTAAAATTCAGATTGTTTCTCACCATAATGCAAAATGTTACTCTGAACACCTACCTCATGCATATCACTCTAAGTCAACCACAAAAAGCCTCACTGCTTAGATTTTCCTCAGGCATCTTTCATTTCTGTTCTTTCTCTTTCATTTTCATGTAAAAGTTCATGAATACTGCCCACCTAATGAAATTTCTAATATCTGATGCAGCAATAATTCATCACACGCTTTCACATAAATGAGAACGTTGAAATACTATAATTTTGGATTTGAATTGTTTTTCAAAACAAATAATTTTTTATTTGTTTTTATTTCAAAAAATCTATACTTTTTTTCAAGTAAAAAAATACTTTGAATGAAATGTCTTCAAAAATCTACTTCTTTTCAACTTACATATGCAGATTTTTTTTTTTTTTTTTTTTTTTTTTTAGGTAGAGTCTTCCTCTGTTGCCCAGGCTGGAGTGCAGTGGTGTAATCTCAGCTCACTGCAAGCTCTGCCTCCTGGGTTCAAGTCATTCTCCTGCCTCAGCCTCCTAAGTAGCTGGGACTACAGGTGCCCGCCACCACGCCCAGCTAATTTTTGTATTTTTAGTAGAGATGGGGTTTCACTGTGTTAGCCAGGATGGTCTCGGTCTCCTGACTCGTGATCCGCCTGCCTTGGCCTCCCAAAGTGCTGGGATTACAGGCGAGAGCCACCGCGCTCGGCCCATGAAGAAAGTTTCTAACAGGTTCAACTTTGGATTTTTTCACACTTAATATTCTGATTCCTTGTAAAGTGTTAGTTCCTTAGTTCTTTCTCCAGTAAATCCTCTGATGTTTAAATAGTCTTAATTTTAGCCTAAATATTTCTCCACATTTATTTCATCTACAAATTATCTTCTAATATAAACTCTCTAGTGTTTCTTAAGCTGCAGTTTTTGAGCAGATGTTTTTCTACATTTATAGGATTTCGCTCCAATATAAATTCTCTGATGTTGAACAAAGTTTGAGCAACTGCTTCTGTGTCTTCCGCTAGTAAAAAAAAAAATGTACACAGTAAGATCCACGATACAAGTACAGGCACTACAACCCTCTTTATATTTGTATTGTCTGTCTTAAGAACACTCTTCTTCGCTTTAATGGCCTATATTTTCTAAAAGGCCTTTCAACAGAAATTATATTTATAATGCTTTTGTTAACTATAAATTCTGATGTCTGGTAAGATGTGAGTAGACATTAATGGCTTTTGTATTTTTATATTTGTACAATTACTCTCACGTGTAAATGCTATCACATGCAAAAAGATATGAACATTGGTAAAAAGTTCTGCCACATTTTTTGTATTTCTAGTTTTCTTTAGTAGTAATTACACACAGTAAGATGTGATGAGAATTTGAAGTCTGCT
The DNA here is from genome assembly GCF_008728515.1 of Papio anubis. Taxonomy (NCBI): domain Eukaryota; kingdom Metazoa; phylum Chordata; class Mammalia; order Primates; family Cercopithecidae; genus Papio; species Papio anubis. The sequence continues at coordinate 184,638,712 of NC_044978.1, read as the reverse complement.
GGGCACAGTGGCTCATGCCTGTAATCCCAGCACTTGGTGAGGCCGAGACAGGTGGATCACAAGGTCAGGAGATCGAGACCATCCTGGCTAACATGGTGGATCCTTGTCTCTACTAAAAATACAAAAAATTAGCCTAGTGTAGTGGCAGGCGCTTGCAGTCCCAGCTACTCAGGAGGCTGAGGCAGGAGAATGGCATGAACCCAGGAGGTGGAGCTTGCAGTGAGCTGAGATCATGACACTGCACTCCAGCCTGGGGGAAAGAGCGAGACTCCATCTCAAAAAAAAAAAAAAAAAAAAAAAAAAAAAGCCAGGCACGGTGGCTCACGCCTGTAATCCCAGCACTTTGGGAGGCTGGGCAGGTGGATCACGAGGTCAGGAGATCGAGGCCATGCTAGCTACACAGTGAAACCCCATCTCTACTACAAATACAAAAAATCTGCCAGGCATGGTGGCGGGTGCCTGTAGTCCCACCTACTCGGGAGGCTGAGGCAGGAGAATAGCGTGAACCCGGGAGGCGGAGCTTGCAGTGAGCCGAGATCGTGCCAGGGCACTCCAGCCTGGGCAACAGAGTGAGACTCCATCTCAAAAAAAAAAAAAGAATTTGAAGTCTTTGCCACATTTTAAATTTTCATATGGCTTCTCACCAATGTCATTTATCTTATGTTTAGAACAGAGAGGTATGGTTAAAAGCTTTCCCACATTTTTCACATTTGTAGAGTTTCTCTCCGTTATGAATTATCTTATGATTAGAAAGGATTGAGGAGCATTTAAAGACTGCCACATTTTTCATATTGGTAAGACATTCCTCCAGTACGAGTTCTCTTATGTTTAAGAATGCTGGAGTACAGCATAAAGGCTTTTCCACATCCTTTACATTTGTATGATTTTATCTCTAGTATGAATTCTCCTGTGTACATAAAGGTTTCCGGACTGTCTAAAGGCTTTGCCACATTCTTCACATGTGTAGGGTTTCTCTCCAGTATGAATCGTCCTATGTTTAATTAGGTTGTGAAGCTATTAAAGGTTTTATGACATTCTAGATATTTATATGGTTTCTCGCCAGTATGAAATCTCTTATGTTTAGCAGAGTTTGATGATGACGTAATGACTTTGCCACATTCCTTACATTTGTAGGGGTTCTCTCCATTATGAATTTTCTCATGTTTATTCATGGGTAAGGGCTGTTTATAGGCTTTCCCACATTCTTTGCATTTGTAGGGTTTGTCTCCCATATGAATTTTCTTATGTTCATTCAGGGTTGTGGACCATCCAAAAGCTTTGCCACATTCTTCACATTTGTAGGGTTGCTCTCCAGCATTAATTTTCTTATGTTGATTCAGGTATGAGGACTGTTTGAAGGTTTTCCCACATTCTTTACATTTGTAGGGTTTTTCTCCAGTATGAATTCTCTTATTTTCATTCAGGATTGTGGACCATCCAAAAGCTTTGCCACATTCTTCACATTTGTAGAGTTTATTTCCAGTATAAATGTTCTTATGTTCATTCAGGTTTGTGGATCATTCAAAGGCTTTGCCACATTCTTCATATTTCTAGAGTTTCTCTCCAGTAAAAATTTTATTATGTTGATTAAGATATAAGGGCCGCTTAAAGGCTTTACCACATCCTTTACATTTGGGGGTTTTATCTCCAGTATGAACTATCTTACGTTTATTCAGGACTCTAGAACGTCTAAAGGCTTTGCCACACTCTTCGCATTTATAAAGTTTCTGTCCAGTATGAATTTTCTTATGTTTACTCAGGTATGTGGACCATCCAAAGGCTTTGCCACACTCTTCACATTTGTAAGGTTTATCGCCAGTATGAATTGTCTTATGTTTATTCAGGGCTCTGGAACATATAAAGGCTTTGCCACACTCTTCACATTTATAAGGTTTCTCTCCAGTATGAATTTTCTTATGTTTACTCAGGTATGCGGACCATCCAAAGGCTTTGCCACACTCTTCACATTTGTAAGGTTTCTCTCCAGTATGAATTATTTTATGTTTATTCAGGTCTGTGGACCATATAAAGGCTTTGCCACACTCTTCACATTTGTGGGGCTTCTCTCCAGTATGAATTCTCTTATGTTCATTCAGGGTAGTGAACCGACTAAAGGCTTTTCCACATTCTTCACATGGGTAGGGTTTCTCTCCAGTATGAATTCTGTTATGCTTATTAAGGGTTGCAGATTGTCTAAAGGCTTTGCCACATTGTTCACATTTGTAGGGCTTCTCTCCAGTATGAATTCTCTTATGTTCATTCAGAACTGAGGACCTACTAAAGGCTTTGCCACATTCTTCACATGTGTAGGGTTTCTCTCCAGTATGAATTCTCTTATGTTTAGTAAGGGTTGTGGACCTATTAAAGGCTTTGCCACATTCCTGACATTTGTAGAGTTTCTCTCTGGTATGAATTTTCTTATGTTTGGCAACGTTTGAGGATGAGGTAATGATTTTGCCACATTCTTCACATGTGAAGGGTTTCTCTTTAGCATGAATTCTCTTATGCTTAGTAAGGGTTGAGGACCTATTAAAGGCTTTGCCACATTCTTCATATTTGAAAGATTTCTCTTCAGTGTGAACTTTACGTTTAGCAAAGTTTGAGAATGTGGTAAAGATGTTGCCACACTGTTCACATATGAAGGGTTTCTCTCCAGTATGAATTACCTTATATTCATTAAAGACTAAATACCATTTAAAGTCTTTGCCACATTCTTCACATGTGTAGGGTTTCTCTCCAGCATGAATTCCTTTATGCTGAGTTAGGTCTGAGAACTTCTGAGATGACTTGCCACATTCTTTAAAGTGTTTCTCTCCAGTATGTCTTGTCTTATGTTGGTTTGAATTTGAAAATTTGCTAAACACTATGACATGTGCATTACACTGAAATATTTTGCTCTGGGTAGTTGACAAGCATTGACTAAATTCATTATAACCTGCTTTCTGTGCCTTCTTTTTACAGCCTTTTCTTAATTGTAAATTCTCATGTCCACATTTCTCATATCTTCTCAATATAAGTTTGTGGAATGAATCTTCTATCTCCTGCACTGGCAAAAAGTCTTGGGTGAAATGAGAACACATAGCTGAAAGAAATAAAAACAAACTATCCTGCTTACTAGATTCATATGAATATACTTTAAAAATCTAATATGTAAACTTATACAAAGTACATTAGTAAGATGGCATAACAAAATACCACAGGCCATAATTTCTTCACATACACATGTAACAAACATATACTGATCAAAATGCCTTTTAGTGAAATCTACAAATGAGTTACATGCAATGCCTCAGGTAAGCACAATGGGAAGAGCCACATAGAACAGGAAGGAAGGTTTGTTGCATTTAGCAACCACAGTTCTTCCTCCTCCCCAATATAGCACTGTGCCATTAGAAGTAAACTGTCAACTCCTGTCTTCTTACTTAGAAGAAAAATACATGTATCCTTACTTCTGGCTTTTGGGGATCTTTCAAAAACTGGTTTCTGCCTCCAATAACAAAAGAGTGCTGAAAGAAATGGTGATATACTTTGGAAGGAAAGCTTGGGTCTGCTAAGACCAAATGTACATGTTTCAAGAGCAGACTGAAGTGCTAAATACAGACAACAGAGCAAGTGATTAAAGACTCTTAAGAGGAAACATGAACAAACCCTTTTAACTAAAAAACAAACACAAAATTCTAGACAAGACACATCCTTCCAACATGTATAAGAGGTTCCCATAATCTGTATCAAAGACAACTGGCTTCAGACTATGTCAGGACAAAGCAACATTATAAAGGTTGTGATAGCTTTTTGTTAATGTCCAAATAACAAGCAAATATTATAATGTATACAAAATATTAGAACATGGTCTAATTAAACAATTTAAAATTTTTCAGAAAACAACATAAAAACAAAGATGTACAAATTTTTAAAATGTAACCTGAATAATGCTGAATAAGCTAAATGGAAACATACAACAAAATGTAATCAGAAAAATGAGAACATCAATGTAAATGTTAAAAACACAACAAACAAATCATGAAGGTGAAAAATGCAAAATAAAGACTTAGAAATTTTCAAGTTAAAAAAAAGCATGTAGAAAAGGAAGAAGCTCAACAAACTTCAACTAGGTTACACACAGATTTACAGCAAAGCACATACATAAGCAAAGTTTCAAAAATCAAACTCAAAACGGGCATCTTAGGAGCTGCAAAATAAAAGTGATGTGTTATTTATAACTGTGGTCTTCATATAACCAGCAAAACTGTCCTAAAAATGAAGAATAAAGACCTTTCAAGATAACCAAATGCTGAAAAAGTAAACATGTCTTACCAAAACAATGCTCAAGGAAGTATCTTCCCGTGAAAATAACATAATGCAGGAAAACCAAACATAATCGTATGAAAATACATAACTTTCTGAAAAAGATACGCACATACACAAAGTTCTGTACCACTATCATATTACAGAAAACATTGTAATCTCTAAAATTGTAAAGCCGAAAGCATAAAAATGATCAAACTGTTCATCATAATCTGTTAATAATATATAACAACAATATGATTACTGACATCAATAATGAAGTTCAGGGCAGATATAATGAAGAAGAATTTTCAAATTCAACTTAAGTTTTTACCAGTTTAAAATATATTATTTTAACTTAAAGAAATTTTATGTAATTCTCAAGATACCAGAAAAAAAGTATCTGTATAGATACACCAAAAAATAAGAAGTAAAGGTGTATCAATACAAAAATAAAAAAGACACTAAGGAAGACAGAAAAAGAAAATAACGGACAAAAATAAAATAATCCAGTAAAACAATAAGACGAGTAAGTCTATTTCAGCAAATTATTCAAATATTTATGAAATAAAGTTTCCATTCAAAATACATACACCAAATAAGGGGATTGATTGCCAAAATTAAAACACAAGATCCAACTTGCTTTTCTACAGGAGTCACTTGAGATGTAATGATTTTAAAAAGACTGAAAAAGGCAAAACGAAAAGATATTTCATGCAAATAACCAAATAAGAGTGTGTCCAAATTATGTAATACAAAGTACATCTTAAGTCAAAACTGTCCTATTTCATAAAATATACTTTAAAAAGTCCTAAGAAAGAAGGACATTAAACAATAATAAAATAATAAAAAGGCTCATTTACTGGGAACTAACGACAAATATGTGTACACATGTTAATATGTGTGTGTGTCTCTCCCACATTGAGTTCCAAATATACAAAGTCAATACTGACAGAATTAAAGCAAGACAAAGAGAGCAATATAATTATAGTAGGATATTTAAATATCCCAGTTTCTGTAAGGAATAATGGAATGAGATAAAACATTCATAAGGAAACAGGAGACTTGAAAGCAGTATCAAACAATTATGCCTAACAGAACTGTAGAGAACACAGCTCCGCAACAACTAAATACACACCCTTCTGAATAGCTCATAGAATATTCTCCTTGATAGACTGCATGTCAGGGCACAAAAAAAGTCTTACAGTTTTTAAAATTGAAATTTTACAGATTACTTTTAATAACCAAACTGGAATGAGAGTAGAAATAAAGAAAAGTAAACAATTTACATATTTATAGAATTTAAACAACACACACTTAAGCATGCTCTTGTTCAAAGTTTGAAATAATGAGGTCGCCAGGCACGGTGGCTCAAGCCTATAATCCCAGCACTTTGGGAGGTCAAGACGGGCGGATCACGAGGTCAGGAGATCGAGACCATCCTGGCTAAGGCGGTGAAACCCCATCTCTACTGAAAAAATACAAAAAACTAGCTGGGCGAGGTGGCGGGCACCTGTAGTCCCAGCTACTAGGGAGGCTGAGGCAGGAGAATGGCGTAAACCCAGGAGGTGGAGCTTGCAGTGAGCTGAGATCCGGCCACTGCACTCCAGCCTGGGCGACAGAGCGAGACTCCGTCTCAAAAAAAAAAAAAAAAAGAAAGAAAGAAATAATGAGGTCTAGACTGCTCAATATAATCTACAGATTAAATGCAATCCCTGGCAAATTTGTAATTAAATTCTTATAGTAATAGAAACAGCAACCCCCATATTATATGGAATTAAGAAACAGTGAAGTACCCAACAATCTTCAAAAACAGAAGCAATCTCAGAGGCTTCACAGCTCCTGATTTCAAAACACATGCAAATCTAAAGAATTAAAACAATTTAGGATGGGTATAAAGCTGAACAGCTAGATCAACTAAATAAAATCTGGCAAAAAATATGAACTCTCACACATGGTCACATGAAGAGTAATTTAGACACTCATAATTATTGCAGTATTGTTCCTGAAAGCAAATAAAAGCAATGCAGATTTCTCACTAAATTGATAAATATAATTTCAATTATTAAAATAATATTACTCAGTTTGTAAAAAGCAAAAAATATTCAAACAAGTACAATAAAGATAAATCTTGATGACATTATACAACAAAAAGTCACGAAGAGACAAATTGAATCAACTTACATAAGATATCTAAAGCAGTTGGACTTTAAAAATAAAAAATAGAATTGTTTGTATAAAGGGCGAGAAAATAGAAAAAGTACATAGTTAAGATATATTGAGTGTTAGCTTTGCAAGATAAACATTCTAAAAATATAGTGCATAAAACTGTTAATAAAATGTGACTAAGATGAATATTTAAAAATATATAAAATTTTAAATGTTATACATTTTTGAAAACAAAAACATCTAAAAGAGATAGAGGTATGAGTTTTGGAAATTATCTTCAAATCACAAAAGTGTTTCTCACACACACACAAATAGATTTACAAATAAATAGAGGGTAAAATTAGGAGAATTTCAATGACTACTCACATAAGCAGGGTAAAACCACCATTGTTACACACAAACAAAGTAAGTATACAACTTAAAAACAATATAGACATACACCTGGTGCCACATCACTGTATCCAAAATATTCCAAAAATATTCAAGGCAGGACTTCAAATACATATTTACACATGCATGGTAATTATTATTTATAGAAGACAATTCCTGGAAGCAACACAAATGTCCCTTTAGAGATCAATATCAGTTTTAAATGTGACATATACATACAATATTTATTTTAAAACAGATATTCTGACACATCTTTGTGGAGGAAAAGTTAAATATTAAATTTGAACTCAACTGAACATGACATAAACAATGGTCACCAAATCCCAGAATGGGTTATGTGAGCCCCTTGACATGTTCATCTAGCACTGTTTCAAAGAAATTTCTACTTCAATCTATTCCTTTGTGTTAGTTATTGAAAAACAACAGACATCGCAAAAACAAATTGACCTTTTTGTGTTCCTTGAGTCCAGTCATAAAGGGCCCTGACTGGGCCTCGTGCCAAACAACTCGTTACAAAAAGAGCTAGGGTCCCAGACCACACTGAAGCAAATGAGACCTCTCTCCATCTGTGCACAGATGGGTGGCGAACTCTGGAGCCCAAGCTGTTGCTTCCTGGTCTGGTGGTGAATCTTCCATAGTCTGAGTATGGTGCCTGACTCTGGAGCCCAGGCTATTGCTTCCTGGTCTAGTGGTGAATCCTCCATAGTCTGGTGAATGTAAATATATGTATCTCCTTTTTCTTCTCCCCTTCCCATTGCAATTTGTTTATTATATCATTTGCTTATATATCTTCATTGCCATTTACATGGGATAAAGGCTGTTTACCCTTAAAGGTACTGTGTGTGTGTCTTTTCTTCTCCCCTCACGCATTTCCCACGCAGGACAATCTTACAAAAACAAAGCCTAAGAACATTATCTGAAGTAAAATGAGATAGTGAAAAAAAACAGACACAGGGGCCTGGCACAGAGGCTCACGCCTGTAATCCCAGCATTTTGGGAGGCCGAGGAGGGCGGATCACAAGGTCAGAAGATCGAGACCATCCTGGCTAACATGGTGAAACCTTGTCTCTACTAAAGATACAAAAAAAAAAAAAAAAAAATTAGCAGGGCATGGTGGCAGGTGCCTGTAGTCCCAGCTACTAGGGAGGCTGAGGCAGGAGAATGGCATGAACCCAGGAGGTGGAGTTTTCAGTGAGCCGAGATCACCCCACTGCACTCAAGCCTGGGCAACAGAGCGAGATTCCATCTCAAAAAACAAAAAACAACATTATATAATTACACCAATAAGAATATAAAAATCAGTCAAAATTATAGAAATAGTAAAATGGTGTTCATCAGGAGCTGAAGAGAAAAAAATGGCAGTTTATTGTCTATAGGGTATTAAACTTTACTTTGATAAAATTAATCTAGAGATCCATTTTGAAATAATGTAAATGTACTTAACTCCACTAGACTGTACACTTGAAAACCTTTAAGCAATGTTATGTTTTTAATTACAACTAAATATTTATATCTACCTAAAAAGGTTATATTTTTGAAAAATCACCTTCAAATAAAAAGTGTTTCTCTCACAGAATAACATATAATCAAACAATAAATAGGTGGTAATTTTTTTACTGTTTCCTTGACTACTCACCTATAAAAGAAAACAGTGATGACCACCAAAAAAAAAATTTATAAACCAGGTAGAAGCATTATTTACACAGGCAAACACCACATAGATAACTTTTATAGGCTATAGAAATGTCTGAATTATACATATATTTTAAATTGCTCCAAGTGAAACCCAATGATTTTTATTTGAATTAACCACCACATGGTCATAAAAGGTACGGAGTTGAAAATTACTATAGAAATATGAAGATTAAAAACAAAAAAAAGAAATAATTGAGGAGAACCTACATGAAAAAAGAAAGACTCCCCAGTAAAATAGTTTGAAGAATAAAAAATTCTGACCTATAAAATACAGAATATAATATAGATGTAGCATAAAAACAATCCTTTAAACAACTACAGTTTTCAACTGTGACTATGTACTTATGAAGATCCAGCATTTTGAATCTTTGACATGCAATGTACAGCAGTTTAAAAAAAAAAATGGATGGTCGCAGTGGCTCACACCTTTAATCCCAGCACTTTGGAAGGCTGAGGCAGGTGGATCATGAGGTCAGGAGTTCAAGACCAGCCTGACCATCTCTACTAAAAATACAAAACAAAAAAATTAGTCGGTGTGGTAACACATGCCTGTAATCCCACCTACTCGGGAGGCTGAGGCAGGAGAATTGTTTGAACCCAGGAGGCAGAGGTTGCAGTGAGCTAAGATGGCGCCATTGTACTCCAGCCTGGGCAACAATAGTAAAAAATTTTGCCAAAAGAAAAAAGAAAAAAAGCAGCAGCAGTTATGTCCTGAAAAAGGAAATTTATAGGAGCTTTGGAATCCATGTCAAGGGCTGTATTGAAAAGGCATGCCCTTGCTTGAGTGGCATGCTTGCCCATCACGGTCCCAGCTACAGAAAAAATATGTCCAATTTTCATTGTAGACTTAGCTGTAGACCATTTGGTTTTGTTCCTGCCCCTAGCACCATCTGTGAAGACACCTAGGAGAATTTATAATGTCCTATGCCTCAGGTGAAAGGCCTTTAGAAGCTGGTTTTATCTGTGATCTGTGAATTAGCCCCAAATCCACCCTTTGCACCTGTCAGTCATGGTGTGGAAGAAATCCTGCCCAGACACTCACAGACAGAAACATCCATCTGTGCCCCTGGATGTAGGCTTGCCAGTAATTATTTGACAGTGGATCTTGACGTGGCACTATAACCTGGCTCCAAGTCCATGCAACCAAGTCCAGAAGAAGTTTTTCCTAACCTGGGACCTGCCAAAAAGCACACGTATATGTGCTCCTTTAGGCATGCTGGCTGACTTCATTCCCACTGTGAATTGTGAAGCAGTCCTATAACCAAGCTCTGGTGTCTGTCATCTAGAGTCTGGAAGAAGTCCTACCCACCTAGAAATCCAGAGGGAGAAATGCCATGAACCCAGAAACAGACCTGAAGACTTTGGTCTCAGTTATGTATCCTGAAGCAGCCCTATGAATCAGTTTCCCACCCTCTCAGATGTGGTCAAGGGTCAGTAATGCTCATCTAGGAACCTGTCCATCGACTCAGAGCAAGGGCGACACAGCAGGAGCCACACCTGCTCACATTGATTGTATCAGCACCTTAATCTGCAGATATAACTGGAGGGTTTTTTCCCTTAGTGCCAGTCATATTGATCAACATCTTGAAGAAACTTCAGTCTACTCAAAAAACAGAATCCAGAACTGTCTGATGCCCTGATGACAGGTGTGCAAGCAGGAATTTCACTGCAAACCCAGTAGTAGTTATGTGACTGGATTCCAAAGCACTTTATTGCAATCTCAGTGGAAATCTCATCAGCCCAGAAATCCAGTAAGAGAAGATATTTACCTCCTCAAACTAGTCTATAATGACTGAAACAGGTATTTACTCCTTCAGATGCAAGAACATCAAAACAAGGCTTCACAAATTATGAAGGATCAGGCAAACATAACAGCATGAAAGGAAACTAAAAATGCTCCAGGAACCACTAACAATAAAACACAGAACTAAATAATGGCCAGCAGAGAATTTAAAATAATTTTCTTTAAAAATCTCGATAAGATGCAAAAGTACACAGATTACTAAATTTTTTGCAACAATGCATGGAGAAAACAAATTATAATAAAGAAAACCATTAAAAAATAACCAAGAAGATATGCTGGAGCTGCACTACACAATAGTAGAACTAAAATATGTAACAGAAAGCGTTAACAGGAGACTCGGTTATACAGGGGAAAAAAATCAGCAAACTTAAAAGTCATTTGAAAGTTCCTGTGGCCGGGCGCGGTGGCTCAAGCCTGTAATCCCAGCACTTTGGGAGGCCGAGACGGGCGGATCACGAGGTCAGGAGATCAAGACCGTCCTGGCTAACACGGTGAAACCCCGTCTCTACTAAAAAATACAAAAAACTAGCCGGGCGAGGTGGCGGGCGCCTGTAGTCCCAGCTACTCGGGAGGCTGAGGCAGGAGAATGGCGTAAACCCGGGAGGCGGAGCTTGTAGTGAGCCGAGATCCGGCCACTGCACTCCAGCCTGGGCGACAGAGCGAGACTCCGTCTCAAAAAAAAAAAAAAAAAAAAAAAAAAGAAAGTTCCTAATTAGAATTAAAAAACACACACACAAAGTGAATAAAGCATAGAGCTTCAATAATTTGTTAATGATATATAATATAAAAAGATGTAAAGTGTGACATAAACAGTGTGTTAAAGGTAGTAAACTGTTTACTATTTTTATACCTAGAAGTTAACTTTTGCTTGAGGCCAGGAGTTCAAAACCAGCCTGGTCAATATAGCAGGACCTTGTCTCTAAAATAAATACCTGAATAAAATAAAATAAAGATTTCAGAAAGCTATTTATTCTTTTTGAAAAAATAAGTAGTTGGGCCTGATAATGCATGCCTGTAAACCTAGCACTTTGGGAGGCCAAGGCAGGTAGATTTCTTGAGCCCAGAAATTCAAGACCAACCTGAGCAACATGGCAAAACCCTGTCTCTACAAAAAATACCAAAAAAATTAGCTGGACATGGTGGCATGTGCTTGTAATCCCAGCTACTCGGGAGGCTGAGATGGGAAAATTGTTTGATATTGGGGAGTTCGAGGCTGCACTGAGCTGTGACTCCATCGCTGCACAACATCCTGAGAAGCAAAGTAAGATCCTATGTGGGTAAAGAAGAAGTTAGATTGTTACCTTAAGCTAGACTTTTTAAACTATGAGATATTTTATGTCTCTTGGAAATTATGGAAAAAAAAAAAAAGTTGAAGATACACACACAAAAGAAACCAAAGCATATAACAAGAAAAATGAAACAAACTCAATACCATACAAGGAAGGTTAGCATGAAAGAACTGAAAAACAGAAACTACTAAATGGTCAGAAAACAATGAACAAAATGATAGTAATAAGTTCTTATCAATCAGTAATTCCTTTAAATATAAAAAAATTTAGTTATCCAATAAAATCACACCGCTATGGTTTGAGTTTCCCCTCCAAAATTCATGTTAAAATGTAACTGCCATTGTGAGAAAATTAATAAGTGAGGCCTTTAAGAAGTTATAAGGTCATGAGAGGATCAGTATCATTATTCCACGAGTGGGTTAGTCATCATGAGTGGGTCTATCATAAAAGTGAGCTCTGGTGTACACCTTCCATCAGACTCAACACTTTGGTCATGTTGTGATGTGGAAATATGATTGTCATCAGATGGGAATGATATGCTCTTGGACTTCTCAGCATCCGAGATTGTGAGCTACGTAAACTTCTATTCTTTATAAATTACCGATTGTAGGATATTCTGTTATTAATGCAAAAAATAAACTAAAACACTCATGAAATGTCTGAGTAGATTTAAAAAATCAACAACATGCTGCGCACAAGCGACTTATTTTAGATGTAAGGAAATACATAGGTTAGTGGTTCAAGGATGAAAAAAAATTCCATGCCAGTAATAACTAAAACAGTGTAGGAGAGGCTATATTTACATCAGACAAAATAGACTTCTAAAAACAACTGCCACAAAAAAAACTTCATGATATAGTCATAAGAGGCTAATCTGTCAGAAGAATGTAACAATTAAAAATATATATGTACCCAATATTGAAGCACATAAATATATAAACATATATTAAAAGAACTGGAGAAACAGAAAAACATAGTATGAGGGGACTATATTGCCCTACTTAATACATCATTCAGACAGAAAGTTAGTAAGAAAACAATTACTTGCATAGCACTATAAAACAACTGCACCAAAAAGACATATATAGAACATTTCATCCAAAAGAATAATTTATATTCTTCTCAAACACACATGGAACATTCTCTAGGATACATCATAAATCTGGCCCACAACAAAGACATACAAGTCTTTTTATTTTTTCAGAGACTGAAATCATATCAAGTTATTTGTGTTTTTTTAGTTTTTTTGAGACAGAGTCTTGCTCTGTTGCCCAGGCTGGAGTGCAGTGGCACGATCTCGACTCACTGCAAGCTCCACCTCCCAGGTTCACGCCATTCTCCTGCCTTAGCCTCCTGAGTAGCTGGGACTACAGGCACCCGCCACCACACCCGGCTAATTTTTTGGTATTTTTAGTAGAGACAGGGTTTCACCTTGTTAGCCAGGCTGGTCTTGATCTCCTAACCTCGTGATCCACCCACCTCAGCCTCCCAAAGTGCTGGGATTACAGGTGTAAGCCACCAAGCCCAGCTTGAAATCATATCAAGTTTTTAAAACTACAGTTTTATAAATGAGAAACCAATAGCAGAGTGAACATTGAAAATCCTTACAAATATGTATATATTAGACAACATGTTTCTGAACAACCGATGGGTCAAAGAAGAAAAAGAAAAGAAAAATCAAAAAGTATCTTGAAACAAATGAAAATAGAAACAGGACATATCAAAAGAATGTAAAAACAGCAATTATAAGAAAGAATTTTATAGTAATATATTTTTATATGAAACAAGATCTCAAACACTGTAACTTTAATTCTTAAATAACTTGAAAAAGAATAATCTCAATGTCAGGATAATAAAGAAAATAATAAAAAATAGAAAAGAAACAAATTAGAGACATAGAAGACAACAAAGGCTGGGCACAGTGGCTCATGCCTGTAATCCCAGCTCTTTGGGAGGCTGAGGTGGGCGGATCACAAGATCAGGCAATCGAGACCTGCCTGGCCAACAGGGTGAAACCTTGTCTCTACTAAAAATACAAAAATTCACCGGGCGTTGTGGTGGGCACCTGTAATCCCAGCTACTCAGGAGGCTGAGGCAGAAGAATCGCTTGAACCCAGGAGGCAGAGGTTGTGGTGAGCCAAGATCATACCACTGCACTCCAGCCTGGGTCACAGAGTGAGACTCTGTCTCAAAAAAAAAAAAAAAAAAAAGAAGAAGAAGAAGAAACAAACAAAAAACATCAAAAAAGATAAAAGGCAGAGAAATAATTTACATATAAAAGTTTTATAAGTCAAATATTTTAAGAAAAGGAAGGAGTAAATACGTTTCCTTTTTTCCAGCTGGAGGATTAAGTCTGTTTTTCTGTTTTACATTTATATTTGCAATAACCACATCCAACAATTTTGCCTTGAATTCACGGACATCTGATTTCCAACAGGGCCTGGATTTAGGCACCTGTAGAGTGACCTGGGGCATACTGTGTTCACAGGAAAGAGTGTTTGTGAGGGAAAAAATGCAGAATAAGAAAAGATGTTATCAAGAACCCATGAGTGAGGGTCAGTGCACAGTTGGAGAAAGGACTGGTTACTGCTATAGATACTGGACCCGGCAGGGCAGCTCTGACTTATAAATGTGTGCGTGCAGGGAGATCAGATGGTCAGGTGATCCAGAAGCCTAGGCTACTGGAGGAAACAGGTTACTAGTGCAGATTCAAGATCTGAGAGGCAGAAAGAACCCGAGTCTTCTGGGCACTTACTTATGTTTCCTATTATTGGAAAACTCTAGAAGCAGAGGTGCTCTCAGCACAATTTCTGAGAATGAAGCTTTGTCATGAGAGAAGTGTGGCCACATCATTGCCTAGTGTGCATGTGTGTAAATGTGCAGAAATCACTTTATAGCAAAAGGGGTGAGAACTCCTTCCCTTTGAGTCCTCAGTCTCCTCTCACCCCTGGAGGATACCTAGAATCACAAGACGATTCACAGTGTGACAGCTTCTGTGCAAAATTTTAAACTCTCCATTCTCCAACAGACCCACAGTCTCCCTCCAACTAAGGCTGCTGTGATATCGTTATGTATTTTTGAGACAATGTCTCACTTTGTCACCCAGGATAGAGTACAGTGGCACAATCTCAGCTCATGCCAGACTTGACCTCCCAGGGTTCAGGTGATCCTCCTGCCTCAGCCTCCAAGTAGCTGGAACTACAGGTGCATGCCACCATGCCCAGCTAATGTTTTTCTATTTTTTGGTAGAGATGGGATTTCACCATATTGCTTAGGCATGGTGCAACCAGGAGGAACTCCCAATTCTATGCTTCTTCCTCTGTGTGAAGATGAGTTTTGTCTCCCCTGACAAAGACTGCTGAAGGTGGTATACTTTAAATTACAAAGAAGCAATCCTAAAATTGTATCAGAATTAAAGAGACCAGAAGTGCTCAACAATTGTCAAAAAGAGACACATCAGAAGCATCATACATCATGACTTTAAAAACTTATTATGAAGCTATAGTTATTGAAATAGTTTATAACTAGATTCAAAAAAGACAATGCCAGTGAACAGAATAGAGCATGTAAATAATCCCTTGCGTGTATTATCAAAGAAAGAGTAACTTACACATCCATATTCGTTGTATTATCTACAAAAGTGAAAAAAAACTTTTCTTAATAAATGACAATTTTGAATATACAAATAATTATTATTCAGCTTCTTAAAAGCAGAAGTTTTTCTATATCCACAATAAGGATACATTTTTAAGACTTTATTTATGTGGAGGAAGCCAGGAACAAGAAGACAAGTACTATGTAATTCCACTTATGTAAGATATCTAAAGTAGTTAAACGCTTAGAAACAGACTAAACTGTGACAGGGGTTAAGTGGAGAAGAAAATGAGTAGTTGTTTAATGGACAACCTGCTAGAACGCAAAACAACTTTTTTTTTTAACTTTATTTTAGGATGGGGGTACATGTGCAGGTTTGTTATACAGGTAAACTTGGGTCATGAAGGTTTGTTGTACAGATTATTTGTCATCAAGGTATTAAGCCTGGTATGCATTAAAGATTGAATTATACAATACATCCTTTCAGACCACATGGAATAAAACTAGAAATCGGCAGGGCTCAGTGGCTCACGCCTGTAATGCCAGCACTTTGGGAGGCCAAGGCGGGTGAATCACCAGGTCAGGAGATCAAGACCATCCCGGCTAACACGGTGAAACCCTGCTTCTACTAAAAATACAAAAAAATTAGCCAGGTGCGGCGGCAGATGCCTGTAGTCCCAGCTACTCCCAGCCAAGATGCTGCCACTGCACTCCAGCCTGGGCGACAGAACAAGACTCTGTCTCAAAACAAAACAAAGCAAAACAAAAACTAGAAATCAAAAGCAGAAGCAAAATTGCCAAATCCAAAAATATATGAAACTTAACATTTTTTTTTTTTGAGATGGACTTTTGCTCTTGTTGCCCAGGCTGGAATGCAATGGAGTGATCTTGGCTCACTGCAACCTCCACCCCGCAGGTTGAGGTGATTCTCCTGCCTCAGCCTCCTGAGTGGCTGGGATTAGAGGCGTGTGCCAACACGTCCAGCTAATTTTTGTATTTGTAGTAGAGACGGGGTTTCGCCATGTTGTCCGGGGTAGTCTCGAACTCCTGACCTCTGGTGATCCACCCGCCTCAGCCTCCCAAAGTGCTAGGATTACAGGTGTGAGCCACCATGCCTGGCCAACACACTCTTGAACATACTCTTCTTTATGTCAGGAGACTTAATATTGTTAAATGACAACACTACCCAGTGATATTCAAATTCAATGTAATCCTGATGAAAACACAAATACTTTTTGAAAACTATATATATATATTTTTTAAGACAGAGTCTCCCTCTGTCACCCCAGGCTGGAGTGCAGTGGTGAAATCTTGGCTCACTGCAAGCTCCACCTCCCGGGTTCACGCCATTCTCCTACCTCAGCCTCCTGAGTAGCTGGGACTACAGACATCTGCCACCACACACGGCTAATTTTTTTGTATTTTCAGTAGAGACAGGGTTTCACCGTGTTAGCCAGGATGGTCTCGATCTGACCTCATGATCTGCCCACCTCGGCCTTCCAAAGTGCTGGAATTACAGACATGAGTCAAAAACAAACCATCATGTATATGCTCAAATGATCCTCAACAAGGTTGCTATAACCATACAATAAGAAAAAGACAGTCTCTTCAATAAATGGTGTTGGAATACTCTGTATCCACATGAAAAAAATTGAGGTTAGATCCTTCCCCTGAACCATGTACAAAAACTCTTTAGTGAGTTAAATATTGAAATGTAAGAATTATAACTCTACAATTTTTAGAAGAAAATACAGGAATAACTTACCTATAACATCAAACACATGAGCAACAAATTTAAAACCACAGAAAAATGAGACTATATTAAATTTATCTCCACACATTAACATAAACACTTAGTAAGAGTCCCATGTAAGAAGCACAAAAGCAAAAAATTAAAAATTATGTATTTGACAAAAGTTAACATTTCAGAATAAACAATTCCAAAAAATCAGCAAAGAATAAGTAACATGATTAACAAACAGACAACAGATTAAAATGTTCCTCCAAAGATTAAATACATATAACAATTATTGAGAAAATTTCTAATTTTTAGAATAATGTTAAGGCAAAAACACAATAGGTTATTATTGTTCATTAATTAGGATGGCCAATATCAAGCAAAAAAAAATGTTGTAATTAATGTAGGGAAACTGAAACACTTGTGCACTGCTGGTGGGGAAAAAGTGATGCAACCACCTGAAAAAAATGTATGGAGGTTCCTCCAAAAACTAAAAATGAAGTTATTATATGAGCCAGTAATTCTACTCCTGAGCACCTATTCAAAATATCCAAAGTATATCTGAAAGAAATATTTGTACATCCATATTATTGCAACAATATTCACTGTATTAGTTTATCCTCGTATTGCTATAAATACCTGACACTGGAAAACTTGTTTTTAAAAAGAAGTTTAATTGGCTCATGGATCTGCAGGCTGTACAGGAGGCATAGCAGCTTCTGTTTCTCAGGAGGCCCCAAAAAGTTTCCAATCATGGTAGGAAGCAAAACAAGAGTGAGTCATCTCACACAGTAGGAGCAGAAGCAAGAGAGAGTGTGGAGGAAGGTGCTTTTAGAAAATGAGATCTCTTTAGTTATTAAAAGAAAACTGCAGAATTCTTCATTGGTTTTCCTTTACCTCATGATTTCTGTGAAGTGAGACTTGTGTAGTGGGAAGAAGGAATTAGACACTCTACCTGCCACCCTGCATGTGTGTGCACTTGCACACATGCTGTCTACATGTAATCTACTCCCTTTACTTGCCTTTGAAACTGGTAAGGTTAAAATAGGGCAGAAATCCTACATGTTGCAATGATAGCTTTTTGGAAAATTTAAGAAATCAAACTTTGCAGGCTCTCCATCTTGATTTATGCTTGAGTTGTTATGTGCCATATTTGCTTTGATTACCAGAAGTTTTACTAAAATGCTGAAGAAATAATTCACTTTCATCTGCTTTCTAGATTCTGTGCATCTCAGTTCATAAAGCAAAGCTTGTTGATAGCATAGTTTTCTAAATGCTGCAAAGCCATTACCACTACAAAGAAGTTTGAATGAGGGATTTTTTTCTTTGTTAAAATAGTTCATGTTTCTGTAGAAATTTCACTTTTAGATTGAACTGCAATGGATAAGCTATCAAAAATAAAAAGAAAATGCTATCTCAGGAGTAATCATTCACTATGGCAAAGACAGTACCAAAGTGGATGGTGCTAAACGATTCATGAGAAGCCAACCCTATAATCCAATCACCTCCCATCAGGCCCCACCTATATTAGGGCTTACAACTTGATGTGAGATTTGAATGGGGATATAGATCCAAACCACATTATTTACAAAAGCCAAAACATGAAAAAACTCAAACATCCTTCAACAGCTGAATAATTTAAAAAGATGTGGTTTACACATACAATAAAAAATTATTTACACACAAATGAAAATATCTTGTCAGATACTACAATATGGATAAATCTTAAAGCCATTATTTTAAGTGAAATAAAACACTAACGAAGTGACAGTTTATGAGGTTCCACTTATATAAGATATTTTATGTAGTAAACTCCTAGAAAACGTAAGTAGCAAATTGCTTGCCTGTAGTTAGGGTTGTGAAACCCCAGTGGAGTCAAAGATCAAGGGGGTTTATTAGGAAAAAGCAGGCCCTCACCAGGTGGCCAACTCAAGAGCCCATAGACATGGCTACAGACAAGGAAATGATGCACGGAGCTTGGTCTTACTGAAGATTCCAAAGCAGTTCTGTAACCTCTCTCAAATTCAGTCTCAGCTATAGTCCAGAAGTGGTCCTTCCCATCAAGAGACCTGCAGGAAGACACAGCCAGCCACGGCCCTGGAGGCAAGCCTGCAGATCCTGGTCTCAGCTGTGGTCCCTGAAGCAGCCCTGTGACTCAGTTCTAGCCATATGTAGTCACAGTCTGTGGCCATTCGTACACACTCAGAGGCCCACAGAGAGACCTGTAAAAACTGTTCCCAGGTAGTCAGCAAAAGCCAAACCCATTCATACACCTGGTATTTGGGCCATAATATGCAGACAAACTTCAAAACCCTAGCCTACTGCCTGCCATATAGATTAATGTCCTCAAGGAAATCTAATCTTTCCAGGGCCCAGAAAGAATCCATAACTGTCCAAATCTCTGGCAACACAACCATCAAACGCAGAACGCACAACAGACCCAGCATCACCCTTGTGACCCAGCTACAACCCTTCTCTGCAAACCCAGAGATAATCTCATCATCCTGGGGACCCAACAAAAGGAGATGTTTACCTGCCAAAAAAATAGATCATAGAAACTGTAAATCATTGTTAAATCCTTAAAATATACAGACACAGGGTTGCTTCAGGGACCACAGCTGAGGCCCAGATCTACAAGCATGCTTCCAGGACCACAGCTTCTATCTTAACATATTACCAAAAGTTTGTATCAGAACAATTAGGCAAGGAAAAGGGGAACAAGGCTCTCCTGCTTTCAAAAGAAGTAAAAATGTTACTGTTTGTAGATAATATGATCATGCATATACATGAAATCCTAGACTAGAATAACAAAAACTGAATAAAGGCATTCATGAAGGTACAAGGATACATAATCAACATACAAATATTTGTGGAGTTTTTTGGTTTGTGTTTATGAGGCAGGGTCTTACTACAAGGCCCAGGCTCATCTCAAACTCCAGTGCTCAAGTGATCCACATGCCTTGGCCTCTGTAAGTGCTGGAATTACAAAAATGAACAATATACCTGGCCCAACATACAAATATTTGTTTCATGTCCATAAAGGAACAAAATTTCCAAAAAAAGAAAACATTCAATTTGCAATACTATAAAAATTAATTCAAAATAAATTTAACCAATGAAAAAATTTATACACTAAATACAAGATATAAAATCTAGTTTATAATAATAAATTTAGACACTAAATACAATAATGACAAAACTGAAGCAGACACAAATAAATAAAAACATATTCCATTAGGATAACAGATACTGTCAAAGTATATTATCGAAAGTGATTTGTAGATTCAAATGGATCCCTACCAAATTTTAGTGGCCTTTTTCACAGTAATAGTAAACACAATTGTAAAATTTAAGTGTAACCTTAAACAACTGTAAATAACCTGAGCCATCTTGAGAAAGAACAAAGCTAAGGTCATCATACCTTCTAATTTTAAACTTTATTTAAAGCTTATAGTAAGCAAAAGAGTATGGTATGTGCATAAATACAGATATAAAAACCAAGGGAACAGAATAGACAGCCCAGAAACAAATCCATGCATACAAGGTCAACTAATTTTGGCAAGGGAAGCATGAATATACGATGCAGAAATTATAGTCTTGTCAATACATGGTGCCAGAAAAACTGGATATCCACAAGCAAAAGAATAAAAGTAGATCATTTTCTTACACCATACCCCAAAATTAACTCAAAATGAAACATTTAAATGTAAGATAAAAAACCTTAGAACTCCTAAAGAACATATATGGAAAAGCCCTGTTGATACTGGCCTTGGCAATAACTTTTTTGATATGCCGTCAAAAGCACAGCAACAAAAGAAAACACAAGTGGGACTGTATCAAAGTAAACTGCTTCTGCACAGTAAAGAAAAAGAAAACAAAATTTCTAAAAACCCTACAGGATATAAATATTTGCAAGCGATATATCTGATAAAAAATTTGGGAGGCCAAGGCAGGCAGATCACCTGAGGTCAGGAGTTTGAGACCAGCCTGACCAACGTGAAGAAACCCCATCTCTATTAAAAATACAAAATTAGCCAGGCATTGTGGGGCATGCCTGTAATCTCAGCTATCTGGGAGGCTGAGGCAGAAAAATCACTTGATCCCAGGAGGCGGAGGGTGCAGTGAGCTGAGATCGCACCACTGCACTCCAGCCTGGGAAACAAGAGCAAAACTCCGTCTTTAAAAAAAAGTTAATATCCATATCCAAAATGTATAAGAAACTTTTACAATTCAAAGCAAAACAATAATGATGATGATAAGCCATTCAAAAATAGGCAAAAGGTTAGATTTTTTCCCCCAAAGAAGACATACATACAAGGTAAGTGCTATATGCTGTTGGTGAGATATAAATTGATAACGTCATCATAAAAAACAGCACAAAGGACGGGCATAGTGGCTCACATCTGTAATCCCAGCACTTCGGGAGGCTGAGATGGGCGGATCACGAGGTCAGGAGATCGAGACCGTCCTGGCTAACATGGTGAAACCCCATCTCTACAAAAAAAAAAAAATTAGCTGGGCGTGGTGGTGGGCGCCTGTAGCCCCAGCTACTTGGGAGGCTGAGGCAGGAGAACGGCGTGAACCCAGGAGGCAGAGGTTGCAGTAAGCCAAGATCACCCCACTGCACTCCAGCCTGGGCAACAGAGCAAGACTCCGACTCAAAAAAAAAAAAACAAACAAACAAACAGTAAAAAGTAAAAATGGAAATATCATATAATCCAGCAATACCACTTCTGGGTATACTACCAAAGGAAATTAGCACCTTGAAGAAGTATCTTCAGCCCCGTGTTCATTGTAGCATATTTACAATAGCCAAAATATGGGGGGGGGGTGTATATACACACACACACATATATATATACACACATACAGTAGAATACTATTCAGCCATAAAAGAAAAGGAAATCTAGCCATTTACAACATGGATAGATCTGGAGGACATCATGCTAAATTAAATCAGCCAAACACAGACAGACAAAGAAACTGCTGCTGCTTCTCACTTAGATGGGGAATCTAAAAATGTAAACTCATAAAAGCAGAAAGTAGAATGGTGGTTGTTGGTGCCTAGGGGTGGGATCATAATGAGATGTTGTTCAAAGAGTACAAATTTTTAGTTATAAGTTGAATAAGTCTGAGAAATCTAATGTACAATAGCATTAGATTAGCAAAATAGCATTGTGTTTATAGTTAGTAATACTATAATGTATACTTACAATTTGCTACAACAGTAGGCCTTAAGTGTTTTTATTACCAAAAAAAAAAAAAAAATGGTTATCTATGTAGGTAATAGATGTGCTGATCAACCTGACTATATTTTACAATAAAATATATGCATATCAAATTATTACAAAATATGTGCATATCATTACATTGTAAACATTAAATACAGTTATACTATTTTTACCAGAAAAATCCATATCACACATACACAGATGTACAGTAAGTTCTCACTTAATGTAAAAAACAGGTTCTTGAAAACGGCAACTATAAATGAAGCAATGTTGCTATATACCAAACATAACTCTTGTTTATATCAATTAAACGCTAGTAAAATTTGTTTGTTTGAGACAGAGTTCTGCTCATGTCATCTAGACTGGAGTGCAATGGCGTGATCTCGGCTCAATGCAACCACTGCCTCCCAGGTTCAAGTGATTCTCCGGCCCCAGCCTCTCAAGTAGCTGGATTACAGGCGCCCCCTCACCATGCCCAGCTAACTTTTTTTATTTTTAGTAGAGATGGGGTTTTGCCATGTTGGCCAGGCTGGTCTTGAATTCCTACCCTCATGATCCACCTGCCTCAGCCTCCCAAAGTGCTGGGATTACAGGCGTGAGCCAACGCACCCAGCCCTAAGATTCGCTTTCTAAAATGATACGTTGCTTCACTTAGTTCCCAAGAATCTATCAACAATGTTAAGAATTTACTATACACGGTGGCTCAAGCCTGTAATCCCAGCACTTTGGGAGGCCGAGACGGGCGGATCACGAGGTCAGGAGATCGAGACCATCCTGGCTAACACGGTGAAACCCCATCTCTACTAAAAAATACAAAAAACTAGCCGGGTGAGATGGCGGGCGCCTGTAGTCCCAGCTACTCAGGAGGCTGAGGCAGGAGAATGACGTGAACCCAGGAGGCGGAGCTTGCA
Source organism: Papio anubis (assembly GCF_008728515.1). Classification (NCBI taxonomy): domain Eukaryota; kingdom Metazoa; phylum Chordata; class Mammalia; order Primates; family Cercopithecidae; genus Papio; species Papio anubis. Next base: position 184,615,607 of record NC_044978.1, on the reverse strand, counting down.
TTGAGCTGAGATCTGGCCACTGCACTCCAGCCTGGGCAAGAGAGCCAGACTCCGCCTAAAAAAAAAAAAAAAAAAAATTTACTATACACATATATAACTTATTTAGGTATATGTGAGAGAAACATATTTTTATATAGCTATAGATAGACAGATACATCTCAATGACAGAATCTCAGGCTTCCTACTAAATAAGACAAAATTATAACCGTTACTAAGAAATAAGGTAACGATTGAATGCTTAATATTAGCAATGTTCTAAGCTGGTTAATGTCATAGTACATTTAAGAAATCTAGAAGGTGAGTAAATATTTTAATCCAGTGGGGGCCAAACCTTTGAATGAGAGGGCTTTTTTGCTTATCTAAGGTGGTGGATATCACAAAAATTATTCACCAACCTTTTTCTTTAAGTTCATCAGCTATCATTAGTATTAATGTATTTTATGTCTGGCTCAAGACAATTCTTCCAATGTGGCCCAAGGAAGCCAAAATATTGGAAACCTGTGCTTTAAACTATATTATAATTTGAAAATTTGCACATACAGAGTTTAAACCACAAATCTCAGTTTATACTAAAACAATAACATTCTGAAGTAACATTACATTTTTTTCATATTTAGGAAAATGCTTATTCTGATAAAACTGCTGAGTAAGAATTTTTGTAGAATTATATTTGCAACCTCTATAGGATTAAAAATCACTAAGCAGAAAAGATACAACATCTCTCTCTGGTGTTCCTGGGATTTCTGAACCAAATTCCAATATGTCCACTACTCACCTTACACATTTTAGACACGATACAAAAAGAATATTTGAAAAAAATACATTGACATAGAGCTCAATATACACATATTTCTATGTTTCCAAAAGCAATGGAACAGCAGTCAGATCATGCAGCCCCTTATAAACAATAAAGCAGACATTGGCTCTCCCTGTAAACTTGAAGGGAGATCACTAAAGAAAAAAGAGAATTCTTAGAAGATTTAACAGCGTGGGACAAAAGATGTCCCTATTCGTGAATATGAGAAAAAAATGCAGCCTTTTCAGAAATTATTTACATTGGAGCAGAGTTTCCCAAACTACATTTGAAGGCCTGGCTTCCTTCTTGACCTTGTTCCCCTGGCCTATGTCCTCTCCTTCATTCACTGTCACCTACCTGGGTGTTTGGCTACTGTCTCATGTATCTTCACATTGTAGGGCTCCTTTCTTTGCTCCAGAAAGGTGACCAGGTCTGGGTTAGAGATAGCAACACCTGTTTTAGTTTTAAAAATTAACATGACTACTGTTAGGGATTCTCCAATTACCTACCTAATACTATACTAAGCAGAAAAGAGAAATTATGGAAGATCTTAGATAATCCAAAAATTGTTTCCTGACAGAATCCTTAAAATATTTAAGTATTTTAAATCTGTGGGTTCTAAGTTCCACTACCAAGTACTACTGAATCAAAATAAGCAGTGCAAACTGTATTTTAAGATGTGGGAAACAATATTTTATGTCATTGAATTTCGAGAATTACCACTAACCTAGAATGGAGGACACAAATTAGCTCAAGAAAAGAGAAGGTTTACATAAAGATAAAACTTCTTAACAATATTCTTTTTTACACCAGAAAACTCCCAATAGTTTCTTAAAGAAAGAAACTGAAATTAATTCACACAAAGCAGAAGCTCCCAAGAGACATTCTACAAAAATAGAAAATCAAACTCTGAGGGAGTATTAGGAATTATGTATTGAAGTTATCCTCACCCAGGGAGACCAGGTTTCTGTAGTTCTCCAACATCACATCTCTATATAAATTCTGCTGTGCAGGATCCAGGCATTTCCACTCTTCTGGAGAGAATTCTATGGCCACATCCCTGAATGTTAAGTGTTCCTGAAAATATATATGTATCAAGTGACAGAGGTCTTAATTTGACTACAGGTGAAATGAGTTAAGAGAACTAGTTCTGACATGTGACTGACTGGGATTATCTGACAAAATAACTTTCAACACAGTAATGTTCTCTAAAGTATTCTATAGCTCCGTGGAAAAAGGAAGGCATTCCAACAGTTCCTGTTCCTGCAATAAAAATAATGGGCTACACTGACCTGCCCCTACCAAAACCAAGCAGAGTAGGCCCTGTGACCTCCTGGAAAAAAGATTGAGGCCGGGCGCGGTGGCTCAAGCCTGTAATCCCAGCACTTTGGGAGGCCGAGATGGGCGGATCACAAGGTCAGGAGATCAAGACCATCCTGGCTGACACGGTGAAACCCCGTCTCTACTAAAAAATACAAAAACTTAGCCGGGCGAGGTGGCGGGCGCCTGTAGTCCCAGCTACTCGGGAGGCTGAGGCAGGAGAATGGCGTAAACCCAGGAGGTGGAGCTTGCAGTGAGCTGAGATCTGGCCACTGCACTCCAGCCTTGGCGACAGAGCGAGACTCCGTCTCAAAAAAAAAAAAAAAAAAAAAAAGATTGAACTCACCTCTCATGAAAGTATCTGGAATGCCTCACGCTTGACCTTGGCCTCGCTGTAATATGCAAGGAACTTAATTTAAAAATCAGAAATGTTTCCACCCAGAACAACAGACGGGGTCTGTGAGGAGGGCACAAGTGATTACTCTTCAAATTGTACATGTGATCCTACTGGAAGACTGTGCTGAGAGTCACTTAGCTAAGCACTGCCTCTCAAGCTTCAATGCACATAATAATTATTTGATATTCTAGGCCTCACTGTAACAAAATTTTGCAGGTTTGAAGAGTTCATGAATTAGCTTCTCATAGCAAGTCTTCTGTTAATGCTGATGTTCCTCCACCTAGACACATTATATTACCACTCGGCTAGAGAAAGCAGGCACAGCACAGTCCCTTACCCCAACAACCTTATCACAACACAAATACTTTTCATCCCAAGACAAGACCACAAATCATCATCCTGAAGCATTAGCATTCTCTGCCGGATGTTTAAGTTCACAGAGGCTGGAGATGGTGTCAATGTCTGAGTAAGTCTGCATTTGAAAAACAACATGTGGTCCAGGCGCAGTGGCTCATGCCTGTAAATCCCAGCACTTTGGGAGGCAGAGGCGGGGGGATCACAAGGTCAGGAGTTTGAGACCAGCCTGGCCAATATGGTGAAACCCCGTCTCTACCAGAAATACAAAAATTAGCCGGGCGTAGTGGCGTGCGCCTGTAATCCCAGCTACTCAGGAGACTGAGGCAGAAGAGTCACTTGAATCCAGGAGGTGGAGGCTGCAGTGAGCCGAGATCACGCCACTGCACTCCACCTGGGCGACACATTGAGACTCCATCTCAAAAAAAAGAAAGAAAGAAAAAAAAAAACATGTGCGCCTGCATTAATGCGATATTGATGGAGCACGTACTATGTACTCAGGAGTATGTCACAGAGCACTGTGCTGAGACAATCACATTATGTGTTAATTCTCAGGACATCCTGGGAGGTGGGCACTAGGTGTCCAATACTTCTCAGGATTTAAATGCAGGGCCCAAAATTACCATTTCCTTTCCATTTTCCTACCACTGATTTGTTTTTTAAAGGTATAGAATAACCACTCAATATAAATACATCACAAAGAAACAAAGGGTGTATTAAATGCAATTCAGAGAAATTTATTTTTGTGTTTGTATTTAAGATTTGTGGAAAAACAAAACAAAACAAAACAAAAAAAACACTAAAACTGCAGAGATGACAGGTTGCTGGATGAGATGTCTCCAGAAACACTGGCTTTAATTGTATAAAAAAGATTTTAAGGCCCAAAAGTATACAGCTTTTCCCCATTTATCTGCTTTTGTGTTTCAGGAAATTGGGAGCACCAGCTCTGGGGAAGCAGTAGGAGTAGTCACTCCAAACTCTGATCTCCTCTAAGCAATTCCGAGAGATTTCAGTGTGGGGTCAGACCTGGACAAGGTTTAGCAGAGGGTGGATCTGGGCAGGGTTAGGACAGAGAGCGGGACCTAGATTTCTGTTCTTATGCCACTAAGATTTTTCAGCTTTGTCTTTTCTAAGCCTGCCCAAGAGAAATTTGATTCCCAGATTTTATGAAATTTTAATCTATTTTAGCCACTTCTCTGTGTCTTTAATAACATACTACAAGGAATTTAACCAAATCCCTTATGTTTCTCTAGAGCAATTATATTAGAAGCTAAATATTTATTCTTAGCAAGGTGAAAACAATACTAACAATAACAACTTCTGTCAATGAATACTCTTTTCAGGTGGTGGCATAAAAACTCACAAAACAATAAAAGGGAAGTAACCCAAATGAAGCTTAAGTGTCCTGTACAGTTTCCGTCTTTGTACTGAACACATGATGCTGAATTCAACCATTTATTCATGTGCTCCAGACTGCAAGTTCCTTGAGGGTAGGGACCATGACTATTTCATCTCTTTTTCTAATGGACCATATGAAATAGAAGCAATTAGCTTATGGATCAGTTTGAGTCTCCAGATCTCACTTTTCACCAAAAAAAAAACCTAGAAAACTGGAGCAACTCTTATCTGGGTATAAACCAAGGAGATTCTGTGAGGGGAGGAACAAACCCTGAATGAGTCATTTCTCTTCCTCTAAAATGGGAGCAGAATTAGACCTTGCTGCCATACTGACCCCAGTCTGCACAGGACATCTTCAGATGTCTCAAATACAGATGCTGGTGAGTGTGTCCCCAGTAACCTTGGGCTGATATCCCCATAGTGACCCAGGCAGGAGAGATTCAGGCTCAATTAGTGGGATGCAAACAGAAAATGAAACAGCCCTAGCAAAGCTGCAGATCCTGGATACACATGTGATAGCCCCTGTCTGTGATCAGCTAACTCTGAGGCAAAGGGAAGGACAAAACTACTCTATCCAGTAACACAGTTTACAGGGAGGCATAGTTGTGACTTTGGCTCTGAATATTTTGTGGCCCTGAACTCCCACTGCTAAGGTGCTTTTTTACAGGTAACAGATTCTGCCACAGGATTCTGTTCATACCAGAAGCCTCCCACACAACTATAGCAGGTCACTGGACAAGATCTGGAAAACTCAAAGGGCTCCACCTAGGATGACCTCTCATGATGCAGAAAATGTCTTCTATGAGTTTTCTTTATGTCTTCAGCCCAAAGTCTGCTCCTGTCTTGTGAATCCTAGGCAGAGGTCAGCTTTTATGTGCATATTCTAGATGGGATCAATGTGCCTCAGCATTCTTAGGGATTATAGCAAGCAGAGTAAAACCAGAGGAAAGATTCTCTCATGGAGGCTCCTTCAACACATTCTAAAGAATATTTTGACCTAAAAGGAAAAACCTGGGGTAAACATAAGTAGAGAGTTTATTTGGGCTAAAGCTTGAAGATGCAACACGGGAATATAAAGCTGCCCTGAATATACACTCCAATTAGAAGCAGTTACGAGTATACATATATATATATACACGTGTATATGTATACATACATACGTGTATATATGTATAGATACATACATATATATATATATATTTTTTTTTTTTTTTTTTTTTAAAGAGACGGAGTTTCGCTCTTGTTGCCCAGGCTGGAGTGCAATGGCATGGTATCAGCTGACCGCAACCTCTGGCACCTAGATTCAAACGATTCCCCAGCCTCAACCTCCCAAGTAGCTGGGATTACAGGCATGTGCCACCACGCCAGCTAATTTATTTTTATTTTTATTTTTTTTAAGTAGAGACAGGGTTTCACCATATTGGCCAGTCTGGTCTCGAACTCCGGACCTCAGATGATCCACCCGCCTCCGCCTCCCTAAGTGCTAGGATTACAGGCGTGAGCCACCGTACCCAACTGACGAGTATTTTTTTTTTTTTTTTTTTTTTGAGACGGAATCTCACTGTGTCTCCCAGGCTGGAGTGCAGTGGCGCGATCTCGGCTCACTGCAAGCTCCGCCCCCCGGGTTCACGCCATTCTCCCGCCTCAGCCTCCCAAGTAGCTGGGACTACAGGCGCCCGCTACCGCGCCCGGCTAGTTTTTTGTATTTTTAGTAGAGACGGGGTTTCACCATGTTAGCCAGGATAGTCTCGATCTCCTGACCTTGTGATCCACCCGCCTCGGCCTCCCAAAGTGCTGGGATTACAGGCTTGAGCCACCGCGCCCGGCCCTGACGAGTATATTTTTAAAGGCAAAAACGGAGGCAGAGAGGGAACTGATAGAAAGTTGTCAGAAATTCTTAATGGCTTATAGAAGTGGTTAGTGACTGGCTATATAAATTAACACATAAGGTGTGGGTTATAGTGTCCAGTATGAAATTATTAGGTTAATTTATAGCCATTTGTGGCCAGGCATGGTGACTCACACCTGTAATCCCAGCACTTTGGGAGGCCAAGGTGGAGGGATCGAGAGGTCAGGAGATCAAGACCGTCCTGGCTAACACGGTGAAACCCCATCTCTACTAAATAATACAAAAAATTAGCCAGGTGTGGTGGTGGGTGCCTGTAGTCTCAGCAACTCAAGAGGCTGAGGCAGGAGAATCACTTGGACCCGGGGGCACAGGTTGCAATAAGCGGAGATCGCACCACTGCACTCCAGCCTGGGCGACGGAGACCCCGTCTCAAAAAAAAAAAAAAAAAAAAAAGAAAGAAAAAAAAAAGTGTATAGCCATTTGTGGCAACAGAACACAATTTCAAAAGACAGTTCAAAGAGGGGAACAGTACATGACTACGGTCTCATTTTAACACATTACTGGGTCTGATCATTAAAATAACTTGTATTTCTCAGATAAAAGTTGTCTTTCTCTCAAATCCCAAGACATAAATTCAGAATTTGGAACTGCACATTTAAGACTTGGAGGACTGGTGAGCTATGCACATTTGTGGGCATTTGGGCAAAGGGAGAAGGGAGTTGAAGTTCTCAGGTTTAATCAATGCACATGTAGGATCCTGATTGGGATTACGGGCCCCATGATCACGGAATCAGTGTCAGATTTGAAGATGCCAGGCACACCGACGAAGGAGGAATAACTGATTGCAGTACTCAAAAGTTATTTTTGTAGAAATCCAGTATAACTGTTATAGAAGGGACTGTAGATCTCAAACTGAAGGAGAGACCATACTGTTTCCAGATTTGGGGAGCACTTTGCTGCACTTTGTGCACGTTGCCACCAAATTGTGGGTTGTGAGTGGAATCCTGAGAAAGGTTTTTCTCTAAAGTGAAACCTAGAGGGCACTTGTGTATAATGTCTGGTGATTCTGGACAGTGTGTGGAAAATATAACTAAAAGCAAAATCATCTCCAATCCTAAAAAACTGTCCACAACAGAGAAGAAAATGTTTTCTTACATAATTAAACCAAACTGTGATGTGCATCATAGGCAATCTACTAAGAGACTACAAACATAGAAACTCACCATAATTCTCAAGTAGAAGACATGACAGCACCATTTGTCATATACAGCTTATTGTAATTTTACGTAGTAATCTGAGAACTCATCTGGGTTTTCTAATTGGTAATATTCATAGAAAAAATAAACTTCCAACATCTTCATGACAGGAGGTAGATTTGCAATGTGAGGCTAGGTACCTGCTGAAGGCAGCCTCCTACTCGCCTACAGAAACTGGGGGATAAGGTGTATGTTGTTGCTATTTACATTTCAAAGCAATAGTTTCCAGGTCCTAGATAAAGACAAGTTTGACTCAAAAAAGACGAATGACTTAACTGATAAAAATGATTTATATAAATTTTAAAGAAGCAGAGAAAATACGTAAATATAAAAGTTTTCAATACAGGCACAGTGGCTCACGCCTGTAATCCCAGCACTTCAGGAGGCCGAGGCGGACAAATCACTTGAGGTAAGGAGTTCGATACCAGCCTGGCCAACATGGTGAAACTCCCTCTCTACTAAAAATACAAAAATTAGCCGGGCGTGATGGTGCAGACCTGTAATCCAGCTACTCAGGAGGCTGAGGCAGGAGAATTGCTTCAACTCGGGAGGTGGAGGTTGCAGTGAGCCGAGATCACAGCACTGCACTCTAGCCTGGGCAACAGAGTAAGACTGCGGCTCAAAAAAAACAAAACAAAAAAAGTTTTCAAACTAAATGCTTTAAGAAAAGGGAGAAGAGCAAAAATTCTTCCCTCATTCTAAAGAAAGACCATTAAGCCGCGTCTAACTTGGGTTTGCTCCTACAACAGCCAGGTTTAAAGGCATGGTCTTGAACTCACTAACGTCTGAATTCTCGTAGGCAAGTGACAGATGGACTTGGGCACACTGTGGGCACAGAAAAGAGGATTTGTGAGGAAGAAAAAAAGCAGAAGAGAGAAAGGAGCTATCAAGAGTGATGGGTGCGGGCAGGGCAGGACTGACTAAAGGACTGGTTTGTGCTACAAGTGCAGGCCCAGGCAGGGCTACCATCTGACTGATTGCCGGGTCTATAAAGGCAGAGATTAGGATCAGGTGGTCCAGAAGCCTGGGTGAGGTAAGGAAACAGGTTCCTGCTACAGATCCAGTGTCTGGGGTTCAAATGAGCCAGGAGTCTTCCGGGCACTGTGTGTGTTCTTGCCAGAACACCCTAGGAGCGAAGCTGTCATGGGCACAATTTCTGAGGGTAGAACCCTGTTCTGGGAGGAGTGGGGCAATGTGAATGTCCAGTGAGCGTCCTGGGTAGTGGGTTAGCATTAAGTGGGGGCTAGCAGCAGGGTGAAGGGAAGGGGTGTTTCTGAGAATTCCTTTCCTCTAAGTTCCCAGTTCCCTTTCTCCCCGGGAGGAGACCTGGAGGAATCCGACAGTGCCCCGCAGGATCGCGCATGTGCAGAACCCACTAGCGCCTCCCGCAGACCCCAGACACCTCCCTCCAGCCCAGGCTCCCCATGTCTTTCTTCTGACAGAAAACCTGCGGAGTTTCCTCAACACCCTTCAACACTCCAACCCCAACGGGGTGTCCAGCCACTCACTAACGACCCCACCCAGAGTCAGCGCAGACCCACAAGCTCCGCGCTCTTCCCTCAACTGCCCCCCTGCAGACGCCAGTCCCTGCCTCTGGACACCCGTCTTCATTTCTGAACGCCTGCAACAAACCAGGGGCGCCCACACCCTCCTCAAGTTCCATAATGTGGCAGAACCACTCACAGAACTCAGCGAAGCGCTGTACACAGGACACCAGCGTATTCTAAAAGATGCCGCCCAGGAACAGCCACGCGGAGGAGGCGCTCAGGGCAAGGGGACTGGTGGGAAAGTTGGGGCGGGCGGGTGAATGGCTTCCCTTCCTCACACACCTCACAAAAGCCTTTCCTTCAAGATCGGCTGGCAGCCCCCAAACCACAAGCCATGGCCGGCGCTGTCCCATTAATGAGTCCTGTTTGCTCACATGAACTCTATGTTTTGACGGGGCCTCGATCTCATTCTGAAAAGGGTAAAGAAGAAACGGGACCCCGGACTACAGCTCCTTCCACGCGGTGCCCGCGCACGCCGCGCCGGCGTCTTCCCGGTGAGCTCCTCACCCCACAGCCCGGGGAAGGTGCGGGGCTGCGGGCGCAGAGCTGAACGAGGAGGGCTGCAGGCTGCCGCGCGGGGGCCGACAGGAGCGCGGGTCCCTCACCGGAGGGGACTGAGGACCAAGGGCTGAGCGGGAACTCCACTCACAGACTCTGTCCCGCCGCCGCCATTTCCCGCCGGTTCCGATGAGGCCTCCCCAGCCTTGGGACGCCCTGCCCCGCACACTCACCATTTCCCCACTTCAGGGGTGCCACGGAGTCTCAGCTACGAATCATCCAATAAGCGCAAGTCACAGGGCGACGGAGGCTGAAGCTATGCCCGAATCACCTAGGCCTCCCTGACTGGTGGAAGCCGGACGGTGAGGTCCTAACCGACCTCAAGCTGGAGCGAGAGGCAAAAGCCGCGCCTAATCCCGGATGCCGCCCCCTCCTCTCCCGCTGCGCGCCTGATTGGGCACTTCTCAGTCAGCGCTCTGATTGGATAGGACACCAAGCTCCACACCCTCAGAATTTGAGTGACATAACTTGCCACCAAACAGTGCACTTAATGAGGCAAGAGTGACAGACTCTTGCCTCCATGTATTTTCAGTCAGGGCTTTCTCTCTGCGGCTAGGCTTGGCTCTGTGGGGGTTCATTTTTAACCTTCTGGTGTGTAATGTTACGTCCATTTATAAATTGTACAGGCACGCGCGCGCCACACACTTGTTCACAAATGGAAACAATATAATGGCAATTATATTTTAGATTTCATAACCTCTCTGTCCTTTGGTCTTTTGAGTAGGACACCTGAGATTTTAAGAGGGAAGCAATCCTTTAAAAAATAAAATGTTGGCCGGGCGCGGTGGCTCAAGCCTGTAATCCCAGCACTTTGGGAGGCCGAGACGGGCGGATCACGAGGTCAGGAGATCGAGACCATCCTGGCGAACACGGTGAAACCCTGTCTCTACTAAAAAATACAAAAAACTAGCCAGGCGAGATGGCGGGCGCCTGTAGTCCCAGCTACTCGGGAGGCTGAGGCAGGAGAATGGCGTGAACCCGGGAGGCGGAGCTTGCAGTGAGCTGAGATCCGGCCACTGCACTCCAGCCTGGGCGGCAAAGCGAGACTCCGACTCAAAAACCTAAAATAATAAGAGAAAAAAATACCATTAAAAAATAAAATGTTAGCTATTTGTGAATTTTCCATTTATTATTAGCCACATCAAAAATAATAAAAAGAAACAAGTGAAATTGTTTATGATAATTTTATCCTATTGTATACAAAATATTGTTTTAATATGTGATCAATATATAATTAGAAATAAAGTATATTTCTGATCTCATTCGTCTAAACTCACTGTGTATTTTATGTTTGCAGCACATTTTCCTTAAAATCAGCCACATTCCAGGTACCCAGTACCTACATATGGCAGGTGGCTGCCACATTGAGTGCAGCCATGACGGCTCTGACTTCAAGGAAGCAAGGGGACTGAACACCTCTCTTCTGCTGCAAGTGAGGGAACAGCTTCTCTACCAACTTTTCTCCTCAGGCTCAAGGATGGGTGGGACAGTGCCCCCAAAGAGAGCCTGGGCTGCAAGCTGAGAGTGTCCACGTGAAGATCACTGTCTCCCAGTTGCTGTCTGGTGCCAGTGTGGTGGTCTCCTCAGTTCAGCCGGGCCTGGGCTCTCTTCCCATGACCAGAAAGAATAAGACATACAGACACCAGAAAGTGAGTAAAGCAGAGTAGGATTTATTAAGCAAAAGGAAACCTCTCAGCAGCAAGAGGGGACGTGAAAGCAGGTTGCCAGAAATGAGGCTGAGTTCTGGGTCTTTTATGTGGCAAGAACAAGGAACACTTCTGTGGGTTCTGCCCAAATGGGAGGGGTAAAGTTCCCCTATAACAGTGTTACATCTGAGCATGCCTGGCATTGACTACAATGACTCCATCTTAGTTATTACCCATGAGTGCCCAAGCGAAACCCATAGCGGGTGGAAAGGGTGAAGCAAAAACCAAAATACTTATGTCATGTTAGGTAACATTATAAGGAACTTGGTTAAGTTAGACATTGTGGTTGATTTATTACACCTGGGCCTAAGTTGGGACAGTCCCTTCTGATCAACATCCTGGCATAAGAGGAAGTTCTTTTTTTTTTTTTTTTTTTGAGATGGAGTCTCGCTCTGTCGCCCAGGCTGGAGTGCAGTGGCCAGATCTCAGGTCACTGCAAGCTCCGCCTCCCGGGTTCACGCCATTCTCCTGCCTCAGCCTCCCGAGTAGCTGGGACTACAGGCGCCCACCACCTCGCCTGGCTAGTTTTTGTGTGTGTGTGTGTGTGTGTGTGTGTATTTTTTAGTAGAGAGGGGGTTTCACCGTGTTAGCCAGGATGGTCTCGATCTCCTGACCTTGTGATCCACCCGTCTCGGCCTCCCAAAGTGCTGGGATTACAGGCTTGAGCCACCGCGCCCGGCCAAGAGGAAGTTCTTAACCACATTTCTTCCCACTAGCTACAGGGGTGGTGCATGTGTGGTCCCATGGGTGTTTTTCCTCTCGGGAGACCCTCCCTCCCTATCTTCCTAACCAGCTTCTGACTGCCTCCTCTCTCAGGGGATCCTCTTCCTTTTAAATATCAGATAGTAAACAAGGAATGATGGGGCCACAGGAAGAGAGAGCACCATGTCTTCAGATCTCTTCACAGCCTTGCCCTCCAGAGTTTAGATGTGGAGGGAATAGATTAAAGGCAAACTTCTGGTTTTGCTATTTATCTTTGTACCTAACTGTCAGACTATAACTGTGTTTTTCTCCTGTGGTGTGGGGCACTGTGTGAGTTTAAGCACCAATCACATGCATCCACATCTACCTGCACTTCTGTTCCCAGAAGGAAGGCCGTGAGTGTGAGTTGTCCAGGTCCTTGACATTTTGAACAAAGCATTGAACAAAATGCAAAATGGAACAAAACACATGAAGGAAACAGCAAAAGCAGGGGTTTATTAAAGCAAGAAATCACTCCACAGGGTGGGTGTGGGACCCAGCAAGCAGCTCAAGGACCTGGTTACAAAGTTTTCTGGGTTTTAAGTACTCCTTTTGAGATCCCTATCAGCTACCCCTTATCTGGATGAAAGATTTGGTCCCTGGCTAATCAAAGGCTGAGGTGAATTGGTACCCTATGCAGATGAAGGCACGGCCTGTGCTTGGCCCACAGCCACTCCAAGGCACTCTCCTTTTCTATCAGAGAACTGGTGCCAGGGGGAGGGTTGTAGTGATAGTTGCCTTTGATCCTTTGCTACTCAGGTGTAGATGAGGTTTCTCCTTTTGGTTTAGATGTAGGAAGTTCATGGTAATTGGCCTTAGGTTCCCTGCTCCCAGACCTTGGTGTTTTTTTCTTTTAGGAAGTCAGCACGAATTGGCCTTAAGTTCCCGCCTCCAGACCCTATTATCCTGCCTCACTTCTCTATAAGTCAATACCATCTTACAACAAATTTAACTTTAAATAAAGGAAACACAAAATCAATATTTACAGGGTGCCAAGCATTTGCAGGTTAGTTGTAATCAATCTGTCCTGGAATCCTGTCTTTAATGGGTATATATAATACTAAGCTATAACTGCATAACAAACAATCCCAAATCATACTAGTTCAGGATTAAGCTGGTTAGAAATTTAGACTGGGCTCAGCTGGGCCATTCTTCTGGGCTCAGTTTGGCTCCTACAGGTGTGAGTGGTCAGCTGCTGGTGAATTAGGTGGCTCTGCTTCTGGGAGTGAACTGTCTGTAAACTGAGGCTCTTTGGCTTTTCCCAGCATGCTATTTTATCCTCCAGAAAATTAAAATGGGCTTGTTCTCATAGAGATGGAAGAATTCTGAATAAGATAACAGAAGCATTTAAGACCTTTTGAACCTGGGCCCCAAACTGGCACACTATCACATGCACAGCTTCGGCCTGTGCAAATAAGTCAAGAGAGATTCAAGTTTGGGAAACAGAATCTGTGTCTGATGGGAACAACTATAAAAGCCATTTCCAAGAACGTGAATACAATAATAATTTTTTTTAATTGCTGTTTTTGCAATCAATTTTATCATGACTTTTCTTGTAGATGTGGCTCATATAACTGTCCCACAGCTACCAAGCAGCTGGCTTGGACTCAGGATTGATGCTTCCCTAACTCTGAAGCCCATGCACCTCCATAGACCATACTACTCAGCCAGCTTTTCGTGTCCATCAAGGGGCTAAAGAGTGACACTTCTGAAATAGAAGCAAGAATTTTTTTTTTTTTTTTTTTTTTTGAGAATCTCATCCCATCCACCCCTTACTCTTCACCATTGGAAATAATTCACTTCAGGGAATGGTTCTGAAGTCTCTTGGAAAAACTGGAAATAATTTGAGGATTTTGCTGAGCATTGGGTTTAGGAAAGTAATGCCCAACGTTACATTTTTAATTTATTACAGGAGAAATTTGAAAACACCTATAATGCACTCAACATAGCGGCAAACTCTTTATTTTTTGTATTTGTTGACTATTTGTGATTGTTAATATAGACTAAATCAAATTATTGTTCCTGAAACAACTTTTGCTCTGAAGGCAAGTGACATAGCAATATGGCTGCTGATATTTTTCCTGCTGCAATTTAGCCAATTAGCAGAGTATGCTTCGAAGGGCCAAGATGTTTTCTAAGACTCTACATTTAGGAACAATTATAGGACAAATGTCCAGAGCACACACAGAAATCACACACAACCAATGCATTCCTCACCCTGAATCAATGCTTCTCACCCTTGGATGCATATTAGAATAGCCTGCTGTGCGTGTGGGTGGTGGTCCCTCACCCTGAATCAATGCTGCTCTCCCTTGGATGTATATTAGAATAGCCTGCTGTGCATGTGGGTGGTGGTATTTAAAGTTCCCAAACCCAAGTTGCAAGGGAATAATTAAGCCAGAATATCTAGAGTGAGACCCAGGCAACAGTGTGATTTAAAGCTCTCCAGGTGATTACAATATGCAACCACACTCCCAAATGTCTACTGTAAACCAACATCTTTCAGAGAACCAGTTGAAAACATTTCTCAAATTAATGTAAAAAGTGTTTGCTGTTGAGTTGTGCCCTTTCAGTCTTACCTGTATTATCTACATTCTTTCCTTTGCAAAACTGACCTCTGCTACTTGTTTTCTTCCTGATTCAAACCAGTTCTACAAACACTGAGTGCACACTATGTGCAGCCCATGGTGCTAGGTGGATATTGTTGTGGAGGAAGGACTTTGCTGTAAGAAATTTACATTCCCCAAAACTAAAACCATGCTACTTACTCAATTGATGTAATAAATGAGACTGAGGGGGACTCCCAAGGGTCAAGACATGTATACATACCTTGGAATGTTAATATCTATCTCATGATGACTGAGTGTAAATGCTCCACTTTTTTCTTTCTTTTTTTTGACATGCAGTCTCACTCTGTGCCCAGGTTGGAGTGCAGTGGACCACACCCAGCCAATGCCCCACTTTCACACAAAACAATACAAAACATTGCTACTATTCTGAAATATTACGTTAGAATTAAATATGTAATATTTACATTTTTATTGATGTATAACATCCATACAGAAATGCATCCACAGTGAAGTATTAATGTAATGCTCAATAATTTACAACAAAGCTAATACATTTGTGTAACTATAGAAT
The DNA here is from genome assembly GCF_008728515.1 of Papio anubis. NCBI lineage: Eukaryota > Metazoa > Chordata > Mammalia > Primates > Cercopithecidae > Papio > Papio anubis. The sequence goes on along the minus strand of NC_044978.1, from coordinate 184,600,544 downwards.
AGAACTACCCTTGTTTTTGCGCACAAACCACTTCCTCTTTTCCTTCCCCCCAAATCTAGCCACAATCTTAGAGCTAATGTTATAGATGGTTTGTCTTTTTAGACAAGTCTTTTATTAGAGAATATTTTAAACTTATACACAGTAACCAAAATAGTATAATAGGCTGATGCTCAACCTCAACATCTACTAATTATGTCTCATTTATGTTTAATTTCTACTTCACTCCTTCCCCATCCCTACTTTTTTTCTCCTTTTTTTTTTTTTTTTGAGATGGAGTCTCCCTCTCCTTGCCCTGGCTGGAGTGCAGCGGTGTGATCTGGGCTCACTGCAAGCTCCACCTCCCAGGTTCACTCCATTCTCCACCCTCAGCCTCCCGAGTAGCTGGAACTACAGGCACCCACCACCATGCCTGGCTAATTTTTTGTATTTTTAGTAGAGATGGGGTTTCACCATGTTAGCCAGGATGGTCTCGATCTCCTGACCTCGTGATTGGCCCACCTCAGCCTCCCAAAGTGCTCGGATTACAGCTGTGAGCCACTGTGCCCGGCCTCCCATCTCCACTTTATTATTGTTTTTTTGTTTTTTTTGTTTTTTTTTTTTTTTGAGACGGAGTCTCGCTCTGCTGCCCAGGCTGGAGTGCAGTGGCCGGATCTCAGCTCACTGCAAGCTCCGCCTCCCGGGTTCACGCCATTCTCCTGCCTCAGCCTCCCGAGTAGCTGGGACTACAGGCGCCCGCCACTGCGCCCGGCTAGTTTTTTGTATTTTTTAGTAGAGACGGGGTTTCACCGTGTTAGCCAGGATGGTCTCGATCTCCTGACCTTGTGATCCGCCCTTCTCGGCCTCCCAAAGTGCTGGGATTACAGGCTTGAGCCACCGCGCCCGGCCTATTATTGTTTTTAGTTATTTTCTGTAAGATAAGATGTATATGCATTGAAACATACAGTTTTTACTGTACCTTTCTGACAAATCAATACATCCATATAAGCTTTTCTCTTTTAATCATAGAATTACTGCCACTTAGCAATTATTAAGGTGCATATGAATCACCTGAAAATATTTGAAATAGAGATTTTGATACAATACATCTGGGTTTTGTCTGGAAATGTGTATTTCTGACAAAGTACAGATCCATAGAGCACATGGTAACTACAAGGTCTCTTTTGTCTAAAGTGTATAAAACTTGATGAATAAAATTAAGAAAAATTGACCTCGGATAAAGGAACAAATCAAAACACATGTGCAATACACCATCTGTAGGAGCATTTTGTCAACGATGACTCACAGTCATATGTGACCTTTACTGAACTGCCCAAAATTCAGTGATTTATACCAAGTGCACGTAAATTTCATAGTTTCCTATTAAAATTATATTTAATGCCTTTACAAAATCTAACAGTTTTCTTTTTTTTTTTTTTTTATTTATAGAGGGGGTTTCTCTCTCTCTCCCGGGCGGTAGAGCTTGGTGGGGGCTTCGGTCCGCCCACTGCACTCCATCCCGGGTTCACGCCATTCTCCGAACTCAGCCTCCCAAGTAGCTGGGACTACAGGCGCCCGCCACCTCGCCCGGCTAGTTTTTTGTATTTCTTAATAGAGACGGGGTTTCACCGTGTTAGCCAGGATGGTCTCGATCTCTTGACCTCGTGATCCGCCCGTCTCGGCCTCCCAAAGTGCTGGGATTACAGGCTTGAGCCACCGCGCCCGGCCACAAAATCTAACAGTTTTCTTATAAAATTAAGCAACAATATTTGATATGACATTATAAATTCCATTTATATTAAACTTAAACTTACATAATTTTATTAGACAGGGTCTGTGTGTCTTCCACTAGATATCCTTTTGGCTTCCAGCATTTGCACAGGCACCACAGCTGAGAAGCACAGGACAGATTTACTAGACACAGGATGTTCCCTGCGTCTTTATCTCTCAGTTCATCAGTCAATCAAGTCAGGTGAGAACTGAGGTCCTGTATTTGTTAGCGTAAAGTGTCTCATGGACCCTCTCTTTAGAGGGAAAAGAGACTAGAAGTTTATTCTGGGAGCAGTTCCTGGGACACGGGCTAAGCTGCCTAAGGAGTGAGGATTCTGTCCAGCAGGTACAGACTTCTCAGAAGAGAAAGATGAGGCAGCCATTCTGAACCTGGAGCTCCATCACCCCTTGTCCCATCTCAGTAAGACAATTCTGAGGGGTTGTTCTGGAACATGTCTGGATGATGGCAGGTAAAAGACAGTATGGGCTTTGATGGGACTTGGGTAAGATCTGTCAAGGGAAGGTAGGAGGCCAATGCTCAGCATCTGACTCAGCATCTGAGTTTGTGTTCTTGAGGACAATGGGTTGCCATTTTAGGCCCAAGTCCATTTTCACTAAAGAGTAGGCTAGAGAGTTTGCATGGCTCCCAGATTCCATTTATGATTATTTCAAGGGTTGGGGTCAGGAAGGGTCTAAGCCTCAATATCTTTGGGAAATTCTGGAAAGTCTGTTTTGGAAACCTGGAAAGAACTCTTGCCTGGTGCCTGAATGCTTGATTTGCTCTTCTGCATTGATATATTCTTGGCAGCCAGAGAACCAGGTTTGCATTCATACCGATAGAGCTGTGAGTCAGAGGTTGAAGTGGCCAGGACAAGTGTCTTGGTGGCAGGCTAGGGTACATTATGATAGCAAACTTCAAGACTGTTTACATGCAGCTTGGCAATCAGGGTTGAGTCCTAGCCCAAGTGCTTAGATGCAGCATGGGGCCAATCAATAAATCCACCACCAATCCTTCAGCTGTCTATGAGGTAAAAGAGAGTCCAGTTCATGTCTTGATGGAGGGGCTCTACCAGGTGTTTAGATGACACCCTGGATTTCTTGACTTCTGACTTATTAGAACAGATTCGGGACAAATTTATTCTTGGATATGTGAACAGTCATTACCCTGCTAGGATAATGTGGGACAGATTGCATTAAAATAGAAGGTGTTAGAAACCCCTGACAATAAGGAGAAAAATCACAAACTCAATTAAAAAATACACAGAAGTTATTTTTTAAATTATACATTAAAAGAAGTTGGCCGGGCGCGGTGGCTCACGCCTGTAATCCCAGCACTTGGGAGGCCGAGGTGGGTGGATCACAAGGTCAGGAGATCAAGACCATCCTGGCTAACACGGTAAAACCCTGTCTCTACTAAAAAGACAAAAACAAAATTAGCTGGGCGTGGTGGTGGGCACCTGTGGCCCCAGCTGCTTGGGAGGTTGAGGTGGGAAAATGGCGTGAACCTGGGAGGTGGAGCTTGCAGTCAGCCGAGATTGCGCCACTGCACTCCAGCCTAAGCAACAGAGCGAGACTCTGTCTCAAAAAAAAAAAAAAAAAGTAAAAATGGCCGTTTTGCCGGGCAGGGTGGCTCACGCCTGTAATCCCAGCACTTTGGGAGGCTGAGGCGGGCGGATAACCTGAGGTCAGGAGTTCGAGACCAGCCTGGCCAAGATGGAGAAACCTGTCTCTATTAAAAACACAAAATTAGCCAGGCTTTGTGGCACATGCCTGTAGTCCCAGCTACTCAGGAGGCTGAGACAGGAGAATCATTTGAACCCCGGAGGTGGAGGTTGCAGTGAACTGAGATCGTGCCATTGCACTCCAGCCTGGGCAAGAAGAGGGAAACTCCATCTCAAAAAAACAAAACAAAACAAAACAAAAAAACAAAAACAAACAAACAAACAAAAAAAAAAACACGCCGTTTTTCACAAGGCATCCAACTTCAATGGTGGTTAGAAAAAAAGCTCCAAAATCTATGAGTTTTGTCTGGCCATCACTTTGGGAAATTAAATGTTTTCTAATATTGTCCCTTTTTATGAGCAGTAGAAACACACTGTTCATACTTGTAAAGTGTATATAAATGGTCAATAACCTTTTGAAAGATAATTTAAAAATATGTATCAAGAGTTGAAAGGAGCCGAATATGATAGCTCACACCTGTAATTTCAGCACTTTGAGAGGGGAAGGTGAGTGAATTGCCTGAATCCAGGAGTTCATCAGGCTGAGCTACATGGCAAAACTTCGTATGTAAAAAAAATGCAAAAAAAATGGCTGGGTATGGTGGCTCACACCTGTAATCCTAGCACTTTGGGAGACTGAGGCAGTAAGATCACAAGGTCAGGAGTTCGAGACCAGTTTGGCCAACATGGTGAAACCCCGACTCTACTAAAAATACAAAAATTAGTCGGGCGTGGTGGCATGGACCTGTAGTCCTAGTCACTCAGAAGGCTAAGGCAGGAGAATCCCTTGAACCCAGGAGGTGGAGATTGCACTGAACAGAGATTATACCACTTCACTCCAGCCTGGGTGACAGAACAAGACTCTGTCTCAGGAAAAAAAAAAAAGCAAAAAATACCTGGGTGTTGTGGTCTGAGCCTGTAGTTCCAGCTACTTGGGAGGCTGAGGTGAGAGGATAAGTTAAGTTTGGGAGGTAAAGGTCATAGTGAGCTGAGATTGTGTCATTGCACTTCAGCCTGGGCAACAGAGTGAAACCACATTTAAAAATAAAAAAGAAGTTGAGAGTTACATGTTCTTGTATGAAAGTTTCTACCTGTTGAAAGGCATCTCATAAGAACACTTGAGCATCTGCACAGAGATGCTCACACTAGCATGTTGTTGGTGGGCTTACACATAATCAATAAATAAAAAGAAACAGAAGTGGAAGTAAAAAAAAGAAGGAAAAGAAGGAAAAGAAGGAGGAAGAGGAGGAGAAGAAGGAGGAGGAGGGGAAGAAGAAGAAGAGGAAGAAGAGGAAGAAGAAGAAGGAGAGGAAGAAGAAGAAGGAGGAGGAGGAGGAGGAGAATCAACAGCACACACATATATGTGAAATTTTTTTGGTCATGAACACCTAGAAAATATCTTTCTTGACATTAGGAAAGAATTGGGAAAGAATTTTTGGCTAAGTTCCCAAAAGCAATTGAAAGAAAAACAAACACTGACAAATGAGACCTAATTAAACTAAAAAGCTTCTGCACAGCAAAAGAAGCTATCCACAGAGTAAACAGAAAATTTATGGCATGAAAGAAGATATTTGAAAACTATGCATCTGACAGAGGCCTAATTTCCAGAATCTGTAAGAAATGTAAACAACCAAAAAAGCAAAAAAACAAAATAAGCCTATTTTAAAATGAGCAAAAACATGAACAGATACTTATCAAAGGAGAACTTACAGGCACCCAACAAACATGAAAATATGCTCTGCATCACTGATCATCAGAGCAATGCAAACCAAAACCACAGTGAGATAACATCTCACACCAGTCAGAATGGCTGTTACTAAAGAGTCAAAAAAGGCAGATGTTGGTGAGGCTGTGGAAAAAATGGAACACTTATACACTCCTGGTAAGAATGTAAATCAGTTCAGCCACTGTAGAAAGCAGTATGGAGATTTCTCAAAGAACTTAGAACTACCATTTAATCTGGCAATCCCATTACTGGGTATTTATTCCAAAGAAACCCAATTTTTCTACCACAAAGCTGTCAATGGATCTACAATTCTGGGGTCTGGAGGATGGTGGCTCTCTTCTCACAGCTCCACTAGGTGGTGCCCCAGTGGGGACTCTTTGTAGGGGCTTCAACCCCATATTTGTCTTCCACACTGCCCTAGCAGAGGTTCTCCATGAGGGCCCTGCCCCTGCAGCAAACTTCTGCCTGGGCATCCAGAAATTTCCATACATCATCTGAAATCCAAACGGAGGTTTCCAAACAACAATTCTCAACTTCTGTGCACCTGTAGGCTCAAAACCAGGTAGAAGATGCCACCTTCTGAAGCAATAGCCCAAGCTATACCTCGGCCCCTTTAAGTCACAGCTGGAGTGGCTTAAACACAGGGCACAAAGTCCCTAGACTGCACACAGCAGAGGTACCCTGGGCCTGGCCCACAAACCATTTTTTTATTCCTAAACCTCCAGGCCTATAATGGGACAGGCTGTCACAAAGGTCTCTGACATGCCCTGGAGAAATTTTCTCCATTGTCTTGGTGATTAACTTTTGGCTTCTCATTACTTAAGCAAATTTTTGCAGCTGGCTTCAATTTCTCCTCAGAAAACGGGATTTTCTTTTCTATCACATTGTCAGGCTGCATATTTTCCAAACTTTTATGTCGGTTTCCTTTGTAAAACTGAAAGCCTTTAACAGCACCCAAGTCACCCCTTAAATGCTTTGTTGCTTAGAAATTTCTTCCACCAGATACTCTAAATCATCTCTCTCAAGTTCAAAGTTTCACAAATCTCTAGGACAGGGGCAGAATGCTGCCAGTCTCTTAGCTAAAACATAACAAGAGTCATCTTTGCTCCAGGTGCCAACAAGTTCCTCATCTCCATCTGAGACCACCACAGCCTGGATTTTATTGTCCATATCATTTTCGGCATTTTGGTCAAAGCCATTCAACAAGTTTCTGGGAGTTCCAAAACTTTCCCACATTTTTCTGTCTTCTTCTGAGCCCTCCAAGCTGTTCCAACCTCTGCCTGTTACTCAGAACTTCATTTTTGGTTATCTTTTGAGCAGCGTCTCACTCTACTGGTACCAATTTACTGTATTAGACTGTTTTCATTTTCACGCTGTTTTGATAAAGACATATCCAAGACTGGGCAATTTACAAAAGAAAGAGGTTTAATGGACTTACAGTTCCACAGGGCTAGGGAGCCCTCACAATCATGGTGCAAGTTGAAAGGCACATCTCACATGGCAGCAGACAAGAGAAGAGAGCTTGTGCAGGGAAACTCCCCTTTGTAAGCCATCAGATCTCATGAGACTTACTCACCATCATGAGAAAAGCATGGAAAAGACCTGCCCCCATGATTCAATTACCTCCCACTGGGTCCCTCCCACAACATGTGGGAATTCAAAATGAGATTTGGGTGGGACACAGCCAAACCAAATCAGGCTCCTCCTGGGCTTCTGTTGTTTTCTGGGTAAATGGGTGATCCCTTCCCCTAGAGGACACCACCTTAACCTAGCCCCTCCCAGTCAGTAATCTACCCTACTACTCCCCCAGATGCTAATTATTGCTCACTTGAGTCTTTCTCACCCTAATTGAAAATTAATGTCTGATCCCTCTCTCTCCCCTGCATAACCTCTGTGAAAAATGTCAGATGCCTTACACCCAGGAGGTTTCCTGCCTGTATTTCCTATCCCAGCTCCCTCTCCCAGGCATGTAGACTCCATCAATTCATTCACACACATGTGTCCAGAGCCCACGCAGTTCCAGCCCCTGGGGATATAGCAGTGAACAAAAAAAAATTCCCCCATCCTGTGGCAGCTGGAGTTCTAGTTGGGGGAGACAGATAAGAGACAAGATGAATAAACAATATATAAGTGTGATCGATAGTGATAAGGACTGTGGAGAAAAAGAGATTGGAAAAGGAGGACAGTAAATCCCCAGGGGAGGCAGTTCTGCAACTTTAGAGGCAGATCAGGGAAGACCTCACTGTGAAGGTGACATTTAGGCAAAGGCTTGAAGGAGGTAAGGGAGGGAGCTGTGCAGCTATCTAAAGGAAGGGCAGTCCAGGCAAAAGGAACAGCAGGTGCAGGGGGCCTGGGGAGCCCGTATGTTCCAGGAACAGCACAAGGCCAGGGTGGCTGCAGGGCAGCAAGTGAGAGGAGGTGCAGTGGGAAGTGAGCTCAGTGGGGGTGATGTGCAGGCAACATGGGCCAATTCTCCAGGTCCTCTGAGTCACCTTAAAGCCTTTGGCTTTTACTCTGATGAGACTGGAAACCAGTCCATGGTTCTGTGCAGAGCACTGATATGATTTCACCTAGTGTTGGGTTGCAAAGGGACTTCAGGGGTCAACAATGGAAGTGGAGACCAGTTAGGGGGAGAGGGATGAAGGGGACTCACACCAGGCAATGAGTAGTCATGGAGGATGAGAACCTATTGGATTCTTATGTCTTGAAGGTGGGACCCACAGGAGGTGGGTGTGAGAGAGGAGGTGAGAACAGTGGCCTGGATCACTAACTGGAAGGATGGGGTTTGGGGAGGAGCAGGTCTGGGGAGGAGGATGCAATGTGGGCAGCCTGTACACAGCATTTAGATCTTTCTCTCCAGCTGTGTGTCAGCGGGCATTTGCCCCTGTGCCTTTGCACATGCTGGCCTCTGTGCCTGGCAGTAATTCTCTGCCCTGGGAGAAGAACTTTAACTGCCTTCTCAAGGGTACCTTTCTGGGTGAATGGGTGATCTCTTCCCCTAGAGGATTCCACCTTAACCCAGCCCCTCCCAGTCAGTAATCTCCCCTATTACTCCCCCAGATGCTAATTATTGCTCACTTGAGTCTTTCTCTGAATCAGTCCTGTCGGCCCCCAACTCTTCTATCCCTCTCTTTGCTTCTTGCACATGCTGGACCTCATGCATGTTGCACAGCCTTGACCATATTGTGCCCCAGAAGGTGCCCCAGAAATAAGGACAGTGTGCCATTCATCCCTAAAGCCTGTGTTTCTCAGAGTGCCCACACCTCAGAGTGTCTGCCACACAGTAAGGGCTCGACCAAAGACTGACTGGGGACCTGACTGGGGTCTTGCTCTCCCTTTAAGCCTCAACTGGCAGCAATCGCAGAGCTTCATCACTCCCTGTGAGCCCGTCTGGATGTTTATGCTGGATGACATGCACCCCCTCTGCCAGGAGTGCATAGTCTATGGCCTGACCAGGCAGCCATGGCAGATGAGAACTTCGACATCAACTTTATTGTGCTGCTGGGGTTTTTTCTGCTGACTCTCAACACGTTTCTCATGAGCCACGATCAGCCTCAGGTCTGTGGCACCTTCTGCAGCTCTGTCATGGTGACTGGGGACATCATCTGAAGCTCGTGCCACTGCTACCCCAAGACAGGTGTTGGTGGGGCTGGGTGGGGATAGGAGGGTTGGAGACCATGCCTCTACCTCATGCATCAACTCTTCATCCTTCAATCATCTCCTCATTCTCATTTTGACTCTCTGTTTACTTCTTTCTGCTCTCGTGAGCATTCATCCATCCATCCATCCATCCATGTTTCCATCCATACTTTTTTTTTTTTTTTTTAAGACAGAGTCTCGCATTGTCACCCCAGCTGGAGTGTGGAGTACAGCGGCACAATCTCGGCTCACTGCAACCTCCGCCTCCACCTCTGGGGTTCAAGCCATTCTCCTGCCTCAGCCTCCCAAGTAGCTGGGATTACAGGTGCCCACCACCACGTCCAGCTAATTTTTGTATTTTTAGTAGAGACAGGGTTTCACCATGTTGGCCAGGCTGGTCTCAAACTCCCGACCTGGTGATTCGCCCACCTTGGCCTCCCAAAGTGCTGGGATTACAGGCATGAACCACTGTGCCCAGCCTTCCATCCATACTTTCATCCACCCATTCATTCATCTATTCATCCATCACTTAGCAGAAGGGTTGATCAAAAGCCCCCAGGATCTGGAACCATGAAACAAACACCATGGAGGAGAAGAAATGAAGCACAACATATCACTCCTGTGCTTAAACTAAAAGCCAATGAGTGCTTTAAAGCTGAGGCTCAGAAAGTGAGGTTCTATAGCTGAGTGGCAGAGTTTGGATTGGAGCTCAGATGTGCAAATGTAGGCACCATTCTCTCCTTTGATTTCTCCATTTCAGTGTCCCAGAGCTTTCTGGGGTGGGTCAGGTCTAATCTTGGTGCAATGCATTGAGCAATTCCTTTTTTATTTATTTATTTATTTTTTTTGATAGGGAGTCTCACTCTGTTGCCAGGCTAAAGTGCAGTGGCAAAATCTCGGCTCACTGCAACCTCTGCCTCCCGGTTACAAGCGATTCTCCTGCCTCAGCCCCCGGAGTAGCTGGGACTAGAGGCGCCCGCCACCACACCTGGCTAATTTTCGTATCTTTAGTAGAGAGGGAGTTTCACCATGTTGGCCAGGATGGTCTCAATCTCTTGACCTCATGATCCGCCTGCTTTGGCCTCCCAAAGTGCTGGGATCACAGGCATGAGCCACCGCACCTGGCCTGAGCAATTCTTTATCTTTTGGAGTCTTAATGTATTCCTAGCCCTAGGAGTGATTAAGGATGGGAAAAGCACTGGTATGACAGTCTTGTGTTCTAGTCCCAGTTCTGTCGCAAACTTTGTGTGTGATTTTGTCTTTCTGAGCCTCAGGGGTTTTTTTTGTTTTTTTTTTTTTTTGAGACGGAGTCTCGCTCTGTCTCCCAGGCTAGAGTGCAGTGGCCCAATCTCAGCTCACTATAACCTCCGCCTCCCGGGTTCAAGCGATTCACTTGCCTCAGCCTCCCAAGTAGCTGGAACTACAGGCGTCCACCACCACTCCCGGCTAATTTTTTTTTTGTATTTTTAGTACAGACAGGGTTTCACTATATTGGCCAGGCTGGTCTCGAACTCCTGACCTTGTGATCCGCCCACCTCGGCCTCCCAAAGTGCTGGGATTACAGGCGTGAGCCACCGTGCCTGGCTTGAGCCTCAGCTTTTTATCTGAAAAATGGGCCTCAAGCCTCTATTTTGCATTGAAGCTTCACAGACAGTAAACATCGAGAAGAGATTAAAGGGTAGTATACTGTAAATCCCCAGTGTTGTAGTAAAGGCTGCCAGGTACTTATAACCCTGAGAGAAGGACATGTCAGCTCCAAAATCAAATCTGTTTTCATTTTTATTTTTAAATTTAGACACAAAAATGTTTCTTTTTTTCTTAAGAAGTATTAAGAGCTCTTGATAACCAACTACTTTTTTTTTTTTTGATCTCACTCCCCACCCAGGCTGGAGTGCACGAATAGCACATCAACCACGGTTTCAGCCTGCCCGGTAGCTGACCGCAGGTGACAAGACGACAAACTTCAGCTTAATTTTGTATTTTAGTAGAGATAGGGTTTCAATCGCATTGCCCAGGCTGGTCTGAACCCTGAGCCTCAGGCAACACACTCGCCATCTTCCTGCGCTGGGATTACAGGCATGAGTTTCTCACTGTGTCTTCCGCTCTGTTTTTCTCTCTCTTTTTGAAAATATTTTAATTCTATTTTTTGTTGAGTACCGCACTACGGCCTTCCAGATCATTTTCATCTCTGATTTATTTATATTTTTCTCTTACATTTTGTCTCTATGCAGTTGCTGTGGAATAAAGCATTTCTATCTTAGAATTTTTTTCCCTCAATTGACTTATATCGTTTTTTTCTACTCTGGTCTCATGCAGTTTGGCTATTTTTCTGTATTTATTTATTTTGGCTGACACACTGCATTTCTGGAATTTAAAGACTTATGTCTGGTTTTCAATTTTAGAAACTATAAGTCACCAAAGTCTGAATATTGACTTTAATTTTGAAAAATATAAATGGGCTGTGGTGGCTCAAGCCTGTAATCCCAGCACTTTGGGAGGGCCGAGACGGGCGGATCACGCAGGTCAATGTAGACTGAGACTATCCTGGCTAACACAGTGAAAACCCCGCTCAAAAATACAAAAACTAGCCGGGCGAGGTGGTGGCTGCCTGTAGTCCCAGCTACTCTCGGGAGGCTGAGGCAGGAGAAGAACCCGGGAGGTGGGCGGAGCTTGCAGTGAGCTGGAGATCCTGCCACTGCACTCCAGCCTGGGCTTTACAGAGTAAGACCTGCTCCCCAAAAAAAAAAAAAAAAAAAAAAAAAAAAAAAGAAAATATATTCTGGGTCATGCCGGCTCAAGCCTGTAATCCCAGCACTTTGGGAGGCCGAGACGGGCGTGATCACGGTGTCAGGACATCGAGACCATCCTGGCTAACACGGTGAAACCCCGCCTCAGTAAAAAAATGTTCTAGCTGGCCAGGTGGCGGGTGCCTGTAGTCCCAGCTACCGGGAGGCTGAGGCAGAGAACGGGCGCGGAGGTGGAGCTTGCAGTGAGCTGGAGATCTGGCCACTGCATCTCCAGCCTGGCTTACAGAGCCAGACCTGTCTCAAAAAAAAAAAAAAAAAAAAAAAAAAAAGAAAATATATATTCTGTAGGCCAGGTGTGGTGACTCACGCTCATGCAGTGCTGTAATCCTGGCACTTTGGGAGGCCGAGGCAGGCGGATCACCTGAGGTCAGGAGTTCAAGACCAGCCTGACCAATGTGGTGAAACTCCATCTCTACTAAAAATACAAAAATTAGCTGGGCATGGTGGCGATGTCTGTAATCCCAGCTACCGAGGCTGGAGGCAGGAGAATCACTTGAATCCCAGGAGGAGGTTGCAGGAGTCGCAGATGGCACCACTGCACTCCAGCCTGGTGACAGGGAGCAGAGACTCCTGTCTCGAAAAAAAAAAAAAAAAAAAAAAAAAGGCTGGGCGCGGTTCACACCTGTAATCCCAGCACTTTGGGAGGCTGGAGCGCAGGTGATCACCTGAGGTCGGGAGTTCAAGACCAGCCTGACCAACTGAAGAAACCTCATCTCTACTAAAATAAAATTAGTCAGGTAGGCACGGTGTGGTGCATGCCTGTGGTCCCAGCCAGGCGCTAAGGCAGAATCATTCTGAACCTTCGAAGGCAGAGGTTGCAGTGAGCCAAGATTGGTACCATTGCACTCCAGCCTGGACAAGAGTAAAACCCATCTCAAAAAAAAAAAGGCTGTAATTTCCTGAGAATTTTAGCTTTCTACATTTAAATTTTCTAGAATATATATTTTCCCAAACAGCAAACATAGCAACAATGCATACCTGAGATAAATATTTCACAATTTTTTTGGCAGACAACAGCATCTCATGAAAAATTTCAAGTTATTTAGAATATATCTTTTCCTCAATATACTAAAGTAACAATAATTCTTAGAGTGTATTTTTAATACAGAAAAACTGATTTTATGTTTTCACAAAATTTTGAAAACTATCCCACTGAAAGGAATAATACCTAAATATGGGCAGAATGCCACTTTCCTCTATGACTAAGATAACACTCACAGGATTATTTACCTAAATTGTGGTTTCCACACCATGTGCTTCATCATGAACACTTTTCTGAATCCAAATTCTATTTGAATTTTCTATTTAATCCAGAAATTAATTTTTTAAATCTTATAGAAGTTTTATGTAGATAGATATTACTTGTTGAACTCACTTTAGTAGATGCCTTCGACTGTTATTTACATTGCCTAGAAAATACTACCTGCTGAGTTTCTGCTCTCATAAATTCAATGACATATTTTAGTCCTAAAACCTTTTCATTTAATGAATATTTTTTGTTTACTGGTTAAAAATTCTTCCCATTGGAGTGCCTCTGCCTGGCGTCCCCATTGTCTGGGAAGTGAGAAGCGCCTCTCCCTGGCCGCCAGACCGTCTGGGAAGTGAGGAGAGCCTCTGCCCAGCTACTGTGCAACACTCCAGGTGTGAAGCGACAGCCTTGTCTGTGATCTTTCTGCCTTCCCCAGGTTTGCATTTTCGACATTAAAGTTTACTTTTAAATCAAAAGTAAAAAAAAAATTCTTCCCATTTATTTCTATGGCTAATTTGTCAAACTTTCTTATACAGCCATTTAACATTATTTATGTTCATGTAGTTGTTGTATACCAAAACAGTTAATTGATGTAATGGCCTTAATATAACTTAATAGGTCGGGCACGGTGGCTCACACCTGTAATCCCAGCACTTTGGGAGGCCGAGGTGGGCGGATCACGAGGTCAGGAGTTTAAGATCAGCCTGACCAACGTGGTGAAACCTGTTTCTATTAAAATACAAAATTACAGGAGCTGGCGTGCCTGTAATCCCAGCTATTCAGGAGGCTGAGGCAGGAGAATCGCTTGAACCTGGGAGGCAGAGGTTGAGTGAGCCAAGATTGCACACTGCACTCCAGTCTGGGTGACAAAGCGAGACTCTGTCTCAAAAAAAAAAATATATATATATATATATATTATATATATATATAAAAAAACCTAATCAGAGTGAAAATGTGAGTGGCTAGGAGAGGGGGTTGATGTAGAAAGGGAAATTATACCAAGTTTCACTTAGATGAGAGAATAAGTGTTAATGATTGCACAGAATGGTGACTATAATAAATAATAATGTATTGTATATTTCAAAATTGCTATGGAGATTTCAAAAGTTTTCACCACAAAAAAATCATATGTGAGCTAAATAATTTGTCACTTAGCTCGATTTAATCATTTTACAGCATAAGCATATCAAAATATGACATCATACCCAACAAATATATACAATAATATTTCAATTAAAAATATAATTTTTAAAGGTACCAGTTTTTCTTATTCAATAAATGTTTAACATATTCACTTTAAACTCTTAGGTGTTAAGCCTATAAATGTTTAATGGCTTAGAATAATGTCTCACACATTGCATGCACAAAATACTAACTAATTATAATGCCTTATACTTGTTCTATGTCATATTTCTTTAAAGACAATATTATTTTGTATTTGTTCTTATTAAAATGTATTTTCTGTCTTAGTTAAATATTGATAAATATAGAAGGGAGGCTTTGTTCTCCTGCTTTATACATTCCAAAGTCAAATTGCAATTTTATTAACTTCCTTTCTATTCAGTAATTCATTTGTCACCCACAGTAAACATAAGTATTAACTAACACAATTATAGTCATATTCTCCATCTTAATAATGGAGTAAAATTTGTGACTTTTATTGATTGGGTTATAGCCTTATTTTATATTTTTATCTCATGTTATTTCATGTCAAGTACATAAGATATAAATTTTTATAAAATACTGTGAAATAAAAATAAATGTCTTTTGCTCAAGCTCAGGAGTTCAAGACCAGTTCAAGCCAAGGCACATTGCCTGTCTCTACTAAAAAGTACACAACAGACAGCCAGGAATGGTGGTGTATGCCTGTGGTCCCAGCTACTCAGGAGACTAAGCTGGAGGGTCCCTTGAACAAAGGAGGCAGGGTTGCAGTGAGCCAAGATCATGCCACTGCACTACAACCTGGGTGACAGAGCAAAAACTTGTCTTGAAAATAATAAATACATACATACATAAACGTCTTAATAGGCACAAATTATGATAGCAATGTTATAATTACAATGTCATAGTAATCAAATAATATAGTACTACCATAGGAATAGAATTATGTAAATTAAAATAATGAAATTGAAGGTATAGTAATAAACACATTAATTTTAGGTAAACATAATTCTGTTAATCATGCTAGGAAATCCCAATAAGAGAAATTGTTCAAAACATAATGCTGAGATATCAGTTTTCAACATGCAAAAATAATGGATATACATACATACATGTTAAATAAAATAGAGTAAATGAATAGTCATATAACAAGTAAAAAAAAGTGTTAAATTATTTTCACATAGAAAAGCTCAGTGTCAAATTGCATAAATTCTAAATTTCACCAATATTTAATAAATACATAATTTTTTCACAAAAACTTTAGGCAATAGCAGAGATAACATTTTTCCATTAATCTATTAGCCAGGGGTACTGTGATACCAAGGTCACAGTGCCTGCCTGCCAGAATCCTAGCATCTCTTTGGGAGCCCGAGAGGTGGCAGATCATTTAGGTCAGGGTAGATCAGGACCATCCTGACTAACATGGAAAAACCCCGCCTTTACTTGCTAAAATACACAAAAATTAGCTGCGGCATGGTGGTGCGCGCCTGTCATCCCTGCTACTTGGGAGGAGAACTGCTTGAGCCAGGAAGTCAGAGGTTGCAGTGACCCAAGATTGTGTCACTGCACTCCAGCCTGGGCTTATTATTAGTAAGACTCTGTCTCAAAACAAACAAAACAAAACAAAAACAGACAAAACAACGCACAAAAGAAGACTATGAACCAAAATTCCATATAAATACAGACCCCATGAAATTATTAGAAATGTTAGCAACCAAATCCAGCAACATGTAGAACTGATTACTTACCACTTATAGTATAATGCCATGCAGCTCTCTTGCCTCCCTCGGCCTCCTCAAGACCACTGGAAGAGCGCTTTGAGGAGCCCTCTCAGCCCGCCACTGCACTGTGGGAGCCTCTCCCGGCGCCACGAGCCCATCTGCTTTCTGTGGGAGGTGTGTGTGGAGGAGGTGGGCGGGAACTGGCTATGCGGCGCCTGGGCCAGTGGAGTTCCGCATGGGCCCTGGAAGGCCTGAAGACATCGAGCAGCCTGTATGCCGGGCTGGGCCCAGGGCAGTGAGGGGCTTAGCACTGGCCAGCAGCTGTGCAGAGGGTGCACCAGGTCCCCAGCAGCCGCCAGGCCGCGCTACTGGACTCCTCAGCTGAAGCTCAGTTGCCTCCCACAGGTAGTAAGGTCTGACTCAGAGCCATTCCCGCTTCCCGCTCGACTCCTGGCCTCGAGTTTCCTCTCACGCACCCCAGCCTCTGCTCCCTTGGCCCGGGTCTCTAGGATCTGCCCAAGGGCTGAGTAGTGCAGGCTGCCCCCACTGTCGTGCAGCTCCGCCCGTGCCCCTGCAGATCCTCCCGTGAGGCCAGCTGGGATCCTGCCTATGGGACTTGGGGAACTCTTTTTTCTTTTCTTTCTTTTCTTTTTGAGATCGAGTTCGTCTGTCACTGGCTGGAGAGGCAGTGGCGCCGACCTCAGCTCACTGCCAACCTCCTGTTCACGCTTTATCTCCCTCACCAGCCTTCCACGGAGCATTGGATTACAGGTTTCCACCACAGGTCCGCTAGTTTTTTGCATTTTAGTAGACGAGGGTTTCACCATGTTAGCCAAGATGGTCTCGATTTGACCTCGTGATTCGCCCGCCGTCAGCCCAAAAGTGCTGGGATTACAGGCGCGCGGAGCCACCGCTGAGCTGATGTGGGGAACTTTTATGTCTAGCTAAGGGATCAGCACTCGTGTCTAGCTCAGGGTTTGTAAATACACCAATTGGTACTCTGTGTCTAGCTAACCTAGTGGGGACTTGGAGAACTTTTCCATCTATCACTCTTTGTCTAGCCTGGCGATTGTGTAAACTAATTCAATCAGCACTCTGTCAAAACGACCAATCAGCTCTGTACAGACCAATCAGCAACATGTGCGGGTGGGGTCAGATAAGTGAATAAAGCAGGCTGCCCAAGCCAGCAGTAGCAACCCGTTGGGGTCTTCTTCCACACTGTAGGGATGGTGTTTTTTATGCTCTGCAATAAATCTTGCTGCTGTTGAGTCTGGGTCCATGCTGCCTTTAAGAGCTGTAACAGCCGGGCGCGGTGGCTCACGCCTGTAATCCCAGCACTTTGGGAGGCCGAGGTGGGCGGATCGGCTAAGGTCAGGGGACCGAGATGGCGGTGAAACCCGCCTCTACTAAAAATACAAAAATTAGCCGGGCGCTGGTGGCGGCTCTTGTAGTCCCAGCTACCGGGAGGCTGAGGCAGGAGAATGGCGAACCCGGAGGCAGAGCTTGCAGTGAACCGAGATCGCACTACCGCACTCCAGCCTAGGCGACAGAGCTAGACTCCATCCAAAAAAAAAAAGAGCTGTACATCAGCGTCTGCAGCTTCACTCCTGTCAGCAAGACCACCAACACACCAGAAGGAAGAAGCTCCAGACGCATCTGAACATCTGAAAGAACAACCCCACCCACTGTCTTTAAGAACTGTAACACCAGGAGGGTCCATGGGCTTCATACTTCTGAAGTCAGAAGACCGCCAGGCTACCTCACTCCGCACACCATGACCAAGTAATAGTTTGTCACAAATGCAAAGGCTGGCTTAATATTTTGGGCAAGCAGGGCTGGGCTGTGGCTCACGCCTGTAATCCCAGCACTCTGGGAGGCTGAGGCGGGCGATCACGCACCTCATTAGAGATCGAGACCACCCTGGCAGCACGGGTGAAACCTCTCTGCCTCTAGCTAAAATGCATAGTGGCGGGAGCGAGTCCCAGCCCGGAGGCTGAGGCAGGAGAATGGCGGAACCTGGGAGGCTACGGAGTTTGCAGTGAGCAAAGATCGCTACGGCCTGCACCCAGCCTGGGCTTACAGAGCAAGATTATGTCTCAAAAAAAAAAAAAAAAAATCAACCAACATATCACAAAATGTTACCTGAACAATAGAAAGAGGTGATAATTTAAATAGACACAAAAAGTACAACAGATCCAGCACCCATTCATGATAAAACACTCAGAAATCTACTAGAAAGGAACTTGTAAGACTGGCTAAAAAGCATCTATAAGAAATCAATAGCTAATAGTATACTTAAAATGGTAGATGATTGCAGGCTGTATCTGTAAGTTTAAAATGGAACAAGAATGTACACTTTTTCCACTCTGTTTAACATTGTACTGGAAGTATTAGCCAGAAAACTATACTGGATAAATAAAGCCTTCAGATTAGAAAATAATTAGAATACTGTTTTCTTGCCATAATGTTATATAAAAAACTAATTTATCAAAAACGTACCTGAGTTAATAAATAATTTTATTAATATCACAAAATACAAGATTAATAAACAAGGTTAAATAATACTGTTATATAACATAACCAACAGACTGAAAATTAAATTATGAAAAAATAACATAAAAACCATATAAGAATATATTAAAAGCAAGTACACATGCTTTACACTGAAAATTATTCAAAATGCTGAAAGAAATTTTTAGAAGTAAAGATACATCTAGTATTCAAGATCATCAATGAGAAATATTAAGATCAAAATACCCAACAAATGTATCTACAGATTCAATGCAAATTTCAGAGTGAATTGTTTTTTCTTTTTTTTGAGACGGAGTCTCGGCTTGTAGCCCAGGGGCTGGAGTGCAGTGGCCGGATCTCAGCTCACTGCAAGCCTGGGCCTCCGGTTCACCATTCTCCTCGGCCTCAGCCTCCCGGTAGCTGGGACTACAGGCTCGCCCACCTCGGCCTCGGCTATTTTTGTATTTCTGTAGAGACGATTCCGCCCGCTGATCGTCAAGCAGGCCCTGGAGGAGGGAGTGGGACTTGGGGACAAGAGACACGAGAAAATGGAGACAAGACAGTGAGCAATACGTAACTGAACGAAGCATACCAA